>NC_092497.1:52542586-52862586 GCF_047495875.1 Pithys albifrons albifrons
CATCCTGACATTTGACGTTACAAAAGGAAATGGAGTCAGTAGCTGTAAAAAATAAATATAATTCGTGTCTTCTTTTGTGTATTTGTGCCCACTTCTCAGGTAATCATATGCATTTTTATGGTTTTTACACCTGCTTACATTGCTGATTATTTTTTTCATGCTTATTTTCCTTTCCTCATACAAACATATTTTCACCAAGCTACTCAATTAGGAGTATCTGTTATAGTGACATGTAATGCTGTATATCAACACACAGACCTAACCCTAGCCTGGTCCCAAATTAGACTACTGAGCTCCTCCTAAGCAAGACACCAGACATGAACTCACAGAGTGTGACTCTGCACATGAACTCAAGATTCCTACAAGCGATATCTCTGATGTGCACATTACAGGCATTAACTGGGATAAATTTGGCCATGTCTGTGACCACACACACACCAGCACAGTGCTGGGAAGGGATCACCTGGGTGGTGCAGAGCCTGCTCAGCCACCAGCCCGGGGTGTTTTTGGGGGTGCACAAAGCAGGGGTGGGGTGGGGTAGGGAGGATGCTACACCCGGGGCTGTCACAGCAGGTGACACCCAGGGCTGTGGACACAGAAGGCATTAAGCTAGAGCAAGCCTGAGATTGCTGTGATTTTAGGACCTGACCAGCCATCTCCAGAGCATTGCAAAGTTGGTGGAAAGGCTGAACCTGCCTTTTCCGCAGTGCCTTTGGTCTAGCAGTGAGGGCACTTCAGCCAGCCCCCACAAAGGGGGGTTGGATGTGGACATTTTACTTATTTTACTTTCTTGTTTTTTCCTTTTTCTTCTTCTTTTTTTTTTTATATGCAGGCAAAATATAATCCCCAGTCCTGCTAAAAAAAAAAAAAAAAAAAAAAGTGTATCTGGGTGAAAAACCCTGTGAGAGGTTTCCCTGGAGAGGTAAAAAAAAAAAAAGAAAAACCAATTTCATGGGGGTCTCTTCTCCTCTGTGCAATAAGAAAACCATGCAGCCTCCTCCAGATCTATCAGATCTTTGGGAAGGATAGAGCCAGCTCAGAAGGCTCCCCTCTTTACAGCAACTCTGGATCTACGTGGGGTAACTACTGGGATACTCCATACAGCTTTTCCTGTCTCACAACCACCCTGTCCAAGCTCCAGAAAAAAATCTGGAACAGTCTGGGTAATTTTTCAGATTTTCAAAAGATTGGATAGGGGAATAACATGTATTCCTCATGGTCATGGTCCACTCTTGCATACCCCATTTTTTTTCTTGTTTTGGTATTTGACATTTCCCTTTCCATTTCCATTTTTTCTCCAGAGGCTTCAGAAAAGGTTCTGAATGGCCTGAGAAAATGTGTGAAATGGACACCAACTTAAAAAATGGCTGTTTAAAGAAAGATTACATGGTTTTAGGGGCTTGACCTGTGGTAATAGCTAAAGGACAGTGTTTCAAGATAATCCAATTACTAGTGAATTACAAAAAGTGGGGGGTTGGCACTGAGATTGCTCCATCTGTACAGTGAGAGCAAATATCCACAGAGGATGCAAATATCCTCAGAAGGATGGAGACTTGCCTTTGTGCTCAATGGAAATGAACCCCAATAAAGTGTCTCTTACTCTACGGCCCCTTTCCATATGTTGTTCCTGGTTTGTTCACAGAGTTTTAAAACAGGACCACAACCACACCGGGAAACAGATTTATTTGCTCGTGTCCATGGGAAAACAACTACACCAAACCATTCATTAAAGCATACAGGTTGTGTCCTACTTGGATAAATATCACTATATCTTGTTTAAGTATGGAAACAATGGGCAGCTATAAAACTTTGCATAAATACAAACATTGGTCCTCTGAAATCTTCATAGTCAGCAAGCGTAGAGTAGGAAAAACAGTTCTCCCTTTGTAAGTGGTAGAACCAGTACTGGATAGAGAACATCAAAAACTGCCTAAGAGATTACCCAAGACCAAGATACTTTCAGTCAGTGGCCTCTTCGTATTTTTTTTTTCTTTTGGATATCCAGCTTGAGACACCATAAGTGGAGGAAATATTCAGAAAGCCTTGAGCACCTTCTCTCTGAAAAACTGGTTGCATTAAGGTATCTGAAGATGAGCACCAAGAATTGCTGCATCCCAAATAGGTTTGCATTAGAAATCTGAATTCCCTCAAACTGGTATTTAAGGAGGACCTAGTGCTTTAGGCAGCTCTGAAAATCCTAGGCACCATGCACAGTGAGTGTTTATTTCTGACACTGGCAGATATAAGTAAACATCTTCCACCTAGACCACTGCATATATAGTGAAAAAAAGCATTTCAACAGTTTTATCTTATGTTAACTCTAAGGAGGACTAACTAAATAATTCAGGGCTAGCGATATTATTTTTTATTTCTTCATTGATAGTTTAGAAAACAGATGTACCTTTTAGATAGAAACAAGATGTAAGGAAATGAAGTGTTTCTCTTCTAAAACTTGATGGCTGGTTTCAGAATTTATTTAATAGTCTTGGTTTAAGACAATAATTTTAAATATTTTTTCTAATTTTCATTTCTCATGATGTGTAAATAACTAAGAAATATTAAATATTGTAATGTTCTTTCAATAAGACAATAACAGTTCAAAGGCTAATGTAAAATCAAGCTGCTAAAGTTTACAATTTCTCTGTCCAGCAGTTCATTTATACAACTGCCCTGAGTAGATGCTATTATGCTGCTTAGCAAATGGCCTTTAAGAGTTTAAAAATAGCTCAGTAAAGCTACTCAAAGGTAATACAACACTTCTCAGGCATCTTTAATTGAAGTAAAGAAGAAAATAGGGTTTTCTTGCTAGTTAATTATTCACTTGATTTATACACAACAAAAACACAATTGAAATGTTCAGGAGAACTAATTGTGCTTCTTCCTATGCATGGGACCACCAGCTTATTTTTCAGAAAGGCAAGATTTTAAATTGTAAAACTAGCCCTATTTTGGTGGACTGTTTTAGCTGCCTTTATTAAACTCTCTGTTGTTCCCATGTGAACCAGTGAAAACAGTTATTTGCTAACATATATTGTTGTGAGGTTTCTTTGCGAAACCTCACTGATCCCCTTTAACAAAAAGATTATCTTACATTAAAATTCCTGATATAATCAATTTGCAGTGTTTCTCAAACTGGTACAAATATGTAGAATCTGTGCTTTTGAAAGCTTCTGCTTTGAGTAGCCTTACACTCCATAATTGTGCCCTAGCAATTGTCAAGCTCTATTGCATGCCCCACTCATGACAAAAATATAGTTTTTTTGAGATGATGTAGCTTAAAGAATTTGAATCTAAAGGTTCCTTACCTAGAGCTTCCATTAAATTATATTAATTTAAAATATCTATGGAATGATAATTTTATAAAAATACTAAAATAAAAACAAACCAAAACAAACCAAAAAACCCCAAAGAGATTAATGGGTTGGGTTTAACAAAAATGACTCTTTACAGTAAGTAAAAGAGGTTTATCACAGTTTTGGCAAACTTGCATGAGTTCATACCGAAAAGAAATCTTTCACACGTTCTTGATGACTTTTAAGACTTCCCCACTCTGGGGTTTTGGCTTTCAGTTGTAGGCTCTGAAGCAGTAGACCCCGTAGAGCTTGTGCTTCTTGTCAGGGAAGCCGACGAAGCGCACGGCGGCCTCGCTGGGGCTGCAGCGCTTGCGGGGCCGGGAGATGGGGTAGCGCACGCTGCCATCTGCCAGCCACCCCGCGTCGCACCGGTCGTAGCCCAACAGCTTCCAGGCGGCAAATATCTGCCCCACCTTGGCGATCTGCGCGCCGTCCTTCAGGCACGCCTGCACCGCCTCGTCATACGTCAGCTTGGTGGGGTGGATCAGGTAGTAAAAGCGACCTGGTGGGGGAAATGAAGGGGAAGAGGAGCTGTCAGCTGTGGGGGTGACATATGGATCCTCTGATGTCTGAGGTAATTGTTGAGGAAACTGATCTTGAACAGTTCAAGGTGTATCCTTGAAAGAAGAGCAGTTTGGAGGGCACCCTTAAGCAGAAGGGAGCCATCTGAAGAATGGAACAGACCTTATAACTAATAAAATGTTTCCATCTATGCTTACCAGAACTGAATAACCAATTATGTGATGACATGCTGCACACAAGAAGTAGATAAAAGTGAAGTTGTAACTAATAATAAAGTTCTTAGTTCTTTGTTCTGCTGCTGCTTGAACCTGTATCGACCTCTTCTGTCTGCCATAACTCACACCCCTTTTCCTGACACTCAGCCATGTGAAGGTTGGGCTTGGTGGCCTTGGAGGTCTTTGCCAATCTTAATCATGGAATCACAGAATCAACTGGGTTGAAAAAGACCTCTGAGATCATCAAGTCCAATCTTTGATCCAGCTCTGCTACGGTCACCAGATCATGGCACTGAGTGCCACATTCAGTCTCACCTTAAAAACCTCCAGGGATGGAGAATCCATCATCTTTCCAGGCAGGCCATTCCAATGCCTGATTACTCTCTCCGGAAAGAATTTCTTTCTGATATCCAACCTAAACCTCCCCTGGCAGAGCTTGAGCCGTGCCCTCTTGTTCTACTGCTGATTGCCTGGGAGAAGAGACCAATCCCCACCTGGCTACAACATCCTATCAGGTATTTGTAGAGAGTGATGAGGTCACCTCTGAGTCTTCTCTTCTCCAGAGTAACCAATCCCAGCTCCTGCAGCCTCTCCCCACAGGGATTGTACTCTAATCCCCTCACCAACCTTGTCGCTCTTCTCTGGACCCATTGACAATTTTGATGTTGGGGATTAAGGATGTAGCAAGAACTAACAGTGTGTGCTACAGAGTGGAAAATCATCTGCATTTGAGCCAAGCAATCAGAAGAAATCAGTTAAGCAAAGCAAAGAACCAATGAAGAAGGGAACCAAAGCAGCCAAGCAACACTAAGTTGCTCCATAACCAGGAGTGTTGTCTTAAAGCAGTTCATAAGTCAGTCTCAGGACTTCAGAGTTAAATTACTCTTAGAACTTAAGAGTTAATTTACTCTTAGAACTTAAGCATTAACTTATTCTTAGAACTCAGGAGTCAGTCTAAGAACTTAACAAGTCAGCCTTCAAACATGGACCTCTGGGGGTTCCAGACAGAAAGAGCAACCAGAGACCTTCACTGAAGCCCCTCAGAGACCCTACAAAGATAGAGATCTATCTATATCTATCTATATCTATATCTATATCTATATCTATATCTATATCTATATCTATATCTATATCATCTATATCTATATCTATATCATCTATATCTATATCATCTATATCTATATCATCTATATCTATATCTATATCTATATATATCTATATCATCTATATCTATATCCATATCTGTATCCATATCCATATCTATATCTATCTATATCTATGCTAATAAGTGTTGGGAAATGTCATGGATATGTAATAGGAGTGAAGGGAACAAAAACGAATAATCATGTAATGCAAACATATAAGCTGTAACTGAGATACCTCTGGGTACATTTTGGCAAAATGATTGTCAGTGCATCCAGTGCACTGAAATAAAGAATGCCTGACTTCTAAAAGTCACAAATTGAGTCTTAGAGCTTTCTTTAAAAGTTGATTTTAAGCAACACTTCTGTGAGTATGATGATGTTGATAACATAACAGTGACATTTGAGAAGTGGAGACGTTCCACTGAAGATGTCAAACAAATTTTGGACTGTGTTGTTTGGATGCTGCACTGCTAAAAATGTGGCATTTTGATTGATGAGTTGATAAATGGCAAGACTTAAAAAAGAAATTAAAAAAATCCAGGTACAGAAAACAAAAAAAATAGATGATTTAAATAAAAAAAATAGTTGGCACTATATATTTTTCTGCTGATAATAAAGTGTAGCATCCCCACCTGTACTTATACCCAAAAGTAACTGAACTGTCCCTCTCTGGAAGTGTCCAAGGTCAGGTTGGGTGGGACTCTGAGCAACCTGGTCTAACGGGAGGTGGCCCTGCCCATGATGGGGGATTGGGAAGCAGATGAGCTTTAAGGTCCCTTCCAATCCAAACTATTCTGTGATTCCATGACTTTCATTCTCAGAGGCAGAAAAACAGTAAGAAAAATATCAGGGAACATGGATGATCAGATTCAGTGGAGGGACCCTGCTCTGTATTTAACTTTATAGTGCCAGATGCATGTACCATCATGGTGACAATGACAGTGCAGGGAAGCCTCTGAGGAGCACTGTAGCTTTCAGGCAGAGCAGATCTCCTGGAGCTATATCTCACTACCAGAGAGGTAAACCAAAACTACACAAAACATTGCAGGTCTACGGTATGATCCCAGCAATGGCTTAAAACCCTTCTGAGTTTCCTTCTTGGCAGCCTTCGGTAGCATTTGGGGATGGGTGACTGGAGGTAGCACATGGTGTTTGCTCTGTGGCAAGGGGGTCACCTTGCTCAAAAACAAGATAATTTTTTTTTTCTTTTTGTAAAAAACACAGAGGTATTGAACAGCTTCTCAGAAGGAGTTGTGGTAGAGCAAAATCATGTCTGTTTTAAGATTTCATCAGCAGTTCTGCAGCTCTGTTTCTCTTTAGGCAGGAAAAGATCCATGCTCACTGTAACACAGCACTGAACTGATAGTGCTGCTAAGAAAAATGTGCCTCTGTGTCAAGGTAATGAAAATATATGCCAGCAAATAAAGCTCTAAAAGGAAGTCTCTCCTACTAATCCACAAGCAGCAATAATATTAATATTGATTTCATTTATCAGGGCAATAAACATTCATTGTAAGCATTTAATTCATTATACTTGGGGTTATTTATCATCACTGATTTGACAGCCAAGTGGATAGCAGAGGAATAGTGGTTTTTTTGAAGGTACAATAATTTCCACATAAATTCACAACTTTTCAATCTGTTCCTGCAGAGACAAGTTAGATGAAAAAAAAAGAAGGAGTTTATTCATGTGGGCATCATCTAATTCCAGAGCACACTCTTTACTTCTTAATTAAGAATGTACTCCATAACAATATTCTTTTTCTGCCTGGAAAAATAAAACAGGCAAATGCATAGAACTCTGCTCAGTCTGAGATTACTTTCTGGGTGAAAAAACTGATGAGTAAGCTGAGAGTTTGTGTCAGCTTCAGATTCCTGTAACAAATACACAGCTTTTTTTTTTCCTAAGTGAAGACAAGTCAAGTCAGATGACAACATAAAGATAATTGAATGAACTTTCGCTAAAGGTTGGAAATTTTATACCAAGACAGGAACAGTTTAACAAAAGGTATTTACATTGCAGCTGTTGTGGAGAAGAAGCTTATCAATTATTTTATTGCTGTCAGAGACAACAGCTACAGTATTTCCACAGAGAAGTACTGAGAACAGATAATCTATTCCTTTCTAAAACACTTTTTAAACTCCATCTCAGCAAGTTGAGGGCATTTACAAGGTAAAGAGAATTCTTATTAAGTTGAAACCTGTTACTGATATGCTATTAAGAGGTTTCCCCAAAGCAAACAGGATTTCAGACTTTAGGGGAACAGGGATTTGGACTGATAGTATGTAAACTTCACCTAGCTTATTAGCTCCTCTTCAAACCATATGTCAATGGAATGTAATTTCCTAGGGATTTGCAGTGAGGTCAGGCTTTTGACATATGACATCAATAACCAAAACTCCAGTGATCTGCCCCTTCATTAAATAAGAGAAATTTAACAGCAAACCCCACAGGGGTCCAATGTGTATCCAGAATGTCTGATTACATAAAATTCCTTTCACAAACTCCATTGAGATTTGCAGTTTTCCCCCTGATAATAGGTGAGAAGGGTTCCTAACTGTTCAATCTTAATATTTATTAATTGATGTGGAAGGAGAGGAGGCATTAACTCTCTTTCTCTTATTAAAACCTGGTAGTTGGGTCACTCTTACAGAGGATGAGAGTGCTTGGTTTGACTTCTCACATCCAAGTCATGGGGCAGAGGGTTTATGCAAACTTAATCAACCCCCCTAGAATAGCTATTATAAGCTTTTGCATTTAACAGAACAGCTTCAAGAGGAAAACTCCAGAACTGACCTAAATACCCTACACACTTGTGACTCTGGGACTTTGAGGGATGATCCACCCTTGGAGATTTCTCCAAGTTCAGCTCTAAATTGAGATGACTATTAGTTAGTTTTTCTTATGAAAAAAAGAAAGAGGTTAAGACCTGGTAAGTATTTTGATATCCTGTATTCATGTCAGACAGCTTTCTTTGAATTAAATATGTGGAATAATTTTTCTTTTTAAATGCCCCAATATCAGTGATGTCTCTGGTGACTCAGAAGTAACCACTTCTAGTAAAGGGTATGTAATTTTATTTTGGGTTGGTTTCTCTTATTGGAACAAAGGCTACAGGTTCCCAACAATAAAATACTCTGAAATGATCAAATGAGCGTTATCAAGACAGGACTTTCCACACATTTTCTCCCATTTAAATGGCAGAGGTGTTTAGCTTATCACACGCACTACTGTAATAAACAGGTGGCTCACAGCTGTGCTTTTAACATGATCCCTAAAATTTATTCTTTAATATGCTTAACTTTGTTAACATGAGATTTTTACTGAGTTCTCCCAGAGCTGATGAAGGATCAATTATGAACGATGGCTCTGTGTCTAAAGTACAAAATGCATGTTGATGAGCAGAAAGTGTGATGCAAGCTCTACTTGTACCTTTTATTTTTAACTTGAAAATGCTTTATTATAGAGGAGCTGATGTTTACATTTAGCTCATTTCACACTTTTCAGTGCAAAAGATTCTCATGGCTTTTCCTTCAAAAAACCCTGCTGTTCTCCTTCAGAAACTCTTTGAAACTAAACAAAGAATAAGCACTCAGCTCTTCCATTATGTATTGCTTGTTCTGTGTCTTTTAGGATCTATGAGGAAGACTAACAGAAGGATTTTTCTTCATTTATTCTCCCAAACTGCATGGAAGAGAAGCATCCCAATCCCTTGGGACAAGGCAGGAAAATAAATTGTGGTTATCTGCAGCGCTGGCAAAACTTTGGATCATGGCAGGTTGTCAGGAACCTTCAGCTTTCCTATAGACATGGACTAAAGTGGCTCCCACTGTGAAGGACAAAGTGAAGGAGAAATTGTCTGTGAGAGATCAGAGATGAGCCACAAGATGCCAGGAAATTCCAAAGTGGAATTTCCAAAGTTAAGTTAGATACTTCCCACCTGTGTGTATACATTTTCAATAGCTTTCATCCACACAAAGAATGTAAAAACAGATTGGAAAACATGTTGCCATCTAATTCAGGAAGAAAAGAAAGCATGTTATTTCATAATATTTTGATGGATTTCATAGATAGCATTAGGCTAATGTTACTCTTTGCATTGTTTTATGAAGCACATCACTATATATTCTTACAAACTCGTAAATTCCTGGCACTACTAAATATAGAGGGTATGAAATATTTTCATGTTTGGGGACTCAGAATAGGAACAAATCTTCTGTGAACCAACAGAAAGATTTGAGTATAAATCAGTTATACAGGCAGAAAAAAATGTTCAAGTATTGCATTTCCCTTAGTCTAAGAAAAGACACTGTAAGGGGTAATTTCATAAAGTAACAAGATTATTTTATATTTTATATTTTACTGCAGACAACTTTTGCTCAAACAATTTTCCTGTGCAGGTACCACAAATGCATGTAGAATTTTTCACTAATGGTATAAACATCTCCCAGCTTTTTAAGCAGGAGTTTTTCGTGTATCCAGCTCACCACAGATGGGATCCAACAGCTCCACAGAGTGGAAACACTGAGTCTGGATTTGAATTCACTTCATTGATTACTACAGTTTCAATTTTTATCTTACTGACTATAAGTTTTCTTTTTACCTTTCTTCTTCAGATCAAAATCAAACTTTGTACATATTTTGAACAAAGACTTTTTGGTTTGACTACTGAATTATTTAGAATCAAACCCGTCTCTTTTTTTTTTTTTTTTTTTTAATGATCCCTGAGATTATACTGGTTTTTTGAGTACCTTTTCCTGCAAAAAAAGCCCAGTTAGCAGAAATCTAAATCTCACTCCACCTCCTTTTTTTACAGAAACTCCCACAACTGACACTCTTTTAACCTTGTACTTCCCTGATCCTGGGGCCCTTGGGATTTTCCTTACATAAAGTTGAAGGCTCCTCTGTTTCATACAACTAGGAGACTCCAGCAGTCACTGCCACTGCTGGGAATACAGGGTCTCCCAACCACTTCTCATTTTCTTTGGCTGCTCCTGAGCTGACAAAATCAATATTGGATGTTGCAGAAATAGCTTTTTGCCTGTAGCCACTGCCTTTGGAACTGGCAGTTCCAGCTTGGTGGCAAAATGGGTTATTATAAGCTTTTGCCTTTACCAAGAGGAAGTTAAACAGATGCCACTGAACATGCCTAAGCCATCCATGAGCTGAAAAAAGGAAGGTGGCATTTTTGGGAGAGGAGCTGGGTTAACTGTGGATACTGAGGTGAACTTGGGACATGAATAATGGAGAACAGAGTAGGGACATGCGAGGATAATGTAATCCAGTGAGTTAAGGAAATGAATGCTGAGAGAAGCAGAAATACAGGTTTTCTGCTGATTTCTTAAGAGACTTACATGCCACTGACTTGTGGGGAATACACACACACACACACACACGCACGCACACACACACACACACACTCCATATATATGTGTATATATATATACACACACACACACACACAGATTGAAAGAGATATCTCACCTATTTCTGTGTTGTCTTCTGTTTTGCAGGTCACTTTAACAAACTTATGAATTTTATCTTGTCTTTGATTGTTCCCCTACCTTTGTACCTTATCTTCACCTTCCCTCATTCCTCATTCTCCCTCTTTCTCTCTCTTGTTCTTTGAGTGCACAGACAATATTTATTTGTCAGTACTTATTTTTTATTTTTCCCTAGAAACTGCACTTCTCTCTCCTTAAGAGATATTGCTCAGCTTCTAGTGTGTAAAAGGGTGATTATTAGTGAGCAATATTCCCAAAGGTTTACTCTGCAAGCATTATGAATAGTGAAACCAGCACATTTTAATGCTTTTTCCCTGAATATTTTATTCCTTAATGCTATTTCTATAATACAGGGTTAAACATTTGTGTAAGACATGAGTTCATATATGATTTCACCTTGGATAAATGACACAGGAAAAGATTGGAATGATGTAGCATGATAAAAATGATCTAAACTTTCGTTTCAGACCATTTAATGTTGTTGGCTTGAGGATTTGGTTTCAGGGTGGGTTTTTTTGAGAGGGTGGAGCAGACTTAGCACTAGAGCACATCTTTTGAGAGCAAGGCTTACATTTGGATTTTTCTGTGCTGTAGGACAAAACTGCTTCACTGTGGATAAGCAATCTGCACATAAACAATGAAAAAAAAAGACCATGATCCATGGTCTGGGTGGGCTGTAAGCCAAACATGTGCAAAGTTGTGTAGGAATTATCCACAGCTGAGATGCTGTAGGACTGCAGGCTCCTTTGGCAAGTGTGTGGTTGCAGCATTGCTCTCATTCACAGCAATGCTCTCTAAATCCTTTCCAGCCACTAGATAAAACCTGAAATGATAGCAAGCTGAGAGCAAGACTTTTAATTTAATTCCATACCTAAAGTAATGTCTACTAATAACAAAAAGCTTGCAGTTGTTGAAATAAGGTTTACAGCAGTTCAACCTCAGAGTAAAAGTGAATGGGGTTTTGGCAGTGTGCTAAGATTAGGAATCTAAATTATTAAGGAATAAAGCTAGAAATAGGTTTGCTGATAAGGAAGTATTAGTCATATTAGTCCTGGTACATGAGCAGGAGCTGCCTGACACTGCAGTACAGATGAAGTGATGATCAGAATTTTGTTTGGGGAGAATATTTAAGTGATATGAGTTGAATTGGAATTGAACTCAACAGGAAGCTGAATTAATTAATCACAAGTTTCTTCACCACTTCAACTAAATTAAACTGGGTACATATCAGCACTGAAAGGGTATATATAAATTTTAATGAGGTGAAAGTGGAAATATTAGAAACTCCTGCCAATACAAGTCTTGAGTTGTAAAAACGACCTACATAAGCATGTGGCAAAGACAAGGTTACTTGTGAATTCAACAGCAACATTTTCCAACCCTAACACAAGCTCTGACAAACCAAATACCACTTTCTGCCCACAAGGTTTCTTGCCTAAGCACAGAAAAAGCCATTTGTGAAGTAATGGTGAAGGAGGCTCTTACCATTGAAGTTGGAGGTGAAGCAGAACACGTCGTATCGGCTTTTGTCCTTGTCCCAGAACCCGTAATTCCTGACCCCGGGCACCGTGTTCTTGCCTCCGCAGGGCTCCCGGGGCTTGGTGATGGGGTACTGCACGGAGCCATCACTGAGCCAGCCGGCGTTGCACCAGTCCAGCCCCGACCTCCAGGCGTCATAGAGCTGGTCGAAGGAGGCAATGACCGAGTCCTGCTCCATACATGCCCGCTCAGCCTCATGGAAGTTCAGGTTGTACCGCCCCAGCCGTGGGGAGTACGGGAACACGACACCTGGAGTGGGCAAGGACAGAGTATCACTGGGTACCACAAGAACAGAGGGAAAGGAAACAGGTTCTACAGTCGCCAGAAGGAGGAATAAAAGTGAACTCCACAGTGTGTTGTTGTTTTATTTCGGGGGAAAAAACACTCTGCTAACAGCACATCAACATTGGGTTTGGGAAGGGGATAGGGCTGCTGCCTCACCTAGCTGGCTCAACTCCCACAACCCCATTCCTTTTCCAATGGAAGCTGTGCCAGGTCTAGATGCTGCTCCCATCTCCAGCTTTGCTGTCACCACTGTGATCTCATCCTTGTGTGCTCAGAGTGCTTAAAGAGGAGTAGGGCTGGCTGAAACTTTGCAACTACATTTTTTTTCCATCACAAAATATCCAGTTTATCTGTTCCAAGATAAAATTCTCATTTTACACAGTCAGTTAAACCCAAGCCTCATTCTATATTTTCTTTTCTTTTTTTTTTCTTTTTTTTTTATTTTTGAATGGGATTTGGGGATTTCCTGGCAGCCATTTAAAAAAAAATTAAAAAAAATTGAACAGTTTCTATGAACTACTTCTTTTTACTCACAGACATTAAAATGAAATGGTTTGATCGACATAAAAGAGCGCTCTGTTCTTTGCATGTACCCTTGCCAAGATTTCCTGAGAGGTCCAAGATAGCTGTCTTTTGTTTGTCTGTGGACCTGCCAAATGCTTTCTTCCACCCTTGAGGACAAGCCACAGGCCATCCCAAAGCCCTGTCTGGTGCTTAGTGGTGCTGAGCCATTTCAGACAGGGACTGCAGAGAGACCTTGTCACAACAGAGGACATCCAAGAGGAGATGGGAAACATGGGGAAACCTCAAGAATTGTTCCAGAAGTAACATCTAATCATAGCCCTTATCTGACAGATTTTTTTTCGCAGTATTTTCTGCTTGTTTTATGAAAAAGATCTGAAGTTAAACATTACATCTTGGCGCTTGTAGGATGTTTCAGGAAACACTGAAGAATCACCTCCCCATGTGGCTTTGATAAAAGAGAAAAGAGAGACTTGAAACAAAGGTTTTGGATCAGACCACCCCAATGTTTGGCAGGTTTTAGAAACTTAACCCATATCTAAATTTTACAGTTGGCTTGATCCCAGTCTCACAATACACTGAAATAAGGCAGTGTCAGAGGAGATCCAGCTCAGAATGCTTATCCTCAAACATCTCTGCAGAACTAAGTGCTGTAGGATGCAGGGGGACTGAAGACAAGATCACAGATGAGATGTGCCAAAAACTTTGCGCTGGTATAAATATCCACCTTTATCTTTCTCTCTGCAGATGAATCCCCCTGCCTGTGGCAATTTCCTTGTCCTTGGGGCAGTGCAGAGTAGGATAGAGAAACTCCTGTGGTCATACAGGGCTGTCACCTTGCAATGAAGCCACTTTGCTTTTCAAACCCATTTCTATGTCTATTCCACCAGTATCTTTCCCTTCTTTCCCTTCTCTCCCTCACCTCTCTATCATCCAAGACGTATTATTTTTGCTAAAAGCCTTTTTTATTACTCAAATTCAGTGACTTGGTCCAAGAAAATAAAGCATACAAATGTAAACTTGGCAGGGTAATAATAAACAATATTTTGCTCTCCTTCAGCAATTAGCTAGAGAGTCTGCTTCAGCTCTTTCCTTTTGTAAATCCTTTGTTAAAGGGCGTTTCGGTTACAGACTGTTCTGAGCTGTAAAGCATTGGTGTAACATAACAAAACATGTGTGTTCACTGCAACTTCATAAACAAGAAACTGAAGATGTTTCATATTTTTCTGGAGCTCTGTTTTTCATTCATCTCTATTAAAAGTTTATTCATTCTTCCTCAGTGCTAGTGGATAGAAATATCACTGGCTACAATAAAAATTTAACAAATATCACAGGAGTCCAAGCTTTATTACTTTATTAGAAATGTAATATTATTATTTTTCCAGAACTACATTTCCCCAGACAACCAATTCCTTGCCCAGTACATGTGTCTGATTTGCATATACATGTGAAAAAAACCCCTAAAATCAACAGAGGTGGGTAATTTTTAATCAAGATATAAGCCTGCATATTTTTAAAACTTGAGCAAGAATTAATTGAAAAATATTTAAACAGATTTGATTTCTTAAGTTTCCCAAATCTATTTTTAAAATGGGGTTAAGTATGTATGTAAATGTGTTACAAATCTGAGTTTGACAGTTTGGGACATAAAGTTTTCATAACATAAATATGCACTAAACTGTAATATTAGCTTTGGGTTATATTTGAGTAGACTGCATAGAAGCCCATTTTTTGTTTGAGTTCATCTGCAGTACAAGCCTGCAACTGATTAGTATTAATTCCACTCTGCAGCTGGGGGTGGCCATTGGTGATTCTGTAGAGGGAAATTGACTGGATCTGTATTTTGTGCAGCTTTGTATGATCTTGCATTTTCGTTATTTTTTCCCCCATCATTTCCCTGTCAAACCTAGCTGAAATTCACAGATCTTAGTGTTCATCTTCCCTTTTTTACACTTGAGCAGTGCTGAACGTTTGTTAACTACAGAGTGTCTTGTTCAGTCTTGGAAGGGATAATCCATCCCATCTGTTCTTGAATGGACAAAAACTGTCCTGAGGCTTGTTGCTGTTCCCAAAAGTACAGACTGAATTAAACTCCTGACTCCAGCCCTGTGTTCTGCCACTAGACAAAACACTCGCACCCAAATGTTAACAAATTCAGCTTAAAAAATGGGGGAAAGTTAAAACTTACAGACCCAGAAGGTTAAAATCTGGTTAGTTTGTGGGAAGAGGGAGCTGAGGAACCTTAACCTGACCTTTGAGATTCCCCTCCTTGCCCTGAGAAAGCCGCTGAGCGATGTGTGGAGCCTGAGTGAGGATATTAATTTGCAATATGGGCTCCACAGTGTGGCTCCTCTCCCAAAACTATGGTCCTACCCCTAGGGAAAGACCTCCTTGCCTTCAAAAGAAGACAGGAAGAACCAGAGACACATCAACTTAGTGGAGAATAAATCTGTTAGTGAAAGAGGAGGAATGGGTGAGGCCTGCTGGATGCACCTGTGACAAAGCAACTGCAGTCCAGGAAATGAATCCTGTAGTGGAAATTAACCTTAGAAAGCTCAATTTCTGTAACAATTTATGGGTGTCTATTAAGCCAGCACCACACACAATCAGCAGTTTTAAGAGTATTGACATGTAGAACAAAATAACACAAATTTCTAGTGGCCCATATGGGGAAAAAAAAAAAAAGAGGTATTTTCACAGCCAGGGTAAAGAAATGACCTTCCTTGAGTTCTTGTCCAAACAGAAAAGTAAGTTTTCTTGTAGCCAGTGTAAACAAGGGGTAACAGTAGGGTTTGCTATATACTATACTTGAGGGCACAGTTTTATGCTGGAAGGTTCATACACTTGATGGCAAAATGTTTCCATGCTGGGTTTCTAAAATTCTGTAAAAACTGGTAAGTCCCCCATTTTCACAGAGCCTCTGTCTCTACTTCCCTGACTGTCAGGACTGTCAGATGTCTGATCACTCAGTCACAGGGTGGGCTGCCAGCTGTCAGCAGGTATCCATCTCCCTAAAAATGAAACTGAAGCTTGAAAGAGTGTCCCTCCATCCCACAGCATCCCATAGCCACGTTGTCAGTGGGGTTGTTTATTTCTGACAAGTAAAAGCATACAAACTAAACTCATCTGGCCTAGTGTGGATTATTCCCTTATGCTTTGGCAACCTTTATCAATATTTGGAGACTGTTGTCTTCCCTTGCTCTTTTTGGGATAATTAGCCCTAATTTTTTCAGCATTTTCCTTTTGGGTCATCATTTCCTGATAATTTTTTGAACTTTTTATTTCACCTGCATCTTTCAAAGACCATTTCTCACAGCATGTGCAAATACAGCTGTGTCTGCAAGGATTTGTCACCCTGTGACAGAAGGAATTTGGTCTGTCATGACACTCTTGACAACTCCCTGTTGGCTTTTATAGGACTTTTTGTTCTGTTCTAGGGATGCACAAAGAGTATGTTCCATAAAATCAGCTTTTCAGCAGAGAGTGGAACAGAGGATGTTTGACATAGCTTTTTTCTCTATAAATGTAGCAGAAATACACAAAAGAAACAAATATGACATACAGTGTTGGGCTAAATCTGACTTCTCCTGCCACTGAGAGCATGTATGGGGTTTCATGTTGGTTTCAGCTACGAATTCCCCATTGCTTGCATCCAGATGAAGACCAAATGACTATATTAAAACAAATGACTGTTTTGACAATTTTTAAACATTTGTTTATATGAAGCTTATGGATCTGTTTGAGCTATTTGAACTACAAAGTCTGGTTTTGAAAGGGGTGTCTGTTTTCTTTTTTCTGTCATGAACCTAAAGGCTAACATACCTCTAAGAAAGATCATAAATGCTGATGGGTTTTTTGGTTCATGGGGAGCCACACAAAGAGCTTCTTTCTAGAAGCTGGTTTCTACAGAGGTTTTTAATAACTTTACCTAGATCTTCATATTTCTCTTAGTGTTGGATGTAAAAATAATTATAGCCTATATTACAAACAGTATGTTCAGTTATCACCTCTCTCTGAAGACAGAAATTATTAAAAAAATCTAATAGAGAAAAATTATGCCTTTGGCAGTTTAGCATTGTTCCACTTTCTTTGTAACCTGTCCCACAGATCTCATGAAGGAATAATACACTAAACTTGTGCCTAAGCAATACATCTGAAAGACAGGGGTGGAGCCTGGGAAGGCAAACACACAAACCTGATATAGTTAAGATTCATTTCAGTGCCAAGTAATCACAGGAAAGTGAACTAGCAAAGTATTACCATAAAGGAAATTTAGTGTAGAACAGTAAAACACCACCATGAAGACAATTTACTTTAAGCTGAGAATTCTTTCTTTGCTTAGGACTCACACAGCAATACCTGCCTGCCTTCTGAGACCTTTTAATTTGTGAAGATTTGTACTTTCAGAAGACTTAACAAAGAGTGTAAAAGTCATGATCTACTTTTTATGCACATAAGGGGTGTAAGATCAGTTCAGAGAGAAAATGGATTTGGTGATGAAGTCAACAGGAAGAACGTCCTGCTTTCTGCAGTGCTTATTGCAGCTGCCAGGCCCAGCCTTTGGCCAGTACCTCCCTTAGACCAGTCCTTGCACTTCAGACTACAAACAGAATGATGATCATGACCTGACTGAACTGTCCTTAAAGCTGGTTGTTGTGTGGAACTGCAATGAACTCTGATTCTGAGCTTTAGCTGGTAGTCAGCACAGTATGGGGGGAAAATGATGTGGATCTACATTAAAAAACAATGATGAAAACATATTACAAAAATGTAAAGTGAGTAACAAACACAGACTGAATCTAATTACAGCATTTTTTCAAAGCTAAAAGTACCCAGCTATTATGAATGATTAATTTAATGACAATCCCAGGTGGCATTCTAGTCTGGTCAGAATAAAGCACTCCCACAGAGGGAGAAGGATAAAGGTCCATTGAGGTAGAGGTCAACAACTTTCATATTGATACATGAACATGCTTCCACCAAGCCAAGGCTGTGCTGTTTGTACAGGGAGCTCACATGGGAGCCATCAGCTGCTCTGCACTGCTAGTGGGCATTCCTGGGTGTAAATGTCTTTGTCTTGCTGCCAATAAACATCCTTAAAGCCACCATCTCAAGACATCAGGCTATTGATGCAAATCCTTCCCACTGTGAGATTAACCTGATTATTTATAGCAGATGTAGTCTGTTGGAATGGGCTGATATATTTTAATTTTTGTCCAAATATTGGGGGTTTTTTTCCTCCCCTTTGATCTGCTCTGCTTTGCTCAAATATATTAAATGGTAATTAATGTCAGTGCTACGTAAAGCTGCAGATGAGTTGGAAAAATAAACACAGTGTCCTGCAAACAGAGGAATATATTCTATCAGCAATAGATATCCACTGCAATATCAGTGCATTACACCTCATTTTATTAAGAAACTTCCATTTACCATAGACCCGGACTGACACTCTCCATAGTCTTATCTCACTTGAAAGGTTCAATTTTACCATGAGGTTTTGCAAAGGAAATGTTCCTGCCAGTTGAAGTAACATCATTCCACAGTGTCAGAAATGAACAGTCTTTCAGCTGTCCCATGTGGGACAAAAAGACATTGTTCCTCATGTTAGACATTAGTTAAAATACATGAAGTTTCCTTTGAGCACAGATTGGAACATACTTGGCTGAAGAAATATAATTCCTCCTATCCTTCTGAATGTCTTATTCTGGAGGAGGGATCCTGACCTTGTAGCCAATGAGCTGGCGCTGTATTACGAAAGAGCAACAGTAAAAAAGATAGGAAATCTCCCTTTTTTCCGTTGCCTTACTCTATGCAGTAAAGAAAAGATTTCTCATTGCTTTCTTACCCTAGGATAAATCAAATAATTCCTTTCAGATATAGATTTCTTCGTGTGCACAAGCATTTGTACCAAGCCCCAGGCAAAACATCCTGTTCTGTCTCTACAGCCATCAGCAACTCTCTTTTCCCAGGCACTCCTGACACAGCAAGGAGTATTTATACCAGAACCTCCTTGATTTTAACAGCAGAAAATTAATGAACTTTGGGTTGAGGAAAAGCAAAAGCCTGAGCAGGTGACCAGAGCCTTGATTTCACTTAGGTAAAGCTGAGTGTGACATGCTCTCCATTCAGTGGCTTGTCAAGGTTAGACACATGAGAGCTTTTTGGATAGCAAATAAAGTAAAATATTTCCTTCTACTCCTCATTTCTGTCTTTACTCAAAATTATTTCAGAGAACTTAAACTAAACATGTTTATGTCCAGCTTCTTTAACTCCTAAGTTTAAAAATAGCAATATGCACTGTATTGCATGGGGTGGAACAACATAGATCGACTGTCCTGCTCGCATGGAAACTGTGCAAGGTCTTTCTGCCCTCCAGACAGGAATGGAAGAATAGATGTAAAGAACTAAGCTAGGCATCTATTTGGTTCCAATAACCCCCAAAGAAAGGCTTATTGTGCAGAACAACTCTATAATCATTATAATGTACAGAAACTCTCAATGAAACAGTCATATGATTCTCAGCTTTTCCCCTCCCTTTCCCCCTCCCTTTCCTATTCCCCCTCCCCTTTCCCCTCCCTTTCCCATTCCCCCTCCCTTTCCCATTCCCCCTCCCTTTCCCCCTCCCTTTCCCATTCCCCCTCCCTTTCCTATTCCCCCTCCCTTTCCCCCTCCCTTTCCATTCCCCCTCCCTTTCCCATTCCCCCTCCCTTTCCCCTCCCTTTCCCATTCCCCCTCCCTTCCATTCCCCTCCCTTCCCCCTCCCTTTCCCATTCCCCTTCCCTTCCCTTCCCTCCTTCCTTCCCTTCCTTCCCTTCCCTTCCCTTCCCTTCCCTTCCCTTCCCTTCCCTTCCCTTCCTCTCCCTTCCCTTCCCATCCCTTCCCTCCCTTCCCTTCCTTCCCTTCTTCCCTTCCCTTCCCTTCCCTTCCCTTCCCTTCCCTTCCCTTCCCTTCCCTTCCCTTCCCTTCCCTTCCCTTCCCCTTCCCTTCCCTTCCCTTCCCTTCCCTTCCCTTCCCTTCCCTTCCCCTTCCCTCCCCTTCCCTTCCCTTCCCCTCCCCTCCCTTCCCTTCCCTTCCCTTCCCTTCCCTTCCCTTCCCTTCCCTTCCCTTCCCTTCCCTTCCCTTCCCTTCCCTTCCCTTCCCTTCCCTTCCCTTCCCTTCCCTTCCCTTCCCTTCCCTTCCCTTCCCTTCCCTTCCCTTCCCTTCCCTTCCCTTCCCTTCCCTTCCCTTCCCTTCCCTTCCCTTCCCTTCCCTTCCCTTCCCTTCCCTTCCCTTCCCTTCCCTTCCCTTCCCTTCCCTTCCCTTCCCTTCCCTTCCCTTCCCTTCCCTTCCCTTCCCTTCCCTTCCCTTCCCTTCCCTTCCCTTCCCTTCCCTTCCCTTCCCTTCCCTTCCCTTCCCTTCCCCTTCCCTTCCCCTTCCCTTCCCCTTCCCTTCCCCTTCCCTAACCTTACCTTCCCCTTCCCTTCCCCTTCCCTTCCCCTTCCCTTCCCCTTCCCTAACCTTCCCTTCCCAAACCTTCCCTAACCTTCCCTAACCTTCCCTAACCTTCCCCTCCCTAACCTTCCCTAACCTTCCCTAACCTTCCCTAACCTTCCCCTCCCTAACCTTCCCTAACCTTCCCTTCCCAAACCTTCCCTTCCCAAACCTTCCCAAACCTCCCCTTCCCTTCCCAAACCTTCCCTTTCCCAAACCTTCCCAAACCTTCCCTCTCTAAACCTGTTTCACGGATTTTTCAAATGCCTTGTTCTCTACTCTTTTCAAGAATATTGCTGAGGGAAATGACTAGAGACTACATGTATTACATCTATTTATGTACATCTATCTATGTACTACATCTATTTTATGTCATTATATGGATGGAAAAAAACCCCAAACCATTGTCTCCGGATAACGACTTTTTCATCTTTCTAAGAAAGGTTTGTATTGGCTTGATAATCTAAAATGTCCTGAAGTTTAGTAAAATTACTATTGGCAGAAAATTTAGTAAAATTTTACCACGGTTAAAAGGACTCAGTAACTTCTGCAAAATGAGAGGCACAGAAAAGAAACCACATGGAGTTCTTGTTTGCTCATCTTTTTTTAGCTCCTCTCACACCAGGTCTTACTGGAAGCTGAATATGCCATATGCTTGCATAAGTTATAGTAGTCCTAATGTTCTTCTAATTTATGATTGTTGTCACAGGCTGTCAGGCCAAGATTCCCCAGAGCACAATGAATTCTGCTTCTCTGTTATCACTGATAATACAATAACAGCAGTACTAGGAGAAAAAGGAGAAATAAAAAAGCAAGTTTCCTCAACACCACATAAATCTGACTTAAAGTACAGCTCAGGTGCTACTTACCTTCCAAGTTGAGAGTCACCACCGCTGTGTCATCCTCTAGCCCTATCCTCTAGCCCTTCAATCACCTCACACTTGTACCTCCCGTAGTCCTCCAGCATGATGTTTGTGATGACGAGGGATGCGTCGTTCTCACTGCTCTCCCTCAGGAACACCCTGCCCTGGTAGTTCCCGTAGCTCTTCCTGTGGTGTCCCATCGCCACATAAACATCCACCTCCTTGAGGTAATCGTAGGTGAGTTTGGTCCACTTGACCCGGATTTTGTGGGTTCCTGAGCCAGCTGTTGACGTATGTTCATGGTAAAATTTACATGGCAGTGTGATGTTGCCACCCCGGTGAGAGAAAATTTTAGCTTGGTCTGCTACCACGAGGAGACGGGGTCCATTTTCTGCTGGGATTCAGGGAGAAAAGCAAAACAAAACAAAAGAAAAAAGCCCCAAGAATTAGTTTTCCTTTTACAAAATGTCTGTGATCAATGCCATAACAACCATCAGCTACACTGTACATTAGGATAATTACTCTGCTACCTTTTTTTTTATTTATGCAGCAGAAGGGTGGATAAACATGGTATAAACAATTATTTCCTTAGCTGAAAGTATGTATGTGCCTTCCCATACCAGCAAAGGCCATCCCATATACTCCAAGTCATGCAGATGGAGTTGTGTAAACATATTTACAGACTACATAGCTGATGGAGAAATATCATCCATAAAATGCCTCACACAAATATCCCATATCTTATGGGTTGTTCAAGGGCTGCATATCAACACTGTATATATTTTTAAAATTATTTTTCAGTTTTTCTGTATGGACTCAGCTTATTCAGGCAGCAGCATACAAAGCTCCTCACAGTCTGGAATGCAGTGATTCCCACTCACAAAGCAGAAAAACCATTACTGTATCAGACAACACTATTTATATTGACATGAAAAGTGACAGCATAATTCTAAAATAGACATTTCAGACAATTTCTATTTGTATTTTACTCTTATCTTTTGTGTGTGAGTTTCCCTTCTGACCAGAGTAAGGAAGTCCAATTTGTCTTCAAATGTAAAATCTGATCCTCTTCTGCCCACTTTCTTCATCATCTCAAGCTTGTTTTTCCTCAGCTGTTTTTCTGATCTCCATACTCATCACTATTTTATCCCTGATATTTTGACCTCACTTTTCAACATAAACCTGTATTTACTGTCTGGCTCTTCTCCTCCTCAGCCCAGACCGCCTGCTTTCCTTCTCTCTAGTAGGTCACTGCAGCAGATGTTGCTCTGTGAAATCACTATGCTTATAACAGTCAGCTGGAGCAGGTGCTCACTTCCAGCCCTGAGTCTCTGGGGTTTTTACAGGCTGTGCTGCCTTGGGAAAACCCTGGCAAAGGCATATTTCATGTGGCAGTCGGCAGATGCAACTAAAAGTGGGAATATTCCCTCCTTTCAGTATCTCTTGCCTCTGAACTCATGCAAAATTTGCAATATTGATTTAGCAAGCTCAGTGGTTCTGTTGGTGTTGCTGTCCTTGGCCACTGAGACACTGATTGAAACAAGCACTGAACCACCAGGTCACTGGGGAAACATCACTCTACATGACAGGTTGTGAAGAAAAAGACTTTACTATTTCCTGTATGTGTTCATCAAGTCAATGCAGTTGCTTGGAAATGTGATTCCCTACTCTGAGGTTCAGTCTGGCTCCCTCTAAATTCACCAAAAGCTATGGATAAGTTCCCAAATGCAGATGCTGCTGAGAGGATGACCCTGTGAAGGTGAACAGCAATTTTCTGCTGGCATCCCTTGGGATGAATATGGATTGTCCACAAAAAAGTGCACAGAAATTCATGAAAAATTGTCAGCTGTGGGTGACTGAAGGAGGGAAGGACTGGGATGGAGATAGGCTGACAGCAAGCTCACTGTGGAGCATCCCACCCTGCCAGCTGTCTGTCCACAGCACTACAGGAATCTGTGAAATGTCCACAGCTGCAGGGAGATGCTCATAATTATCTCCAGACAGTCCCAGGCTTCTGAGTCTTGTTGACAGGTCTGCAGCTAAATGAAATATTTTCCTAAACTGTGGCCTCAGCTGTCTCTGCCCACACTGACAGCACTGAGCAGCAGAGGAGACCCCAGGGTGATGCAGCATTTTGTGATTATGAAAACATGTTCAGGGGTGGTAATTGCAAAGACAAGCTTGATGAGTGCAAATGTGCACCTGCTTAAGGAAAAACAGGTATCCCAAATGTACAGCTGTTTGTCAGGAGGTGCTGTGTCAGGAGCATTGCTAATGCCTGTGCAGGACAAGGCTTCAGCTTCCTCAAGAATGAAAAAGCTTGGGCACTGCAGGGAGTTTTACCAGGATGGGAGACCTTCCTGCCTAGTGAAAAATCCCTGCTGCAGAGCAGATCCCCTGCAGCCACATGTAACTGGTGTTCTTTCTCACTGCCCTTCTTCCCAAAGGCTCAGGACTGCTCCAATAATCCATCTTCCCCTTTCAGAGGAGAGCATCCAAGGAGAGAGGTGACCTGAGGCAAGGCACCATGGAAAGTGTTACTAACAGTTTCCACAGGGGGAGGAGGAGAAGGAGGAAAGTGAAGACAGCCAACATAGTTTGTTTGTGAATGTTCCTGTTTCCTTCAGAGACAAAGATGTTCCACAAACTTCTGTCCACCTTGGGAGGAGAAATGTTATGCTTTGGGGCAGCTATTACTGAGAAATCTGAATAAGAGCTCAACTATGTTGGGTCTTTAATACTGAAATAGTCAAGTTAATAAATATTAGCAGAAAGGACTGGGGCAGGAGGGAGAGTCTGACTCAGGCTGCTCATGTTCTCTCTTTCTAACAACAGGTCTCCTGTGCCAGTAAGGCCTGGAGACGTGCCCAGAGCACTGTCACCTCTGACTCCAGTGTCAGCATCCTGATGGGGTGATGTTTCTCCCTCCTGGCTGCTTCCCACCTCCTATGGCCCTTTGTAGCAGCCATTGCCTGATGGCAACCTGGGAAAAGAAAGGAAAATATGACTTTTCTCATCCCAGATCGTCTTCTGCACCCCTGGAAGTTCCGAGGTAGATGAGATGTTTAAAATACAACCACACCTTCCAGTGTTCTAAAGGCCAGTTCTTTTTGCAGAGAATGAGATAGTGTGTCCTTCTGGCAGGAAATTACATTGCTGCTGCTCCCAGATCTAGGAGATCAGGAAGGATCTCTGGCTTTCGAGGAAAAGAAGATGTCAGACTGGGGAATGATGCATAGTATCTGTTTGGGTAGGAGATATGCAGGCAGCAGGAATTCAGGATTAAAAATGAGGTGATGGGTCTGGCAAGAGGACAAGAGGGCTTTATTTTTGGGAGCACAACAAAATAAATGATCTTAATCTTCCTGGAATCGATGAACTAAAAATAAAAAACAAAACACCAAACCACAACAAACCAAAGACAGAGAGAACCAGAATTTCTTCATTTACAATTTGTTCAGCGCTCTGAATGCAGCATTCTGGCTTCCTGCTGTGAAAGTCAACTCAAAGGAGTAATGACTCCTGCTTCCTGGGCACCTTCATACAATGGGAAATGATCTGTTGTAAGGCAGTGATCTGGTCATGGAAGATGGGGAAAACACTGTTCTGAAGGGTTGTCAGAGTAGCTCCCTGGCTGCTTTCCTCATGAGGTTTCTGACAAGTCTCCTCCTCCTGAATAAAATTATCTTTGCCTCTAAATGTCAGGAATATCTAAAAAAATGACTGCAAGAAGGAAAAAAGGATGGGACATGCATGTCACTTAAGGAAGAAAGCAAGTTTTTTCCCCAGGAGTACCACCAGAGGATTTGTAAGGTGAATGGCCAAACAATAAACTCTTAAAACCCCAAATTAGAGGAGTTTTAATCCTCTTTAAGGAGCTGTCTGCAAGAGTACAGATCACATACATGGCCACTCCAGAGTCTCAGATGGCAGACAAATGTTCGGTCTTTCTCTTGGGAATAGAGGTGGCAACAGCCTGGTGCTTGGTTCTGATTTCAGCTTCAAGGGCAGAAATGAGATAAGAAAGGTTTCCCAGGTGGGGCTTCCACCCCTTCCAGGCATATTTTGCATTGTAAGACAGGCCACAGCTAAGCTGTTAGTATAGAACTAGGCACCACTGGTGAATAATTTGCTGTATTTTTTCCACTTCAGCTTCCCTACTATGGATTCTGACAGGCTGTGGCCTTTAGTTAATCCTCTTGGTGCAATTAGGTGGATGACAAAGGCAGCAGGATGCAGGCACAGCCACGCCAGCCAACACAAGGCTTGTCCAAGCTGCAGAAGACATCCAGCTGTGCAGGACAACACACAACTCTGGGAGCTGCCTTCCCAAGATTCAGGGAAAGACTTTGTGCCATAGAAGAAAACTCACTTAACACTTGCTATTGGGTTATCTCAGAGGTGCCAAATCAAGCAGGTATAATATCCAGGTGAAAGGGTGTCTTGCTCCCTTAAGCAGTAAGGCACAGGCAGCAGCACACGGTCCACCTCTTCTATCCTCCCCCTCACTCTCTCCTTGGTCTGAATGCTGTGCAATAGCACTGCTGTTCTGGTTGTCACTCCTCTGTACACCTCTACCCCTGATGTTCATGTGATGGACAGTAAGTGGACTTGTTCTCATGCTGCTGGAGCTCTAACGTCAGTCTCACCTGCGGGCTTGTTGGTTTAGTTCCAGATTTGAGTGCTGGACACATTTTAAGATTTTTTTGTCTTTTCAGTAGTGTTTTTTTGGGTTATGGATTTTTTTGTTGTTGTTGTTGTTTGAGTTGGGTATGGTTTTGATTGTTTGGACTTTTTTTTTTCCCATGGGGTTTTCTTCTTCTTCTTCTTTTTTTTTTGTTTTCCTCTCTTAACTGGCTTCTGCACTCAAAAAGGATGGATGGCAAGCCAGGTTTGGAAGGCCAAGAACACAGTGTGGGGCAGAGAGAATGAGTCACACCACAACCCTTGGCAAACAGCTTTATCCACTTTATCCATTAGTAATGTCCTAAAGCTTATGCTGACATGACTATGAAACTTGATTATTCCCACATTTTAATGGACCAACCTACAAAGCGATAGTGGAGAAAAGGACTTGTATTTTCACAGGAAAAAAGTCATAAGTTATGGATCACATCATAGATGCATTTGGCCTGATAAAGTCATGTATTTCCTAACGGTTCAACACTGTTGGCAAGCCCTTAGGTAGATAATACTTTTGCTATTCTATTTTAAATAAAGGCAGAGTTGATTCTTCTTTTGCTGTAGTGTTACCAGGGAGTTGAGCATAACTCTCATGCTAAAATATTCTCACTCTTCCCATAGCAGTGGCATTTTGTTATCCTAACATGCTTACATAAAAGCCATAGTTTATGTGAAAACAATAATTCCCACTTTCTATAACATCTACATAAGTGCATTATTGATATGTTTATGTCAATATATACTCAGAGAATCCTAAGGGAAAAACATGAGGAAGAATTAAATACACACTTTTTTTCCACATACTTGTCCTAGCACATTTTTTCTGTCTGCTTTTTCACTACCTTTTTACTTCTGCTTTTGGAAGAAAAAAGATCTAAAACTTTTGTGTACTACCTGTCAAACTAGTGAAAGTGGTTCTGATTTGTCTCAAGCATTACTGTCATTTTGGTTGTGTCATGAGAAAGAAAATACCAGGATCCAAATACCATGTTCTTACGTCTAAACTGACAGGATCGAATACTCCCTACACATTCCTTTTAAGTTTCAATGTATAATTGGTAGGAGAGACAATAGACAAATCTTAGTTAAAATCATCAGTTTCCAAGTAATAGTACAGCTAAAAATGTCTGTTTTATAGATGGCACAGAAGAAATCTTTCTTTATAACAAAGACATTACAAGATTGAGATAAAACATTTTTTATCTGATTCCATCTATTCAACTTGAGTAACATGTTGGAGGGAATTGTTACAGAGGCCCTATTACCTCAAGTTTATGTCTCTAGGAGACCTAAGAGCACATAAAACTATCAGGGAAATAACAAACTTCAGCTCCTCTAAATTATTGCCTCAAATAAATTTAAGTATGTTTTGCTTTGGTATAGATATATTTCATGAAGATCAGGCCACATAGAACAGAACAGAACAGAAATCGTGGCTATGTCTCTGCACTCCTTCTTCACAGAAGTAAATCTTCATGGGTGGCATTAAGACTGACAAACCCAAAATATTACATATAAATGGTGAGGAGTTTTCCAGTTTTAAATGGCATTTAAATTTGTATATATGCATATATTTAATTTATATATATGAAATTATACTGATGAAATAAGTAAAGGCAAATCAATAATTTAAATTTATGTTTCATGTGAACAGACTTGCTTCTGTAATAATTTTTTACAACCCAAAATATCCTGGTGCTAATGACTTAAGTTCTGATCCAGAACCTTGAAATCCTGAAGGCCTTTAATAAAAACACCATGACAACAGGGGGTAAATTTTCTCTTTGCTGACATTTCCATCACCTGCTGTTGCAACAAACCATGATCTGTAGAGGAAAGCAAATTGTGTAGATGTCAAAGAAGCAGCTTGATTGCAAGAAGAGACAGCGAAATGGATCATGGCATTATCTAAAGTGTCCTGAATGGCAACAAAACTATGAAAGAATTTTAAATGGAAAAGGTAAAGAAAATGGAAAAAAATAACAGTTAACATCACTGAAAAATAAAAAATGCAGAATGCTGGGCCAAAGGAAGGAAGTCTAAAGCAAATTGGAAAAGCATGAAAATTGGGAAGATAAGAATTATTGTGAGAGTTCAGATCAGTAGTGAATTTAATCTCTTATCATGATTTTTTGGCTAGTTCAGAAAATTTATGCAGCTTCTTGCTCTCTTTTGGTGCTGGTTTGTTTTGAAGAACAAGAAGAGGACTGTAAACAAAAGTCATTATCATGCAGAACAAGTTGATCAAATATTTTCTTTCCTTTTTTTATTAATTAATTGATTCACTTCCACCTACCCACCCACCCTCCTGCCATGTGTGTGCTTTGGGTTTGTTGGTTTGTTGGTTTGTTTCAATAGGGCAGTTTTGGAAGGTTTTCAGCCCATTCCATGCTCGTATATTTTGTGGTGCATACAGACAAATCTGTACAGAGATCTCAAAAGGCAAAGGGGTGTATTCTTAAATTTCAAAGATAAAAAGTGCTGCATATTACAAATGTCTCATGCTCAGAGAAAAGCTAAAATTTTACATATTGATCCCTCACAAACCAATCTTTGTGTTCTCATCTCAGTCCTTTCTTGTATTTCTAAACCTGAGCAAACTGGAGTCATATGTTAATGGCTCTGGCTTCCCTCAGGTAATTAACTTGGCAATTACTGCAATGCTTTAGTCAACTCTGCTTATTTTGCCGGGCAGCTGCACGCAGGAGAATGCTCTTATCTCTGAAAGTTGCTCTGCCTCTTTGGATAATTGGTCAGCAAGTAGCACAGTGAATAGTTTAGGGAGATACAAAAACTGAGCAGTGAAAAGAGTCATCCCCTCTTATGGGTCACAGAGTCCTCCGAAAATCTTGCCTTCAGAGGAAAATAGGAGTCTCTAATTACATTGATATACTTCGAGAAGTGTTTTCTAGCTGTGGGCATTGATGTGGCATTCACCAAATTATTTCATTTATAGTTGTGATTTTTTCTAAAGAGTGAAACGGGTATCCTCTAAGGCACTTTTGTATGCAAACTACCAGAAGAAGGGGGTATGATCAAGCAACCTGGGACAGCAGACCAGCCTGACCTAAACCATGAAATCCACCACTGGCTTCAGCAAAGAAAATAAAGTCACAGGAGAGATAAAATGCAGTTTTAGATAGTTTATAAATTTTTGTTCATCGATATTAGAATAAAATCAAAGAAGAAAAAGGTATAAACAAGGCAACAGGGCCAGAGGGAATGAGCTGAAAGGAATATTTTGAAAAGTTGAAAGGTAAAACTGTCTCGTAGGTGAGAAATTTTAGTGATGGCCAAGTTGACTGCATTGATCAGCAAGGAGAGATCCAGGAGCTGGAACTGACACTGATAGAAACAGAGCTGTCCAGGGGGCCAGTAAGTAATTTCTAAGTAAAACTGAAATATTTAAGAGAGAACAAACCTCTGCCTATTGCAATGTTGTAGAGGTTGGTAAGTGTTTAGTAAAGGTAAAGAAAAGCAGTTTCCAGAAAGTGGACATTTGAAGGGGTGTGTTTATAAAAGCAAAGACTTGTCAGTAGAACAATACAATCTATGGAGCACTGCTTGTTCTGGCCAACAAATGCTGAGTTTGAGAGAGATGGCAGGAGTTTTTAACACTAATGCAGGGACAGCAAATTGGGGTACAACTTTTGAAGGAAAATCGTTGAGGAACAGATACAAAACAGTAGAAAGAGGAATAAAATGCTGTAGATACTTACTAAAGGGTGTCAGACTAATTTGATATGAGCCATATAATAAAAATCGATGTGTAAGTCCAGGGTAATGTGACATATAATTGCTTGGAGCTCAGGGAAGTGAGTGACAAGGGAAAATATACAAAAAGGGCCAGTGAACTGTCTCCTGTATAGTTTGTGAGTCTCTAATATTTTCACTAATTTTATCTTATAAAGTAATTTTGACTATTCAATAATAAAATTTTCACATGGCATATTAACCAACACTGAAAGGAGGAGAGTGGGTATTTAGAAAGTCATAAGAAAGAAGGGTGGAAAAAGTATGATAACATTTAATACTGAATGCATAATCTAGACTTGTATGTATGAAAATCTATTGATATAAATCTTGTTAATTGCAAGTGACAAACGAGGGAGACTGACTGTTAAATACTGTCTATCACAACAGATTATTGACCAACACTGCAAAGAATACAAATTTGATCCAAGGTCTGAATAACTAAGCATTGTTATCTTGAAAACAAAAATACTAAGCACATCCTAAGACTTTATCTGGAATAAAATCCTGGCTGGGTGTACTCAAGGAGTATGAATTCAAACAAGAACCACTGTAGAGATGAACTGCTAAAATTATCAGGTTGCAATATCAAATTATAATTGCAATCTGGAGGTTAAACATACAGAGAAGAATTTGGAAAAATATGCTCAAATGATGGCTGTGAGGATATGGTGTCATCTTTTTAACATGTTAAAGTGAACATCAAAGAAGAAAAAAAATATTATTTGAAGCTAAAGAACAACAGTAGGAGAAACACAAGGCCATGCAATAAACATGGAAAATTAGAAGAGTGTTTTTCATACCAGAAAAGCAGGGTGCAGAGCTATTTTGTAGTCAGGAGATCTGAAACCCAGCATTTTTAAAAATTAAAGTAAGCCTACAGGGGATTACTTTCTGTATAAGTAATTAACTGCACAACATTCATCCACACCTTTTGTAATTCCAAGGCATTCCCAGGCATGCAATCCAGGAGGAGATTAGCTACACAACTCTTGGATTGCAGCTGAGGAGAGGGATGCTAGACTCATTAATGTGACAAAAAATACCTTTTGTATGAATCTACATGTTCCACAGTGTTCCCTGATGTCCAGCCCATTTCCAGGTGTAGATCACTGTATGTGTTTATGCAGCATTGAGCAGGGAGGAATCCCAGCAGGATTCCACAATGCTGGGAGGGATGACAATTAAAACTGAAAACACCAAGTTCCAAGCAGTTTTAGTGTCTTTGACTTGTGTATATCAGAGCCTGAACCAGGTGATGGACAGAGCCCATGGCAGAGCACAAATTTAAGCTTTATCCAGCTTTCCTCATAGGAATAAACTCCCATGGTGAGTTTCCATGGGCTGGAGGAAGGGCCACCTTGAAACTTCTGTCAGTTTTTGACCTGTTTGGCCCTTGCACTGTACACATGCAGAAGAGTTACAAATAAATGAAGGTATGCCTTGTGAATTACACTGAGCTGCTGCTCAGACCATCAATTTAACCTTAAAAAAAAAAAGACAAAATTCAGAGACAAGAAGCTGCATTACACAAGGAAAGGCAAAACATATGTTTGTTAGAGATTGATATCTAGCTTGAAATTTGGCCTTGGGGATCAAACGTTCATCATCTCACAACAGTGGTAAGTCTTCATTTTGATCTAACACATTCATTTCACCTTCATCCTGGGAGCTTCCTCAGAGGGAAAGCAGCTCCCTGTTATTCCTTATTTGACCTTGACAATCCAAGTGCCTGTTTTAGTAGGTTCAGGTTACCTTTAACTTATTGACTCTCCTGTGAACTCCTGAATGCTCATCCTTCTCTAGTAACCTGCTCTAACTTGGTAATTCATGTTTACACAAACACTCAAATAGCAAAATGTGTCAGTTGTTGAGAGAAAGAGTCAAACTTTAAAGAGAGAGAGAGGAGGGGGAACAATAATGCTGTTCTTCTTAATATGGCAGAATTAATTTAAGCCAGCCTTGAGGAACACAGGAGCAAGAGTAGGAAAATCCCTCTTTGTTCTGCATGTTTTTACTGTGTAAACTCCCTGTTTTTTCTTATAGAGGATGACCCTGCGACTGGAGCTGGGACTGAAAAAACAGCTGCATTGTGCTGCAGACTCAAATCCTGCCACAGCTATGAGCTCTGGGATTCAAGCATGAACCAAACAGGATAATGCAGGAGCCAGGATAATATTTAGTGTGAATTAAAGGTATGAAGAAAAGCACATTTCTATCTGGGTAAGTTACCTTTTTTTCCCCCCCTGGTTTAAATTGCCCAATTATGATCTCAGATATGCTCAGCTTTTTAATAAATTCCTGTACTGTGAAGAACTATGTATGACAGACCCCTTAAAATAAAATCTTATTCCACAATAAACTGAAGTATTTCAGCCCTCTGCAGTTGCTTTTTACTTTAGGATGCATGCTTTCCCCCTTTGTCTTAAATCATGCTGTACTTTACTCACTGATCTTTGCAAGATTGTGACTAAGTGCTATTGAACAGTGCAAGTTTCATTTTTTACTTTCCTAAGAGTAATAATAATGCAACACAACCAGAAAACAAAAGGTTTAGTCACTAGCAATAAAAGTATTTAAAAGCAAGTGTGGCAGCATTAAAAAAACCCAAACAATCAACAACAAAAAAAGGAACATTAAATACATTATTCTGCTTCCCTCCACAATATGAAGATACTGGTATTTTCCTTACCTTGAATGTGAACAATTCTTTCATGCTCCAGACTGGAGTTGTCCGGGTGAGGTTCAGCCCAGCAGACCGAAATCAGCACCAGAAAAAGTAGACTCTTCATCTTTATAGCCAAAAGAATCTCCTTCACTGTAAGGGTATCACATAAGGAAAGGCTTGTGAATTTTTGGAAACCTTTACAGTGTTGCACTGCACAACTTGTTAGGGCAATGAGCTTGTGAGGGTTTGTAACATATTTAACCTACTCAGCTGAAAAAGTTAGAATATCTGCTAATTTTTTAAGCATGAAGTTTGGAACTTTTTATTGTGGACTTCAATTAAATGAAACTGGCACTCCATATTTAACTCTGCCTGTGTAGAAATACAGAACAATAAAATAAGAGTGCACAGACAAATATTCCTAAACCAAACTCCTTGCAACACCACATGTAAGCAATACCTGTGTTTCAAAAATGGTTCTAGTGCACTTTTGGTTTTCCAAACCTGCTCAAGACCTCATGTGCAAATACAATTAAAACAATCAAAGCTCTATCACTGTATCTATACCCACTGCATGATGCAATCTGCTGGTGACAGATTTTCCAGATTAAAACAACCTTCTTTTGAGATTTGGCATTTCAATGAAGGCTGCAATTTAACTTAGCAATCAGGGTGACAAGTTTGCTTGAGCTAAGTGGTAAAGATGACAAAACATTTATTAGGGTGACTAGAAAGATCCATTTTATTTCAGATCCACTTACCATTTTAAAAGATGCCTAAATTACACAATGAAATGTTTGAAACCAAGCACAAAGTAGGTTAGAGTTGTATATGCTACCACTGCAGTTGCCCTGATTGATTTTTCATTCATTTCTACCTAGAATGCTGACGCACTAACTTAGTGTGCCAGGTAGGGTCTCTGCAGTCAGCAGAGCTCAGCGCTGCAGGGAAAATCTCTGCCAGCCTCTGAGAAGTAATTAGGCAAATGAAGACCTGAAATAGAAAAGGAGGCATAAAATACAAGAGGTTTTATATAGAGGGTTTGTGCAGCTGTGTGCTTTATAGCTATAATTTTTATTATTCTTATTTTTTAAAATAAAAGATAACTATTTCCGAACTTTTCTTTTCAAGAGATTAGGATTTTTCCCCCCAGTCATCAAATAATGGCAGCATTATTAATAAGCATTATTAATATTTTTCTCTAATGCAGAGATATCCCCTCCCCCCCCCCTCCTTTTTCTCTATCAGAGCTAGAAATACATAAAATTTTCAGGGCACTCAGTCAAAACCTGGCTCAAGGTTTGCAAGTGGTCCTTGTCCCCAGACAGCCACAAGCAGTTAATTGTTTCAAGTCTAGATGCAAATACTGTAATCTGAACGAGCCTCTATTACAGGCTTAAATGAAGAAATGCCATTTTTTCCCTATCAGAACATGCATGTTACTTGCCTGCCCTTCCATTTCTTCAAAGCCAGTTTGGGTAGGAGATCAAAGCTAATTCAGCATCCCTTAATCCTTACTGTGGAGTGTCTAGAGGTAGCACCAGTGCTGTCTGCACGCTGTTTTCCAGGTAGTCCTCACTCAGTAACTCAAGCCTCTCCAGCCACTCCCTCTTTCCTGGAAAGCTTGGGAGGCTGGTGACCTCCATTCTGGAGAGCAAGGACAGATGTGGCTCCCTCTAGAGCACATCAGCCCAAGCCTGGGCGCTCTCAAGGGTCGCACAGGGGCAGATGCTGTTCTTTCTGCACTGGGGGACTGCTGGCAGGGCTGCCAGGGAGAGCAGGGCACACTCATGTACAGCCATCCTGCTCTGCCCCTCACAAACCCCACACCAGACACATCAAGTATTTCCTCCAAGAGTGAAAAATTCTTTGGGTCTGGGATCTTTTTTTTTCTGGATGTTGACTACTTTATATCTATGTGGCTTTGCAGACCTGTCCTGGGAGTGCCCTCACTGCTCATTAACACTTTCCCTCTACCTTTTTCACAAACCTACTCTTCCCTGGCACTAGTGAAACAAAACAGCCACATAAAGAGATGGCATGACCTTTCTTGGGGACAGTAACCCCATCTCCACCAAGCTCTGAGTGCACAGGCAGTCAGGCTGTGTTGAGGACCAAGATTTACTTTCTGGTTAGCAGATGGGGAACTCACATTTCTCCTTTCCTTGCCAAAGTCTCCCCAGTGGGGGAAACTCCTCCATGTAGCACCATCAGGTGATTGTCAGAATAAGTAGCTTCAGGATGAGTGGGATGCACTGAGTGGGCAGGATACACTTTCCAGTGATATCACCTGTACCATCAGTTAGTATCCTGTTATTTTACAGAGTTCATGTGATAGCATCACGCAAACAGGATGAGAGGCAAGTCAGTGATGACTTGGAGATCTGCTTTTCCTTCTCCTCAGTATCCTGTATGCAGCTGAACAATTTCATACATCACATGCCACAGACATGGACAGAATCGACCTCACAGTTACAGATCAACACAGTGGATTCTGTGATTATTTTGGAGGGATATACCCAAGATGGTGGTACTTTGTTAATAGGCACAGATTATGCCATGTGCAGCAGCAGCTGAGGAAATGTGTGTATCTGACATGAGGTACAACCTCGTACCACTCTCCTCCTGGGATTCCCCACGATGGGAGCTGAGGCATCGAGCCAGAGACACGTTACCAGGCCAAGAATCTGACCCCTGGTGTTTTGTAGGTTATCCAAAAAGCAATTAGCCAGAGGAATTCACATCCTCAGCTCTAGCCAAAGCAATAGAAGTCAGACTCCATTTCTGCAGCAGTCTGGGAAGACCTCAGGGGAGACATGATAGGTGTGGATGTTTTCATATTAAAATTAATAAAATCTTGGCTGGGAGTGATATTTTTTCAGTAAGAAATGGTAGTGATTAGTCATAACTAAGAAATTCACACTGGTTTCAATTACTGTAGTGTATGAATTTGTTATCTCTCTGGACAGGGACACAAAAAAGCTGGGAAGTGGTTTTCAAAGGGAGATGCCAAGGCTCTTAGAAGTGCTTAAGGTGTCAGTACATTCAGTGTTTAAATTCTCAAGAACTGTCCATTCTTGGATACAGTTTGAAATTCTTAACTACTCTTTTGTCAAACTTACACAGTCACAATTAATCTAGTACTGGCAAATCTGAAAGGTTGTAAACCACCAGTGTTTGTGCTTATGTTAAATATTATTATTAAATATTATTATTAAATATTATTATTAAATATTATTTAACATAATATTCTGAAAACTGACTGAATGCCTTCAGGTAATTCAACATTTTGTTGAAGGGCGGAATACTGAAAAATAGCATTACATACCACTGTCTGTTCTTAATAAAATAACATATTACTTATTTACTTCTGCAATTACTGCATAGCTACAGAACATGAGAGCATTCACTGTGTGAGGACAAGGTCCACCTAGCTCAATATTCTCTCTCTGGCAGTAGTTAAAAGCCTTTGTTGTGAATGTCTTTGTTCATAGGAGTTAATTTTTGTCTTAAATTAATATGTGATTATGTCTTGCATCAAATGCTTGTTTCCCTGAAAGAAAGACCTTTTCAGTTTTCACTACCTGAACTCACAATGGCATAAGAGCATATGGTGGTACAACCATCACCTCCCATATTCCAGCTGCTGACACTGTCACGAAATTGATTTTGTCTGACTCATGCGAAGCAAGTAAAGGCAAGAATTAAAGATATATTAACTAGGCAACAGAATCAATAACATCAGTCTCAAAAATTTGGCATTGAAATAGACCCCATATCTGTGAACTACTCACATCCATGCACAAACCTCTTGCATAATATAAGCCTATACAGGCCCCTCTCTGGGGAGTTCTGATCCACCTGGGAAGTGGTGTTAAGCAGAGAGAAATTAATGAAAAAAAAGGTGCATTTTCAGGGAGATGGTGCCAGCTGCAGTAATGAAGGGTCTCTCACCTTTAGACACTATGGTAGGCAACAGAATAAGAGGAAGGCCAGTCTAGGCAGTACTCACCCTCCTCCTAACACTGGGAAGTTGGAGCAGAATACTTCAATATAGCTGATAAAACAGATTTCTGCTCTATCCCAAGTCTCCTAAAGATACTTTATATATACGTGTAAACACCAGGGGTTTGAGGCAGCTGAGTCAAGACATAAGAATGGAATTTGGCTGCAGATTGTGGATATCTAAGTTATTAATGTTTACATTTCATTCAGCAGTCCAAACTATTGTTACAGTCAGTTTACATCCAACCAGTGAGGTCAGTGGAAGGTAGGTGTGTGTTTAACTGACCTAGGATGCCTTTTCTTTCTCAATTTTTGTCTTTGAATAACTTCTCCTGTCTCCTTCAAAGACTTTTCATTCTTCAAAGGCAAAAGTAAAATACTCAGTTCCAGCTACAAATTTGAGACCTCAGTTCACAAAATCAAAAGGATATCCAATTCTTGCCATGATTGTTTTCACATCATCTACTCTGGATTCTGTTTTTCACTCATTTTGCTAAAAAGATAAGTTTTTCTTGGTGAAAAATTCTCCTAGGCTGATGGAATTAAAGCAAGACAGACCCAGCAGGATGGTCCTCAAGCTAAAATGTTCCCCCAAAGGAAATTTTCCTGATGCCATAGTAAGGAGTAAGAACAATAGGTGGCATATGCATGATAGTGTTTATATTTTCTGTTAGAATGACTCAGAGCTAGCTTTCCAAAGCCTCCTCCCATGACACTTCATTAGTTAAGGCAATTTGGAAATTTGTGAAGCTATGTGAGGCTTGGGGCTGTCCAAAGTGCCAGATGGTGGATGTCTGGGGAACAGGTTGCAATAGTAGTTCTCTAACCAAGGGCAGAACAGCTCAGTGCAAAAGCAGCAGGACCATTCAAAGGCATCTGGAACACCCTGCTGCCCTATAATTCCCTGGGAGGAAGGATGATAAATTGCTTGCAGAGAGAAAGAAAACATCTTTATGGTCTTTGAAGTATCTGCCTTGTGTCAAATATGAAATTTATTCTAGATACACATGGTAACAGTGCTTCTGACTTTATTGACAGGGGATAGCCAAGGTAAGGTCACGTGGTCTGGCTTTAGGAGTAGAGGTTAGCAAATGGGGTACTCTAGGTGGGATGCAAACAGAAATATAGAAAATGTGATTTAAGATTTATCCTTGAAGATTACTGATTACTAAGTGCTTGGAGTAGTTTTCTTTCTTAGTGTTGTTGTGTTTTTGTTTGTTTCCCTGTTTATTTTTTTAAATAATGAACTATATAAATATGCATTTACTTCAGGATTCTGGATGTTTTCGCTTGAAGTATGGCAATGGGATGTTGTTTGATAACACATAGCCTGATGCCACAGAAAGGTAATTTTCTTATTTGCTTTCTAGTCAACACAGTTGTTTTGCAGTCCCTTCCTTTAATAGAGGTATTTACAGCAATCTCCACATATCAGTGGTCTTCAAAGAATTCCTACAGCCCAGGTTGAGACCTCTCTCTCCAGCCAAACTGTGTATTCTGACATCTTCTTCTTGAAAAAGCTCTTTGAGCCTTGAGCATGCAAAGCCTGGAGGTCACTGGAAATCAGTAGGAAAACTTGATCTCTCACCTTCATTTTTCTTGCCTTTTGGTCTTATTTATGAAACTGGCTTTTCCTCAGGCCCTTGTTGCTTTCTGAGTTCATTACTATTACCTAAAACCCTTCTTTGAGGTACTTTCTTGGTGGAAGATGCATTTTCAAATGCCCTGCATAACTTCTGCAAAGCCACTCCGTTTGGGAAGTTCTGCCAGGACTTTTTTCATCTAACCTTCATCGCTGTTGATGCTTTTTTGCATGCTTGGATTTCTATAGGGATATAAACATCTTAAATTTCTAGTATTCTATTACCCCACTAAAGGTGAATGAAAGCCTGTCTTCTTTAGATAACTAAAAAAAGGAAATCTCATATATTTTATATAATTAGGCAGGTTCTTGCAGTCTGTTCTCCTAAATTGTATATTATTATTATCATTATTACTATCAATATTATTAGTATTTTGTTATTGTTATTATTACTAATACTACTGGAGGAATTATTTCTGATTTTAACTGCCCTTGTATATCTAAGTTTTTACTTCTAGATTTCATACTTTTAACTGAATGTTTAATCCAAGCTATAGCACCACTTCTAATCACTCAGACAAAATTTTTGAGGGTTTTGTGTACTGAGAAAAGGCAAAGAATTAATCCAAAGGCCACTCAGGCAAGTGGATATTTTGACATTTAATTAATTAGGATCAGGTGTGGACATTTGAGCAGGAAGGCTCTAGGACTGTTAGTTCCCACTGCTGACATTCAGGTTACTGCACATCAAAGCAGCACTAATATCTGTTGCCTCTCAACTCTATCAGGTGCAGGGTCAGAAGGGCGAGAAACAGGGTTTGTAACCAGTTTCATTTCATGGTTCTCTGTACGGAATGGCTGCTCATCCCTCCTACAACCCAAGCTCTCTCTCTCTCCCAAGACACCTCCATGCTCTCAGCCACTTAAAGCATGATGATGTTTTGAAGCAGACCTAGAAGATGTATTTACACTATCTAAGTCTTCCCCATTTTCCATCAAGTACACACATAAATTTGGTGGAAAAACTGTTATTACACATGAAAACAAGATGGGCCTCAAGCAGAACCTTTCCTCATAAGGATAAAAAAAAGTTTCTTTTCAGCAAATATGGCAAAAAAGAATTCAAGAGAAGCCAGAAATCTCCTACTGATACACTGTGTAGAAATTCCACGTCACTGCAAGGCACATGGTTTCTAAAGTACTCAAACTTTTTGATGTCACTCAAACCAAATGATCTTATCACCACTTAAAATTTAGTCTTTAGACTTTTTGCTTAGGAAATATTGTTAAGGTGACAGAAGTGGTAATGCTATGAAACAGTCCATGAAATTATAACAATATGGGATATGCAAATGGACCAGATGATTTCTGTTTTATCTGGGGGATGTGCAACATCTCTGTTCTGACTGACCCTCGTTGAACTTGATGGAGTTCTCGTTCCTTTTCCCCAGGCAAGCTGAAGGTACCAGCAATATAAAAAACAAAATTAAAAACATTAACAGTGCTTGCACATCCTTCAAGGATGCCACTCTGTGAGAGAACAGATGCACTGCCAGACTTGCTGAGCAGGAGCTGGTGCCAGCCTGCTGTAAGGAATTACTGACAGTATAACAATTTTGTCATGGATCCTGGTGCAAAGCATAAAACAGGACTCCTTGCCTAGCCAGCCATGAGAACTTAGACCTGTTCTGCCTCTTTCGTTGTGGTCTGAGAATTGCACTGTCTGCACTCTCAATGTCATTGAGAATGACTTTTAACAAGCCACTCAGTTTTCTAAAGAAATAATAACACTGATATAATGCTCTGCATATTTTTAAATTGCTGTTCCACATTGCCAGTGCAAGTCCCTGCTGAATCACTGCCTCTAAGAAGGTAAACATTTTAATTTTACAACAGCACTGTTTTCATCAAACATTTGCTTCTCACTGCAGTGATACATAAGTTTTCTTTGGATATTTGGTCATGAAGAATCTGTAGCCAGATCAAAGCCATATGGGGATCACTTGTAAAAGCACAGTCTTTCAGCATTTTTTAAATTGAATTAATCTACAATCAATGGCAAAACCTACTTTCTACTGAGATCAGTTATTCTAAAGAGAGGGAAGGTCTAGAGGTCAGGCCATGAGTTCAGGCTTTGTAGGGCATGGGTTCAACTTTGCCCCCTCCACCCTTCGACCTTGGAGGGAATGTGGAAGTGGTGGAGAGGGTTGGTTTTCTCTTTCTAAGCTCCCTATTGGTGACACCATGACTGTATCTTCTGTTGCTCAAAGGGCATTGTGGAAGTGTAAATATATTTATTTATAGCCAAAAAGAGCTGCCATGTTGCTGTTGTGAGGTATGACAGTGTCTGGAACAGAATGGGGCTTCCTCATAAAGCCACCACTAAAAAACACCACGTATTTTCACATGCTAAAGTGCCCTGTGATAGCTGATCATACCTACACACACAGAAAAACATGCAGATGTCTACTTGCTTAAAAATCTTTTCTTAAATATCTTTTCATTGCAGTATCTTAAGCCTGAGAATATTGGAAAAACAGATGAGTCATCTGATTGTTTAGTTAACGTCTTGTTAATTAAATTCTACTGAGAACAAATAAACTTTTTAAAGATTTTCAGGTTTGTAAAAAAAAAATCTATCTAAATAAAGGTAACCCTTTCAAACTTTAATGAAACTAAACAGTATCACCTCAGTATTAAACATACAGTTTTTGTTTACTTGTGTTTGGGGTTTTGTTTACAACATAAAGAACAATAGTGAGAATACAACAAATTTAAGCTATGGTCTGAAAACCACTTTTTATTTTGAGCCCAGAAATGCATGACTCAATTATTTATTAAAAAAAAAAATGTTTTCTGGTTTACAGCAATGATAACAGAGACTTGCACAGACATCCTTTCTCTGTAAGATGTGAGAAAGATGCCAAAAATCAGTCTTCATTCTAAGGTCCAGACTCTGGACAACCAGTTGCAGATATTGACATAAAGTGATTGCAGTGCTGCACTTTGAACTAGGAAGTTAACAGGCAACAGAAACAGGGAAAATAATTTATTGGATTCAAGAGGAAGAGACAATAATTTGAAAATTGGAGTTTCAAACTGACAGTCCTGAAGGAATTCCTCTGGGAAAGGATCCTGGAGAAAACCTTTACCACAGGCAGATCAGCTAGACTAGTTCTGTGTGTAGATAAGGATTTGATCTCATCACCTACTTACAGGAAAGCATTAGAACATTGGTGGTGACTTGGCATTGGAAATTATTACATAGGATAGAGAAGGAAGAGTCTCTAAGGAGGCAAAGATTTTTTAAAAATGTGGAGGGAACAGTTGTTGGCTAAACCTCAAAATTTTGCCTGAGAGCATCACCAGACGAGTTCAAGGAGGGGAATCATGGAACAAGTAGATGGTTTGGTGAAGTGCTGCAACAGAAAAGGAAGTTTTGGCAACAGGGCTGCCAGGGAGGGTTGAAGAGCTGGACTGACCACTGTGCATCTCCATCCCCTTGGCAATCTCTTTTTCTACTCCATGCCACTGGCAACATCTTCAGGCATTCTGCCCACATCCCTGCTCCCTGGGATTATGAGGGAGTAGCTTAGAAAAGGACATGTCCAGGCAAGGGTTTGTTGGGGCAACCAGAGGAAAGGAAAACCCATTTTATAAAAAGACACCAAAAGAGCTTGTCTTGGTTAGTCTGGCAAAACACAGCTGAGCAGGGACATAATTGCTCTCTATAAATATATCATCCGAGAGTAAATGCCAGAGAAGGAAAAGAACATTTCAGCTAAGATTTGGGAAGAGAATTATTGGGGCCATAAATAAGTTTTAGACTGGAAATTACATGATTTTAAGTTGTAGAAAAACATCACAGCCTCCATAAAGACATTTTAGTACAGAGGAAAGAAACACAGCTAGTTTTAAATCAGAACTTGTTTTCTCTCTGAAAAACTGACTGAGATGAAAGGAAATGTGGATAGGAGAGGACTAGATTATGACACAGTGAACCGTTTTAGTTTGTTCTTGGATACCTAACTTTGGCAAAAGTCAAGGTAAGTTAATTGATTCTTATTGCAAGCATAATTTTTTCCTTCCTTTTCATGGCAGACTCTCCTGGTTCCTGCTATTAATGATATGCTCCAGAACATTCAGATGGGACTTCCTATTGATCCATGTACAGCTACAAATGTGCTCCCAGTAACACTCAGAACTGCCAGCAAAGCACCTTTGCCATCACTGGGACTTCTTACCAGAGATACCTCAGAGCTGCTTTTAATCTTCTGATGCTATCTGACTCTAGTAATTTCCTAAATGAACTCCATGCTTTAATAGCAATGCTGTTCTCCCTGATACAGATCATTAGATATCTGCAAATGAAATGGAGACACATGTGGCTGACTTAATGCCTTGACTCTTGAAATGCTTAGTCACATGAAAGGTTTATCTGTCTGCTGCAGTGGTTGTGTGCAAAATGTGAAGGAGTCAGCCCTCACATTCCAGAGGTGTGTTAGAAGGAAAGGAAAATGGCAGTTCCATTCACACTCTGGAGCACTAAGAGTGACTCGGGATATTAAGTTGTGAAAATAATTTCAACACATAATTGTAAATCAAAGATACACTGGAAAAGAGTGCAGGAACTCCTCCCAACACACTGGTCTAGTTTAACACCCTTAATGAAAAAGCACAATGGTCTGAGGAAACTTCGGAAAATGCAAACCAGAGAATTAAGATCAACTGAATAATTTGCAACTGCTTGATAAAACCATGATGCAGCATATCATGGTAAATAAAACTCCGTTAGGCTGTGTAAGCAGAGCAGCTTGCAGAGTGTGCAGTTTAGTTATGCAGTGCACCTACTGCAATAACAAAAGTGCATCTTATTTCAGGTTCAGGAATATTCAGGTATAGGAAGATGTGAATAAAGTATCTATATCTAGGAAATACTTACATTCTGCATTAGAAAAATAACACATAACCATATATTAAGAAAAAGAATGTGTGAAAAGCCACAGACAGGAGAGAGTTGAATTTAGTACACACTAATTTTGGAATTGAGAAAACCAAAGTCTAAGGACAGGTTTTAATTTGTAGATATATGGCATGAAACACAAAGAAAATTAAGAAAAGTAAATCAATGTATTCATTAATTGAACTATTCTAAGACTTATTTTTGGCTACCAGCAATGTCTGCTGGCTTATGGTCTGTCCTTCAGGTAAAGTAAACCTGTGCAGATCTCAGAAAAAAAAAACCCCAGGCAAACTGAAACAAAACATAAACCCAACAACAAATTTTCTTGGCAATCTCTGCATTGGAAAACTCACTTAAGAAGTAAATGGTATTGATTTGGCTTAAGCCACACAAGGCCACATCCTTGCTTAGTCAACAACAAGAATACCCATAACACTGGTAGGCTGAAAATGAATGGGGCTTCAGAGATGTTCATTTAAATAAATAGGATTCACTTTTTGCAAGTTCCACTCAACCAGGTTAATTAGCAGCAATTATACAGTCATCCAAAATAAATTCAGGCTTTTGTTTGTGCCTTCACATCCTCAGGATTATGCAGGGTATTTCAACCTCACAGTCATTATTCCTGTAACACCTGTCAGGGCTTTGAAAACCCTTCAGACTGAGTTACCCATCCCACACCCTCAGCCCTGAGGTGAAGATGTGCTGCTGAGGCAGGGATTGCCAAGCTATGGAGGGTGGTGGAAGTCCTGGGAGCAGTCATATACACACATATACAATCTCTTACAGAGATCCTGGAAACACAGAATAGATCTGCATTCTTTCTGCCTTTAAAAAAAAAAAAAAAAAAATATATATATATATATATATATATATATATATATATATATATATATATATATTCCTTCTCTAAGCAGTTAGAACAGGTGATCATGGGACACAGGGCAAGGCTAACTTTTGCCTTGACACAGCACAGCCCTTCACAAGCTCTTCTTTTTGGTTACCAAAGCCACACAGATGCTTTCAGGCCAAGTACCTGACCCAGAGGCAACTGGAAAGTTCCCATAATATGCTCTACTCACCACAAATGGGGATGCTAAAACTGTGGCCTGGGTGAAGGACTAAAAAGTGGAAACAAGGCATCTCCAAAATTGAGTAGAGACACCCTGCCTGAAGTGTTGTTAGTGGGAAAAGGATTGATTTTCCCTTTGGTGAGCTAATGGCAGGGGTTGTTACTGATAACCTCCACTGTCCCACAGGAAAGAGGAGAGAACAGGAGGATCTACTAAGGATTGCCCTGGAAAGTTGATATTTCTGCTCATTTCTTCTCAGATGCTCCGCAGTATTTCCTATGGAATAGTTGTAAATTTTTCTCCACCATATGTGGCATCACATACCCTAAGTATTTGTCAGACCATGAGAGGTCTGTGCATCAGCAAGGCTTAACATTTCCTAATTGCTTTCAGAAGTTAGGATTGTGATTTTTCAACTAATACCATAAATTATCAAATAAACTAACTGAGTTACTGGCTTCTACTTAAGCCAGCTTTCATCTTGGTGACATGTAGAAATTTCCTGAGCTACATAAACTGCAGAGCACACAGGGTATGGGACAGTGCTCTTGGATCTCTCACTTACCAGGAGTTTAAATCTTGTGGGGTCAGCTCAGTTTCATTTCTTTCTCAGAGGCCAAATGCACAGATCCCCTTACACCCAAATGTCAGGGTTCACAGTATAAATGCTGTTCTCCAGGCTGTTTTGCCAGGCCACACTTTTTAAAGTTAAATAGCAGGAGTTAAAAGATAAAGACCCCCAAGTACCCAAACCTATCCCTGTGGAGGCCTCCATAAACCAACACTAGCAAAGCTCCACCTTTCAGCCTGAGGGCTGCCGAACAAGAGGCTGGGAACTGTGCTAATCCCTAATTAAGTTTAATCTACACTAGAGAAGGTTTGTTGATTTAGCTAGATAGGTAGAGACACACTGACAGGTCAGTCCTAAAGTAGGCATAACTGTAAGAGGGGGGAAAAAAAGCCTCCAAGATCATAATTAATAACAGTTTGTTAGCAAAGTGAGCTCTTGTTATAGAAGGCACAGGTTTTTTGCACTTGTGCAATGGCACCAATGACCTCTGGTGAAATAAAGACCCCAGGACCTGCTCTCCTGCACCCTTGGCTGCCTTTGAGAAGAACATAACAGGCTGCTTTGCTTGAACCAGCCCAGCAATTCACCCTTATTTTTGCCATGATGGGAACCTGCTGCTGCAGTGGGTGCTACTGCTGTGAATGGGAGAGCAGATGCTCTGCCTGAGCCACAGCAGGAAAAAAGCTGAAACTCTCCTTAAGTGCTCCATTGCACAGATGCATTGCTGTTTAAGTATACATACACAGGTATTTGTATAAGTGTACATACGTATATGCACATATGTGTGCATGGCCATTCAAACATTGGCTGCTGAACTCTGGCAAAGCCAGAAGTGTGTTTGGCTGACATGACTTGACCACTAGAAGTTGGTAAGATTAACCAGCATGCAGGAATTTTGTCATCCTCTTCCTAGAGATGTCTGCTTGAGACAAGAAGAGAAATTACCGAACATGAAACCTGCAATAAAACAATTTGCCTCTTTTTTCCACTCTTGGATCCTCAACACACATTATTAATCTGCTCTGAAAAAAAAAAGTCAACTTGCACAGTTGCTGTGCATTCCAGGGAAAGTGAATACTTATTCACAAGCTATTAACTTTCTGTTCTCTGGGACTGGAATCTCACAAGGATGGGCTTGAGCAGGTCCCAGATGCAACTGCCAGGTCCACCCCTCCTTCATGATTGTGTGGTGGTTAATCTGATTCTAAAATGGGTTATTCATGTAGAACAGCTATTTTAACATTCTCACAGGAACCACACATCCAAGGAGAGAAGTTTCTCATTTTAGAGGCCATAGCTGCTACTACAGTAAAAGTAGTAAAGAAAATGTCACTGACATTAGCAGATTAAAAAATATGCTTTTGTTGGCTGATGCATGATAACAATCTTAGAAAATGCCCCTTTTCCTTTGGTCATTTTTAAGAAATGGATACTACTTAAAAAGTAGTTTCATGAGCATCAAAATGAAATAGTATAAGAAGCATAAATATAATAGATGAGCTTTTTAATAATCTAATCTCACTGGAAAGGCTGTATGTAGATGGTAGAAATCAGTTCATTGCTCTAATTAAATCTGACACAGGCATAAAAGTATGCATATAAACCCTGCATTTAATGAAGATAAATTTTGCACCTCCAACATGCCACTAAAAGATTACACTACATAGAACTAATGCCTTTGAACCCTGTTGTTTTCATCTGAAATTTACACTTCACATCTTCTGAGGTGTAGTCATGCATCTGTTTTATATAAATGTAGAGTGAGGACCATTTTCCTTGCACTTCTAGACTAACTTGAGGCATTTAGCTTTGATCTTCGTTGGTGTCAAGAGGGAACAACTCCTGCCGTTGGATACCAGAGGCATTTTAGTCTCAGGGAGTCACAGTGTCTCAGATGTACTGCAGGGAAAATCAATTAAAGGAATGTGATACCGTCTCTTCCATGGGAAGGCAAAAGCAATTGCAGCAAAAAAACAAGGTGGTTTTTTTTCTCTCCAAGAATATGGGCAAGGAGCTGGGTTGGGGGAGGACGATTTTTGGCTGAGCATCTGTCTGAGACTTCACTTCTAGATATGGTCTAAATGGTTCAACAGGTCACATCTTTTGAGAGCAGGGTGAGAGTAAAAGAAGAAGACCAAAAGCAGAGAAGGGGCTGAGAGTGTGCAGTTGCTGTGAGTTTTTCCTCACAGGTATTGTGTGAGTTAGTGGCTGATCTCTACCTTGCAACTGGGACATCAAAGGCTCTGAAGTCAGATGCTATTTAAAAGCCAAGAAATCCCCTTCATTATTTCTATAAAAGGACTGGCACACACATTTTCTGATAGATTTCAAATTGATCACAAGAAAAGTAGAAAAAAAAAGCCTTCAGGACTAGTCTTCTACTCCAAACACCTCTGTTTAAATGTCTCAAATTAGATTTTGCTGGGAAAAGTGGTACTGGCACACTCTTAACCCAACATACTTTCCATTATAAACTCATTTCCAGTGTAAACTCTGAATGTATAAGCTATAAATAGCACCTTGACTACCACACAGTCTTTCCTTGTGTTCTCTGAATTCAGAAGCAATATTTGGACTTCAGCTGATTTCTTTCTTTACAATTCTTCATGAATTCTAATAAATGTATTTACTATTAATTTACCTCTTGATAAAATTTTGCAAGAAACTATTTTCTGTCTGGTTATTTGAACTGAGGATGAAAGATGTGTTTGCAGTGAAAGGCCTCACAGTTGTTCCTCAGCTGTGCCATGGCACAGCAGGAAGGAAATCCCAGGAAGAAAGAACACCCAGGACTATGGACCAGTATCCAACCTCCCTGTGCTCACTTCAAACTTTTAGATACCTACACTTTCTCAGTCAATTGTGGTTTTATCCAAAGTGATATATTTTTAGCCTTTCCTCCGGAGCTTTCATTCCCTTCATGAAAAGTTTTAAACCTTTTCCACTGCCCTTCCAGTTGTGTGTTCCCCTCCAGATTTAAAATTCTCCTTTCTTGGGTTTGTGTGGCAAGAATATAAGAGGACAAAATCTAACTACTTAGGGTTCTTTAAGACATCTAGAAATAAATTCTTTAAATGTTCTAAAGCATCCAGGACAGTGCTACTACCTGAAAAAATAACCCTCCAAAACTTATGAAAACAAATTAACAAAAACAAACTACTTCTCCTCAAAAAAAAAAAATCCCCCTGAAACTCAATAAATAAAAAATGACCTCAAAAAATCCCCAAACACAAAAAATTCTCCTCCCCTCAAAAAAACAAAACCAAACCAAAACCCACAAAACAAAAGAAAATTTGAAAAAACCTTCACAAACAAACAAAAAGCAAATAGAGAAAAAAACCACAAAACCCAACAAAACTAAGGCAAACCTTTCTGGAGCATATGAAAGTATTTGAGAACTCTGGTGTTCAGTCTTTTATAAGGACAAAGAACAAGGTAACAGTAACTGTGCAGGCACAGTCTTCCTTCTGCTGGCCATCAGAAAAAAAAGGAAAAGTTGCCTAATCTTCTGGCATTGCCAAAACAGAGTAGTGGGCACTGTCAAAGGTTTGGGTTTTTTAGCAGGCAAGAGGAGTGGTTAAACAATGCCATCTATACTTGTTGGTCACTGAAGCAAAGTTATTAATTTCACAAGACACATCCACAACTTACTGCAGTGATATGTCATAAATTCAGGAAACATTTTCAGTAGTGCAGGGTAGCTGAGGCTATACCCTGACCTCAGAATGTTTTCTCCCAAGTGTTCTTGCTGGCCTGTTCCCTGAGTCTCAGAGTGGCTGTGCAATACCACTGAGCAAGGCACAGGACACACTCACTGCACAGACACTGCACAGAGTCTGTCTCCATCTGTACACATTGGCACAGTCAGGATTCTCCACACAGTGGGTGTGTACAAGGAAAAGCCATGAGATTTATCCTCACTTTGAAACTGCTAAACATGTTCTAGAATGTAAGTTTTTATTAAAAAAATAATTTTAACATGACATCCACTTATATCAAATGGCTCCATGCCAGTTGCCATCTCCGTAATGCTGCTTAAGACAAAGAGATGAAAGAAGAGGTTTGCAAGAATGACAAATTATCTTCAGGGTTCAGAAGAAAACCTGCTGCATATGAGTTTGTGGAAAGAAGCTCTGTGGTCCCTGGAGAAACCTGCAGTGTTCTGCTCCTATTTATTTCAAAAAAGTAAAATTAAAATTTCAGAAGTGCAGGAATTGCTGTTTAAATATGACACAATTAATGCTTTCATTGTTATAGCTTTGGCAGAAACATTCAGTTGGTTGCCGTAAGTCAACTAATGTGGGCTCTGAGAGTATCTTTTTCTGCTGTATGTCCAAGTTCATGTTGGCTCTGCTGAAACTCCGAGGGCAGAAATGCCCTCTGCTGCATTCTAAAATCCTGAAATCCCTAAATTTTCTAAAATCCCTGATATATTCTTTTATGCAATAGATACCTTAAAATGTGAGCATGGTGTACAAATAGCAAAGTAACTTGGGAGTGCAACTGATGGTGTGAAAAGTGGTGCCCTGGCTCAACGCTCCCTATGAAATAAATATGAGACATGCTGCACTGACTGGGCTGAATAAGAGGGAAATAAAGGAAGTTTTGACAAAGATAATGTGAGATATATTTCTGATGCAGTGGCTTCTCAGGTGTTTCTCTGGAATTCTTTATCTCTTTTCCTTGAATTAACCACTTTCCAATGCCTTGGTGCAGAGGAGATCATGTTCTCTGGCAACTGGACCCTTCCCTCAGCACAGAGAGGAATCATACCTGTAAAATCAGTAGCAATCCATCCAATCCTAGGAGAGAGGATGTACTACAAGACATTGACAGGGTAGATGGTGTTGTTGGCCAGCATATGAAATAATTTTACCTGCTCTGAAAGGAAGTACCTAAAAGCATTCTCATTATGTCTATGAATTTATAATTTCAGAAGCTGCACATGCTTTAAAAGGAAAATGAAGTCAGAAAATCAAAGGGAATGTTACTGGCCTCTGAGTCCATGAGTCAGAAGACATCACCATATACAACTTTCACTTTAATTATTTAATATTTTTCAAGATGCTGTATTTACCTTCCAAAAAGTAACTAATGGAAAGTTGCATGATTATTTTCAATAAAGCATGAAAATAACTGCCTTTTTTGTTGTCTCAAAGCATTTTGACCAGATTTTTATTTGCCTTCTACTTGTGTAGGTATTTATATCTTTGTAAAGTAGATGCGTGGCATTCACATACAATATATCCTAAACAAGGTGAATAATGGGGGTTCCACTGCATTGAAAAAAGATGCATAAATGTCCATACATAATTCTTATTACTACATGTATTTTTTTCAGTTTTAACTTTGTGAAATTTATAAGTAACAAGCTGCATGAAATTTTGGCAGGTTTTGTTGTGGTTTCTACATAAAGTTTGCTGCATTTTTTTCCTAGAAGTGAGTTGGAAGTTTCTGGGCCAGTTGAGTACCTTTTCATTTTCAAACCTTTACAATTCCCAGTACTCTCAGGTAGCCTAAATTCTTTTCTTTTAATCACATTTACATCCTTGTAGCCTTTAACATACAGACCTCTCTACTGTATTTGGAATAACCACTATTTGAAGTACTGTAGACAATGGCAGCCCCAAATCAGTATGAGTGGTGAGAACTATTCCAGCATCTAGTGGAATTGTTGCTTTGGGCTCAGTGACTGGCTTGGTGTGATTCAGTGTTTCATCAAAGCTAATAATAATCCCTGATGGAACCACAAGTTTGCTTAAAAACAGTGATATGGTATCAACTGAGCAATGATTGGTGATAGAGATGGACTCTCCATGCAGTTCCTCTGGACTTCCTTCATCATAATCCCTCCCAGAGCCACTGGAGATGGGCAGGATCAGACTGGCTTGCACGAAGGCAGAAACAGACTTTCTGGGATGGTGTCATGAGGAGAAATAAATCTGACACTGAGCTGAAAGCAGTAGCAGGCTTTGCTTGACTGAACTGGCCACATTTTATGAGTGACTCTTCACCACTAGCAGACAAACTGCTGAGGCTGCCCACATGAATATCTTGTATGTTCACACCATCCCTGTGAAGAGAGAGAGTTTTATCATCCCATTTTGGTAAATAGGGGGATGAAAGACTAAGACCCTCTGACTTATTCAAAGTCACTCAGGGATTTAAGTCTGAGCAAGGGACTGAAACAAAGCCTCACAATCCAGGGTGAAATACCTTTACACTAAAGTATTCCAGTTGTTCTGCAGTACTTTCTTCCCTATTGCAAGTAGTACATAATTAAAGCATAACAATTAATATTCATTTTCAGATGCCTGAATCTCAAATTAATATTGTGCTGTATTCTCTGCTAATACAGCAAACACAGTTCTCTCCTTGAAACAGAAAAGGGGCTAAGATGGCAATAATGATTCTCTGGAAATCCTCTGTGGGCACTCCATTATGCACTGAGAAGTTATCAGTCTGAGTGGTAGGGAGATATAAGCAGTAAGGTGCTGGTCCTCAGCTTTTCAATAAAGTTGCCTGACTTGTAATCACACCAGAATTCCTGCAGCAATGAAGTGATAAACTGTATTATAAGGATACAGCAAGCACTAAGTTATTCATAATGGTCTGTTTTGTGCCTGTGGACCTTTGACTATGCTCTACTCTGACTTTATTTCAGAAGGAGGAAAGCAAAGGTCAGCATCATAGGCAAATCTGTTGGCTCATTCCTCACTGTCCAATCAATGCACTATATGGAATATATTTGAGGTCATTTTGGGATGAAAGATAGCACTTCAAAAGACACTTCTAGCACTGAATCAACCATGAAGCAGCCACAGCTTCCTCAGTCAATCTAGAGACGCTGATCAGTTTAGTGCTGGAGAATTGCATTAAAGGTCAAAGCTAAGAGAAATTAAGGGCTACATGATAGGAAATTGAAGACTCAATTGGGAAACAGTGTAAATGAGTCTCATGTTTTCTGTGTGCTGTCTGCCTTTGCTTCCTTCTCTAGTTCCAGCTAAAGACAGTCCTAGGAGGACTGTTCAACATATTACAGCTGCAGTTACTTTGCACAGAAAGCTGAGATTCCTCCTCACATCTCTCTGTTCTTGTCTGAGGAAAAACAACAGTGCAATTTAGTTTTACTTCACACTTTCTTTCCTACTATTTTTGCCCTTCTTCCTTTTTCCTCAAAAGGCAACAGAAAATGATGCTAGACTGGAGGTTTGGCATAATTTTGTCATATCTTCATTTTTACTCTTTTTTCTCTTTAATTTACTCCTCTCCTGCAGTTCACATATTCAAGCTTTCCATTGTAAGCACAAAGGCCAAAAGACTTTTCTTACTGGGAGTCAAGACTCTTATCTAATATTATGACTTCAAACTGATGACCTAATAAAACAAACCCACACACTGTTGTGGGAATTGCAAGAGTAGACTGTTATGCTTTCTAGGCCATATGCCATATTTAAGCTTCCATAACAGAAGAGTATGAACTAAGTTTTCCTTGAGGTAAGCTCACATGTATTTCCTGCGCTCTCCATTGTCCTTACTAAAGTCCAGGAAGAGCTTTTGCACCTACAGAGAATCAGAATTGTCTTTATCATGATTTCCTAAAATGAAAACACACATCTTAAAAAACATGGGAATAAAAATTCCAACTGTTGACCAGAAGAGTGTTTAATTTGTCCTTTAGCTCAGACTTATTTGCACATTTAAACATAACTTGAAAACATTTAATTGCAAAAGAAGAGGCTTACTCTTGCTTCTGGTGTTCCTCCAGACTACAAAGACTACTATAAATTTCCCTGAAGGGGACATAATGGGATTGTGACTCAGTGACCACTGCTCATGGGTGGCATAAACAGAGCACCAAAATTTACTGAACGAGGATCTTGGATTTCTGATGACTTTGTGTCACAGTTTAGGGAATATTCAAGCCTGACATAAGAAATGTGTAAAACTGACTATGTGATGTCAGAAGAACTCAAAGATGTGCTTTCACATTAGACATCCCCACCTCTGTCTCCTTAAATGTTTATCAGGTGAACTCTTGCCCTCCAACATGTAGTCACCATTTTTACACTTATATTTGTGTGATTTTGTGTTACTTTCATGTGAGAAACTCAATGTAAACTGTACAGTTGGTACTTTATATATATATATATATATATATATATATTTATATTTATATTTATATATATATGTATATATATAAAAATTAAAAAGCATGAAACCCGTAAATCATAGTTCCATAACATTTTCTAAGTAATAATAATGAAGGGTTGATGAATTGCAGAAGGAGGTTTGTTCTCTGACATGGTTATTTTGCACACTGCAAGTCACAGAAATAAATACAGATTTGATGAAACACATAATCATCTAGAGATGAAGTCACGTTTCCCCAGTACAATGTCAGGAAACAAACAAATCGCAGCAATTCAGTAATGAAAAAACATTCCTTAGATAAAATAACAGATTCTCCATCAATCATCAGATGCACCAAATATAAGTCACCCTTACAGTATGACTTGACAAGATCTATGTCTCCTGGCCTGCCAATAAATGTCTGTGCTTTCTCTCTGCACTTATGGAGTTTTCCACAAGTGTGATAGTTTAATTTTCTGATAGATGTCCATTATTCCTTGGCTCAGTTCTATTTAAGTGACACTATCTCACAACTCTCTGCATAGTTTTTACCGCTTAATATGTCTTGAAAAACAATGAATCTGAATTTTCTATCAGCTGTCCCTCAGCACAGTGTTGTGCATAGACAGGGATGCTGCTTCATTCTCAGATTTGTAGTATGTGATTGAAAATCAGTAATTCTCAAATTCTGTGTACCCCAATGAGATCTGAAGTCAGACTGAATGGAACTGTATCTGCAAAGATCATGTATTTGACTTTCTATGTTCAAAAACTGTTACCATCTTGGCCCACAGAGTGTGAACACCCATCAACCCCTTTAGATTTTGTTAAACACTTTTCTGCTTGTTTAGATGCCAAAACATCTTTGTAGGTTGTTTTATTCCTGCCTCAGTTTACCACATTATGGGTTTTTTTTAAACCTTTTATTTCTCCTTTCAGGCAAAACCATTTTAACTCCAAAGTGTAGCTTACCTTCCAAAATAACTCAGTCTCTTTCTACTTTGCATTTTCCTAAAACTTATGCATATTTTCTCTTTGCTTATCCAAGCTGCTAATGAAAACCTTGAAGAGTACCAATGCTGATTAGCCCTGGCAAAATCCCATTTGAAATGTACTTCTGTTTCACAGTGAGCTATTTATTTCCTAACCAGTTCTGAAAACATGTCACACCAGTTTGCTTCATTAAGACAGTATCTTTTTGGCTTGTTCATGAAGATGTTAACCTTGGTACTATTACTCTCCCATCCTGCTGGGGAATGGCCTACTGAATTAGAGAGTTTTTCTTACTGTCTGATTTGATCAGAGCTGAACTTGCACTAAAATGCAGATGGAGCCAGATATGGAGGTTGCTTTGGAGAAATGAATTAGTTGCATGCTTCTCTCAGCCTTCCCATGGGGAAAAACAGAATGAAATGCCTGGAAACTGGAAGCAACAACCCATTCATTGGCTACATTGATTGCATCAATAATAACAGCTGAATTACTGTTCTGTCTGTTCACTGTTTCGGTTGGGGAAGATCTGGAAGACCTCTGAGAGAGCAACATCTTTATGTGTCCCTCCTTGGCTTTTGGCTCACACAGATGAACATTAAATCCCCAAAGCACCTCAGAGCAACATGACATGGGACCTGTGACCAGGCACAGCCCCACAAGCACAACCAGACAATGACACAGACACTGCATTAATGCAGTTCTTAGAACTGTTCAGGTTGGAAAAGACCTTTAAGATCATTCAGCCCAACTGTACTTAAAGTCCACCAGTGAAAACGTGTTCTGATGAAACCAAACAAAGAATAAATACAGTAACATCTGAGCAAAAAAACCCCTCAAACCAAAACAAAAAAAAAATTTGCCTGCTTGCCTGACTTGCTAATAAAAGATGAATCATGCATTGTCCACCCATTTTATACCTATATAATCAAAACTATTAGAGAAACAAGTTACAAACACTCAGCAAGACTTGACATTTTGCTTTAGACATTTGGAAATCTGAAAACGTACTTTGAAAATAACAATGTGTGGATAAATCTTTCAGATTATGCATGAAATTAAAAATGCAGACCTTCACTGCTGCATGTGCAGCACTTTGGGTGTTAAAAAATCATCTTGGGCTATGAGCAGTGTGATCAGAGAGTGGTGGTAGCACTGTGGGCTGTCATAGTTGCACCACGTGTATCACTGCAATTTCAGTAAAGAACCACCACATCCACTCTAACATTATGTTTCTCTGATATAGTTCTTACAAATCTCTTGGTTGAGCCCAGCATTATTATGTTTTCACATTTTTCAATGTGCCTTTCCTATTTCCAGGCAGTATTATTTTTATGTCACTCAGGGGTGGGTTCTTTTTTCCTTGAAAATATGTTTATGGAAAAGAAAAAAACAATAACCACATAAATATTTTGGAGTGTACCATGTATTTTCCAAAATATTAATGAGTAGATGGGTAGTTGCTCAGTTTTGATTGCAGAGTTTGGGAAATTATTTTAACAATTAAAGGTTTTTTCCCTATATTAATCATGTACTTCTGCCCAGAGATTTCATAGGAGCATGTCTCAATTCCTCCACTCTTTGTAAATGTGCCCAGTTTTACTTAATGGTTTATTGGCATCACTGAGGCATCCATAGCTATAAAGCTAAATAGATTTGCAGGTTAGGAGCTTTATGTACTGCTTTTTGATGGGCCATGTCTAATACTATGGATGCAAATAGATGAAGAGATTTATTCACCAAGGCCTGTTTGAGTTTCTATTGATTTCACTGAATTACTGGTGTAAGTAAAGTTGTTCATATATTGGTTTTTTTGGATCAGAGTCTCACAGTGGAGTGGGATGGAATTACTGTCTGATTTGATCAGAGCTGAACTTACATTAAAATGCAGCACATAGAGATGCACACAGACTGCCACTTCTCTGTGTGTATGGGCATTGTTGCAGGAAAGGAATTCTGAACATAAAAATGTTAATCACTATAGATCTAAGTATATATCATGGAATAATTCAGGAATACTTATTGGTAGGGTTTAGATGATGAGTTACCAGGTATCATGACATAAGAAGTGCAAACTACATATGACATGCAGAAAAAAGAAATCCCCAAAGTGAATATATTCTTATTCAAAAACACAGACCAAAATTGATCAGTCCCAAATCTGAACTATCTCTAAGTAACTCCATGGCAAGGGGCTGGAACTTGATGACCTTTAAGGCCCCTTACAAACCAAACTACTCCATGATTCTAACATTTTTCTACACTAGACTAGCTTGAAACTTTTGTATTCTACCACTTGGACCTCTGTCAAACACATTTTCAGTCTAACCTGTCTCCCTTGACCATATGTCCCTTGTAGACAGTGAGCATTTAAGGTAATTAGGAGATATTATTAATGGAAAGCTGCCTCAAGATAATGGTCTCTTGCTATTAGACAAATGCCAAGATGACATTTTTTGAAGCAAGAGGCATATATGCAGGGACATTCTTCTGGTCTCATGATTTTATTTCTATTACACCAGACAATTAAGGATGTAGATTTTGCCCTGATGTGCCCTGCTCTAGGAAGTGGAAGTGTGTGCCAGTGACACCAGTGGAAAGATTTGTCCTAGGAGAGACTCTGTGGCCTTGCAAAGACTTTAATGAACACAGTTTGCATCCCTCTGCATTAGTAGCTCTTGTGATTCACTGTAGCAGGCCAAGCAGTGACAAAAAGAAAGGTAAATCACTTACAAAGCAGAGAATCCAGTCAATTAGCCCATTTGCTACTGTGGTGTTTTATCTTTCTAGTCTTTAATTCATAAGCTTTGCCTGATTAATGGAAAAGTCACCTTCCCATTTCAGCCATTATCTTGTGCCTCATGTTAACAATCTCCTGTGGTGGTCTTCTTTAAGTCCTGAGAAGTTTTCAGAGGAGTCAGTGCAGGTTACTGCTGTATGAATTCTTAGTGTGTGTTTTTGGAGCTACTGATGCTGTTTAAGATATTCATTCTGTTGTCCTATTTTAAAGAAGACAAACAAACAAACATAATGTCTTCAAAGGCAAGAGAAAGAGAAGAACACAGAAATTGTCCTGCTACGTGTGATGTTGCCATCTGATTTACTGCTCAGTGATGAAAATCAGGAGAAAACAAAGCACAGGGAGCTTGACTATGCTATGTATTTTAATATTTCTTTTCTCCAGCAACCATTGTGGCACCTACTTCAAAAATGTGGGTTCAGAACCATGGATTCATCACCTAACTTGGCTTCTCAGGGGATGATGCAGTGGAAGCTGTGATGATGGTGACATTTTAAAAGTGCTTAGGAAATAAAAGCATATAAACTGGTAGGATAGCATAAATCTGACCACAAAGTGTGTCCAAATGCATGTTTGCCTACTTAAAACTTTGTAATTTGATGGGACATTTTTAGAGATATAAAAATTACAGCACCTGAATATCCACCACTGAATAAACAGTGGAAAAAAAAGGCAATTTTACTGTCCCAAATAAAGAGAAAGAGAAGTGTAAGCTGTGAGAGTATGCAAGAGACAAATGGTAGGTGGGGAAAAAGAAAATGAAGGGGGTTTATGACCTTTTATCAGCCATCTGAAATAATACAACATTTTCTTCTTCGTCTGTGCCTATCATTGACAAAAAATTCAGAGGCAAAAACAAAGGGGGAGGGGTTAACAAGAGCACATCCTATGTGATAGAAGTGTTTTGGAAGAAGCTTTGACATCCTGACTGCTGAATGAAACCTCTGACAAAATGTTTGCACAGAAATGCCTTTGCTTTTGCAGCAACAGCTCAGTACACCAAACAAGTGTTAAGTTGTGGCTGTCACTGAGTGATTTAACAAGTCCTTGGAAATAAAAGTTAGTGGCAAATTCTAAATAAAAGCTGAGCTGATTTTTATCAGATATAATGGGCACTCAAAAAGAAGAAATTATCTCCCCTAAAAATCTATTAAAAAAAACCCCAAACACCCTTAGCTGCTATTTTTTTTAAACGGTAAACCTGAATAAAACTAACTACTTACAGTTAAATAGCACCTGAATGAGCTGCAGATGTGGATAAAAGAAAAATCTGTCAAAAGACGGCAAGATCCACTAGGTGGCATGTAGCGACCGTGTTAAATTGGCTTATCTCCACAAAACCTCCCATTCATACAGCAGATAAAGAACTGCATTATTAATTTATACCACTGCATCCACTCTACACCTAATATTTGTTTAGCCAGCTGTTTCCTCTAATCCTCCTTAAACAAGATTGATTGAAATCCTAAGTATATTGAGGCTTTTTCATTTTTTTCCCCCCAAAGAACATTTTGTTACCTACGAGTTACAAGCTCCCTTTTCAAGTGCAGTGCTGTATGCTACAGTTACTTACACCAGAGACAGAATGTCTAATACTTCCTCACAACCAACAGAAGCAGCTTGTCACATGAAAATAACTATTTTCTTTCTCCCCAGGAAAAAACTTTTCATTTCCACAGAGTTCTAAGCAATGAAATACGCTGTTGGGTTTACAATGAAACAGAAATGCAAAATACTTCAACTTCCAAGGATAGTTTAAGCACTGCATCAGTGAAAAGGCAAATGAAAAGCAGAAAACATTAATTTCAGTTCTCTTTAATCCGTACAGTGAATTGGAAAACTTTTAATGTATTTAAATATAAGCAATTGCAAAGTGTCCCTTCACTTGAAGGTCTCAAAAATTTTTTTGAAGGGTGGTCCATATTATTTCCATGTTTTTACTGAGGATCAAGGAAATTGAGTGACTTCATTAAGTGTTGATAACAGTTCTTTTGGGTCCAGGTTGTGGCCAATAGTGGGCAAAAATATTCCGTTTAGTCCCACACCAGCATAAGATCAGAAAGACTGGGAGACCTGCAGTAAAAAAAGGCTCATTCTTATAAACGATAAAAATAAACGACACTCCATCCTTTTCTGAAACCTCTTCTCTCCCTACCTTAAATCTACAAGGTTTTGGTGGCTTTTCTTTTCCTTTTTTTTTCCTTTTCCTTTTTTTTTTTCCTCATTCCTAGAAGCTGCTGGTTGTTTTAACCACACTCACTGAAACTGAGGTGAAACTGAACCTGCTATGTTTGTAATGAAAGGTTGCTTTGCTGTGAATTACACTGTCATGTAACTCTCTGAAGAGGATGGTGCTGTGGATAATACTTTTGTCCATAATGACACAGGGCTTTTTTGCTCTTTCTTGTTGGAATCTGCTTATACATCCAGGATTCTCATTAGGAAGACAGGCCTTTTGGCACAATTACAGTGCAGGCTGGCAGTGTCTTGATTATTGCATTGACTTCTATTTTGGTTTAACTTGAAAAAGCTGCTCTCTACAGTTTTGTCCCAACTTTGCTCTAACTGTTGTGTTGAAAAGTATCACAAATTGATATTGCCCCCACCCCCTTCTTTCTTTCTGTTTCTTTTTGTATTCTTCCTTCTTCCCTTTGACAGTAAATGTAATACAGGTAAGTATATAAGGGGTAAAGTCTCAGGTAATGCACTCGAAGAGCAACTTGGCTTATTGTGGTTTACAAGGTTCATTGGATATGAAATCCAAGGAAGCATGAACTATCTCTGTGCAACACGAGGATTTGGCATCCTGCATGACACGCCTTGGCATGAGACTGCAGACTCCTGGTTCCCTCTTCACAGGAGCTGATGATAATTTTCCTGCTCATGATAAATTTCTCCACATGCTGAAAATAACCTGTCTCTAGAAACTGTGTTTATGGAGAGGGTGTGTATCCATAGCTACACAACCTTGCTGCATCTCTGTTTTCAACTACTACATCATACATTTTCCTAACAATCTTCTCCTGACACAACAACAGGACTTTTCCCAGATTGCTTCTTTCCACATTTAGGCACTAAGACAGTCTTGGTAGCCATTAATACAAACTCATTGCTGTTAATCACCGACATAATTCTCCTGCAGACACTGCCAGGTTCCCAGAGTCTCCTGAAGGTGTTATATCATTTATATGACATCACACAGCAATATATGTTGCAGCACTTTCTGCCCTGGAAGATCTCAGCAGTAGTTAAAGCCTCACTAATTATATACAAATATCAATAAACCTCCTTGATTCAAACACACAAATGCTTTCCATCCTTCTGTATCTAAACCTACCACACAAGTAGTTCTGCCATGAAAAACATTTTGAATGACACCTTTACATGTGTTTGACCCACAAACCCAAACAAGCAGGCAGTAAAATTATACAATTACCACAGCCATGGGCCAGCTAATGTGCAGCTACACATGTAAAATGCTGCAGCATCAAACTTTCTTGGTGAGTGGAGATGGTACAGACGCCTGTGCCAAATGTTATTCAGGCTTTCTCTGACAGCAAATAGCAAAATATGACATCAGTATGTAACATATCACATCTTATCAAAATCTTCTTATTCTTGCTGGATGGGCACTACTTTGTGCAGATCTGCTTCCAGTCCTTGCAATGTTTGTTCAGTCGACCATCATCTTTTTCCTATGTCCTTAAAACTTCTAAAAGCATCTGAATGGAAGGAGAAATTCCTCAAAAACCCCAAAAAACAAAAACCAAAAAAGCCCCAAAACCCAAAACTTAACCGCAAAAGGACAAATCTCTGTGTACTCCCCTAGGAGAAAGTCACAGAGCAGAAGTACACAACTTTTGTCTTTCAGACGGAATCTGCAGTTGCAATTTGATCCCTCCTTTGGTAACACAGAGCGCTTAAAGTCAAAGACATTGAAGTTAGCCAGTTTCAATCCGTCTTTCACCCTCGCCCCCCGCCTCAGCTGCCAAATTAGATCGCTCAAAAATCCCTTCAGCACAGCCCTGCAGCTGATGCCACAGGCTCTGCTTGCTGAATCCCCATCCAACTTCGAGAAGCAAAGGAGTAACAAACTTTCCCAAAAGTTATTATTTAGGGGTTTTTTTACCTTGTGCAGAGCTCCCGAGTTGAGATGCTCTCAGAACTCTCCAGCAGTTTGACACGGAGGGCAGCGAAGTGAGGAGGAAGTTTGTGGTGCTCACCTTAAGTCAGTGTGTGCGTGTGTGTGTCTATGTCCCGAGTGTCTCTTTGTGGCTCTGAGTGGCAGAGGACCTGATTCAGGGAAGAGAGAGCCACTTTCTCACTGAGAGGAAAAGAAAAGCAACACGTCATGAGTTAAGTACGCCTCCAAGATGTCTTAATTACAGCTCAACGTGCTTCCTTTCAGACCCCAGGAATGAGAGGAAAAAATAAACCCACACACGCGGTTTCCCTCTCTCTCACACACCCACCCCCACCCACCCTGTCACAGCACACTGCCCTCTCCCTACAGGTCCCTGTCCTCGCCCCTTAGGTCCAGCACTCCCAGACCCGCACCTAAAAAAGCCTCTGGCAATGCACACAAGTCTCGAGCTAAAAACTACACTGGGCTTAAAAAAAAAAAAGGAAGAAATAAAAAAAAAATAAAATGGTAGTGTTTCTCGTGAAGGGACCATTGAATTTAGGGATTCAGGGTTGTGGCACCCTGAGAAATATGATACTTCTGAACACTTGCCTCTGCTCACTCCCACCCCCCCTGCACTCCTTATTCACCTCCCCCGCCCCATCCCCGTTAACTTTGTGGGAGGAAACTTGGTTTCAGACAGGGAGAAAGTGATGCATGAAGAGGGTTTGCAGTGGGACGGAAACATCTGAACCTAACAGGATCCCCCTCAGCTTTTCTTTTACCCCCAACTTCCCATTGAATTATTAATCCAGGAAACAAATCCAGCTTCTCTTGTTACATCCCAAATACAGAACACACCTTGGTCAGGTCACTGGCATCACTAATTCCTAATGTCAGGTAACTGTTGGTCCCAAGTGCCCATGCAATTTTTTAAACATCACCTCAGGCCAAAATATTCCTCCAGTATCAAAAAATTCAGGGTTCTGGTCCATTTCACAACAGGAGAAACACAACCCCAAAGAGTCTGTTAAATCCATGCAGGATGTGGTTTTAACCTCCTAAGTACCATGGAATGAAAAGCATATATATTGAATCTCACCTCTGAAAACTGCAGAGAAAAGGTGCTGACATTGTTGTATCTATACATGTGTCTTAATTGAGAAAAGTAATCCATCAAAAAAAACAGACCCCAAACCAAGCAACAACAGATGAAAGGGAAAGGGGAAATAAAGGCCAGGCCTTAATGATGGACTATAGGTTGGCAAATTTGGGTTCAAATAATGTTATATATTTAAAGCACATGTTATTTTCCTCCACTTGAAAAAAAATAAATTGTTGATGCCTCATCTCCCAACTGTAGGAAATGTAACCTCTAAAGACTTATAGTTTAAAAAACGCAGGTAACTCAGGCAACTTGGTCTTGTGGATTAATTTAATGTTCCCCCCCCCCTCTTTATCCAATCCTAAACAGAAGACTGTAACTGTGTCACACCCCCTGCAACTCTCCAACATATTTTTTTCAGTCTGGACCCTGCTAAGCTTTTAACATTGTGGGTGTCAAACTCAGTCTACACCATCAAAAGAGGCTACAGCCCATCAATCCTACTCCATCAGGAAATGCCAGAGCCTGACACATCCTGGTGCAAAGGCACATTTGGAGGGACGTCAGTTTCAGCAGCGTCACCGGGCAGGGGTCACCACTGCTGTGTCTCATCGGCTACTTCACAGCACATCCCACTGGAAGGAAAAATAAAACATAAATAAAACAAACCCCAGGCAAATAAACAGGCCTCTTGCTGGAATCATGGCATATCCTGAATTGGAAGGGACTCACAGGGATCACGGAAATCCAGCCTGTGGCCCTGCACAGGACAGCCCCAAAAGTCCTGAGTCTAAGATATATTCCACCTTAAAACAAGCACTTTCAATTAAGTTTATCTGTTATTTTCTTTTGTATTGCACTTCTGTAGCATTTTTATACCCTATTTTAAAACTATATAAAAATCAGGAAAATGGAGGATAGAGACTACTGAGTGGCTGAGAGAAAGAAGTATCAGGATGACTGTTTGTGGTTATTAATAAAAGTGGGGAGAAAAAAAAAGGGTGCAATGCATTTCCCTGGTCTAAAATAACGAGGTACAGGTGGCCACAGGGCCACAGGGGAGGTTTTGGGGGGACCGCGGGTGCTCGGACCCTGCCAGGGGATGGGTGCACATCCTCGTGGAGACCGAGGCGGCTCCGCTTCTCTCCCCCCCTCCCCCCCTTCCGTGCTGGGGCACCCCAGGGGTCGGTCGAGGAGTGCCCACACCCTTCGGGGCCGTGGCCAGAGCTTCAAGGGTGCCCCAGAACCCCCGGTGGGGCGGCACCGGCCCCTCCCGCCCGAACAAAGGGACGTTTCTTCGGGGCGGCGGTGTCCGACCCGCCCCGTCGGTCCCGCCCCCGCCGGGGAGGAAACGGCCTCATATTTCAATAACAGAGGGGGCTTTGATGGGACACGGCGAGAAAACACACCCCGGGCGGCGGGAGGAGCCGGCGGGGCCCCGCGGGCGGGGAGGATGCGGCGGGAGGGATGCGGGAGGGATGCCGGGCTCAGTATCTCAGCACAGCATTGAGGATACTTCGGGGAGACCGCGGCTGAGGCGATGCTGCCCGTTTGTTCCCCTCTTCTGGACCTTTGTCACCCCCTTGTCGTGGAGGGATGCCTGGGGATGTTGCGGGGAAAGCCGGACACTGCCCCCGCCCCGGCAGCGCTGCGAAAGTGACCCGAAACGGGCATTTCGCCGAGTTTTTCCACAGGGCATCGTTTTATTCTAGATGTTTATTTCCCCCAGCCCTCTCCTTTGGGTTGTTTATTTGTTTTATTTGTAGCGAGTTTGAGCTCAGAGGCTCTCAGCTCTTCACCATCACCCTGTGCTGAGGGGTTGGGTCAGTGAGTCTTTCAGGAGCCCTATTTTTGGTTTAGCGGCTCTATTTTTGGTTTATTAAACATAGTAAACCAAAGGAAACAACAAAAATGTCCCTAGAAGTGAACTTGTGTGGGTTTTCATTGTTTTGGTTTCCCCCCCCCCATTTGTGGGTTTTCATTGTGTTTTTTCTCAGTTATAAATCAGGTGCAGGTAACTCAGAGGATGAAACATCATAGTCTTAACAAAAAGCTTTATGGTATGCCTTAAAATTAATTCTGGCACTTCATGGTGGTTAGAAGAGTAGCTGTGAGAAGAGTGTTGATCTGCTGGTTGCTGGATACCAAGAGGATATATGAATAGAAAGTTTATTTTTTCCCAGCTTTTCCATAGCCATCCTTCAGGCCCCCAAAACTGAGTATTACTGAGCAATGTTGGGCAAGATGAGCATTGTTTTGGGGCAATATGTATGTTTCCATGTATTGTTAAGTCCTAGCAAGATGTTATGATTTTGTTGAGTAAAGACATATATTGAAAACAAGGAAAATGTTTATTGTGAACTCTGTTTGATGAGACAGACACGATTCTGCTCTAGTTTTGGGTTAGAACCAAAAGCTCTGCACAGCATGGCATGAGCTAGTGCACTCTCTCAAAGGAACTTGCTTGATTAGCATTCAACAAAGGTTAAAAAAAAAAGTGATTTCATATGGCTCTGTCAGATTTGGAGGCCTAATCTGCATATCTTGATAGTGATGTTTCCGTATCATTCCTGTGGAGGGTTTTAGAGAGGTGTGCACTTTAGCTGCAGCTGAAGAGCTGCTCCACATGCGCAGCGCTGCTCCACGCACATTCATCATCCCTGGGAAGCATTAAGTAACCGTATCTATAATGGTGATCAAGGATGTTTATTGCCTTTCTTCCAAGCATAGTTTAGATTCTTTTTTCCCCTTACTATCTGACCATGAAAGGATGCAGAATGAAAGCCGTTTCCTTAAACTCAGCTCAGATAAGATGGACAGATATTAGGTTTTGCTGTTACCTGGGAGCACTGTCATGATGTGAAACTTCATAGGCCTGCTGATGATTATTCCTGGCACCTCAGGCCCCAGCAACAATTCAAAAAAAATGAACATTCGGTATCATTCTATGAAAGATTTTGAATTTTCCTTTTTAATACGGATGCAAAGATGGCAATTTCTGCAGAAAAGAATATTGTGATTCTTGTTGCGTTGGACTACTATTGAAAAGAATTTGGAAATTCCCACTCGTTCCACTTAAAATGGGCTATTTTTCAGGAGTTGAGGGGAAGGATACTGGGAAACCAGCAGCTAAAGCATAATCTTCCTGATAGACCTAAGGAGCAAGAGAGGAGGAAGAGTTTCAGGGGTTTGTTTTTAACAGGTCTATCACTTGCTTGATTTTGTGTTCTTCAGTTTATGATTTACTTGATTTCAAAGCTCATTACAGTCATGCCATCCTGAAGTTCTTAGAACTTTTGGTGGTTGGCCCCTGTCTGGTTTTTTTTTTTTTTTTTTTTTTTTTTTTTTAGGAAAAGAAGGTGTTGGCTGGAGCGAGTCCAGAGAAGAGCAACGAGGCAGGAGAAGGGACTGGAGCACAAGCCCTATGGGGAGAGGCTGAGGGAGCTGGGGTTGTTTAGCCTGGAGAAGAGGAGGCTCAGAGGTGACCTCAGCACTGTCTGGAACTGCCAGAAGGAAAGTTCTGGCCAGGTGGGGGTTGGTCTCTTCTCCCAGGCACTCAGCAATAGAACAAGGGGGCATGATGGGCTCAAGCTCTGCCAGGGGAAATTGAAGTTGGAGAGCAGAAAAAATTCTTTGCAGAGAGAGTGCTCAGGCATTGGAATGGGCTGCCCAGAGAGGGGGTGGATTCCCATCCCTGAAGGTTTTTAAAGTGAGCTTGGCCGTGGCACTGAGTGCCATGATCTGGTAAAGGGACTGGAGTTGGACCAAGGGTTGGACTCGATGATCTCGGAGGTCTTTTCCAACCCAATCCATTCTATGATTCTATTCTATGACAAAACCATAAACATGCACAACTGATACGAAAATTAGAGTTCCCCAGTGTTGTGATGTATTCCATTTAGGATTGGCCAAAAAATCAGGTGTTAGCAAACAGTGCCAGGGAAATCTTCCTTCAAAAAGATTACTGTCCTCTGAGAAATGCATAGTTCATTCTTTTTGTGCAACTTTTTCGGTTCTCAGTGCTCTTTTATTTCCAGTCTTCAGATTTCATTATCATTCTTACACGCATCTTCTAGATCAGCACTGCATCTGTTTGGTGACACTGGTCCCAAAGGCACATCAGACACTCCCTCAGTCCTGTTTGTGGCCACCCACCATGATTTTTGTTTGCAGGGAGTTGCTCAGCCTGAATCCAGAAAGAGAAAAGGACTCTGCTTGGCAGCAGAAACGAAGCACACTTGATCCCAGCGAGGAAGAAGATGTAAGGTAGAAGCTAATAATATGATGAAAAATGTGAGTTATACACTTCCTCTGTTTGGAAAATTCATCAGGATGGATGCTATGACTCACTGGTACAAAGCTATAGAAATCTAGAGGAAAAAAGGCAGCAGAACATACTATGTTGAAAAACAACCCCCTAAACACCCGTGCCAATATTTTACTGAAAAAAAACCCCAAACCCACACTGAAGAGAAATACAAATATGATGAGAAATCAAACAGCATCCCTTAATATATACATATATATAATCAAAAGAAAAAATGCTACTTTTCCAAACTGACTGAAAATAAAGGAAATTATTTTATGCCATCTGAACAGCCAGCTTTCCAGTTGAGATTATTTATAGATTCTCAGTCTAGAGTGTTTTCTCTTTCTTTTTACAAGTTGAGCTTTTTACGCTATGAAGCTGTTTTCTTCAGACTAGTGTTCAGGTTCCAGTGAGACAGTCACAGCTGTTTAGTACTCCTGGCTACATAATCTTTTCCTTATTACAATATTCCTATTTCTGCCACTTAAAAAATGGAACACCCCCTGAAAAAAAACCCCCAACAAAACCCCTCAAAAAATAAAAAAAAGAAGCAGATTTTCTCCTTTCTAACACCACTTTCTCTGGAGAGAGATGCAGTGTCTCTACAATTTGCATGGTCTTCATTTTGCCTGATTGTATCAAGAGAATAATTTTCATATAAATACACTTTTGACTTAGCACTTCATCACACAATCTTTACACATTTCTCTCCAGAATATTCATTGATTTTTGTCTTCTGATCTATATTATCCTTGCCTTGGAATTTTATTTGACTTATTAGTCATTGGGCCATGTCCAAGGTTTTCTGAGAATCCTTTTGCTGTTAATACTGTATCTCACAAGTGGTTGTGCCTCTTCCACACAGCAGAACAAATGTGTTTGTTTTGGGTTTTTTTCTCATCTTCTGTAAGCTCTGTGCATTTTGTTCTTAATTATGTTTCTGTTTTCCTTACAGACTGAAGATGAATTGGTGGGACAGAAGTAGAGTGTGATAAAGAAACAAAAAAGAGAAAGGAAGGAAGGAAGACAAGAAGCAAGACTTTAGTGTTGTGTATGAGCAGAAGCAGGAAACTTTCTGCCACCAGTATGCAAGTTAGCAAAATATTTTGCACTTCCACTGTGCCTTCTGCAGGTCTCAAAGTTGTCACAAGTGTTCCTGCACTGCACACCCCAGACATGAACAGGTTTCATTACATGAGATAGGAAAAATCCCCATTAAACCAATCCCTGAAAAGGACCTTAGGATGTGATAAGGTAAATATGGAAGTTAATCTTTGAGCTGCAAGTTCAGTAGTGGATAAGATACTTTTAAATCTAAACTACCAACTTCAGATGTCTGAAATGCTAATTGTTCAGAGACCCACTAAGTTGAAAGGCAAATCATCATTACATGTATATTACCTAGTTTGCTTTCATCTGATTTGTTAAAATAACATGTATGACAGCAATGTCAATTGATTCTCAGAAATAGTCAATGAACATTCCCTGTGACTGTTGGAAAGCCAAGGATTTCTTCATGTGTGATGAGTATATCGTGCCAGATTCTATTCCAGACAGACCAGGCTACACTTTTCAATCTATGTGAATATGACTGATCTTTGGCATTTTCATGAAAGAGATGATTTCAGACAATGGGGGTGTTCTCAAAAGCAGAAGTGAGTTTGAGAAGGGATCTTCTCACATGGGAAACTAAGGCATTTTTTATTTAGTGTTGGACCATTATCAATAAAACGTTGCTGAACTGGGGCACCATTCCTTACGATGTTGTCATCTCCCAAGATATTCAGACACAAAAAGACACTTTTTACTACCATCAGGCAGTCCAAACCAGTAACAATAGGTTTCTTTACTTGCCTCTTTGTCCTCCCAAGCAGCATCAAAGGGCTGAAGAGAAGATTTTGGCCAGTCTTCAAAACGTCCTCTATGCAACCTCAGTGCAGCTTCCAACCAGCTGGTTGTACCAACACAAAAAGGGACAGCTCAGCTTTCCTGTGGCATATTTCCAAGTGTCTATTTTTCAGGTAGAGACCACCCTTATGACCTTGGATAACTGATGTCTTGTTCTGACCTGTGCTGGGACCTGCTTGGTACCTCTGGACTAAGACTGCTTAACGTTTGCCACTTTGTAGTGAATTTTTTTGTGCTGAGTGGTGTTTTCTGAGGTGCAGGAAAACGTGGGAAGTTGTAGTTAAATTCAATGAGCCTATAAGAATTTTAGCTTTGGAGGAGTTTGGATCATGGAGTCCATGCAGGAGCCAGAGCCACCTGCCTGTCCAAGAGGTGTTGGACAGGAGGGCAAAAGACCAGCTTGTATCCAAAGGCAGAGCCTTCCGCCTTCTTGGTTACACTCTGAGGTCAGCTGGCCTAGAAATGTGCGTGACTGAAACTGTGTCACACTTTTTGTTTGCACATAACCTGGCCTGGGTTTTCAGATGCACACCAAGTTTTGGATGGGTAAATATTTTTGGCATCCAAGTTGCATCCAAAAGGCTCAGACCTCTACGTTTACAAGTTCCTGTCAGTAACTGATCCAGAGAGTCCTTTAAAGAGTGTATGGCTCACCCCACCTTATTTTACATGCTCTGTAAGGAGCTATGGTATTACACTTAAAATGCACAAAGCCCATTTCTTCTGGATCTGACTGAAAACAAGGGAAGGGTGTAGTGTGGTATTGAACTTATTCTGGGGGAATTACTAATGCTTGCTCAGATGTGCATTTCCACTGAGGTAGGATTTTCAGTATGAGCAAAGGAGCGCACACACTATCAAGTTCCAATTATCACTGCTCTTTAAGCTGAATAGTTCGTGTAGGTAGATGAGGTAATATGAACTGTAATGCTGTCAGTGTGTGACTGGTACACCTCTCACATCTCTGAGCAAGGCAGTTCATTATTTTCGCTTCCCAGGGGTTGTGAACAAAATTAAAATTTCTGTAAGAACAGATTCCCTGAAGGTTCGGTGTGACCTCCTTTCTCGTTTTGCATGATATGGCCTTAAATCAAATGCAACAGTTTTCAGTTAATATATTTCATTTGCTGACAGCATGACATTGTTGGTATTTAGGCTTAAATTCATATTCTGTCAAATCTCATTAGTTTATTTTAATAAGGATCATCTTGATTGTAACTCCCTGGTTTCAATTATAGCCAGGGTATCTCTTAATAACCATGCAAAGGACTGATATCACTTCCTTACTTAACCACTGCTTTGTGGTTTCTTATGGGACATGGCTCAGATGAAAGGTGTTAATATTTCAAAAGTACTTTATGAGAGATAAAGGAATCTGAGAAGTTTTGCCATTTGCATAGTTCAAAGGGCTCTTCTTTTGACTATTGTCTTGGAGTCTACAAATTTTTTGTGTTTGAGATATTAAGGAATATTTCTTCCAAACAGTTTGATGGATTGTCATGAGCTGGTGAAGAAAAGAATGGGACAGCCACCCCTTTCTCTGTTTGAAAGAACAGTCTTTAGGCATTTTCTGTAGACAACAGTTGTGGGGTTATGGCATAGCAACAACTTGTTGAGCTTTCCTGGCAATTCCATGTCTGCTGTCATGCACAGCAGCCTGTGGAACTTACTTGTGTTGCTGTTGGAAAGTTATGGATTACATGGTTCTCCACAAAGAAAGGAGTCACTTTGTCTTTTAAGTCTATTAAATCATGTTCTACAGGAGGGTTTCTGTCCTGCTGTTCTGTTGTACTAGAATGCTCCTTGTTGATAGCAGTATTTTGGCTATCATAGTATTTTCTGAAAGTGGTAGAATTCTGGGCCCCTCAGTTCAGAAAGGATGTTGAGGTGCTGGAGCAAGTCCAGAGAAGAGCAACGAGGCTGGAGAAGGGACTGGAGCACAAGCCCTATGGGGAGAGGCTGAGGGAGCTGGGGTTGTTTAGCCTGGAGAAGAGGAGGCTCAGAGGTGACCTCAGCACTGTCTGGAACTGCCAGAAGGAAAGTTCTGGCCAGGTGGGGGTTGGTCTCTTCTCCCAGGCACTCAGCAATAGAACAAGGGGGCACGATGGGCTCAAGCTCTGCCAGGGGAAATTGAAGTTGGAGAGCAGAAAAAATTCTTTGCAGAGAGAGTGCTCAGGCATTGGAATGGGCTGCCCAGAGAGGGGGTGGATTCCCATCCCTGAAGGTTTTTAACCTGAGCTTGGCCGTGGCACTGAGTGCCATGATCTGGTAAAGGGACTGGAGTTGGACCAAGGGTTGGACTCGATGATCTCGGAGGTCTTTTCCAACCCAATCCATTCTATGATTCTGTGATTCTATGAATTAGTACCCATTTTTTCAATATGGATGTGCCCATACAGATAATTTTGCTGGTTCTCTGTGCAGGGCTTCTTTGGTGTAGCTACATCAACCAATGCAAGAGGAAAATCTCGATGTCATGATTTTCATTTCCTGTTTATTTATTCTTGCAAAAATTGCCACAAGGGACAAAACCTTGTCTAACTTTTTACAAGAGACAGTGAATCATTTATGATACCCTCTTTTGATTACTTCTGGTAGAGTATTTTGAAGTGGAATCTCTGTCAGTGCAAATACATTAAACATATATACAGGCAAAATATGGCTGCCATGAACTTAATAACTTTAAATATTTTGAGGTGCAGCACTTGTACATTGGAGTGTATTCGCACAGTGATTTTAAATGCTATAGACTGTTATTTTTCATTTCTTGAATGATTCAGTGTGGAAAATATTCATCAGATTATAAAAAATATGTTGACTTTGATCCTTCCTTTTAGGAAGACTGAAAATCTTTGCAGTTGCTGTAAGTGGAAAATCAATATAATAAGAAAATGATGATTTACCTTTTCATATGGAAATATGTCTTCTGAAAGTAGTTAGGAACAGAGTCTTAAAGAGACCAGATTCACAGAATTTTTCCTTTTTAAATGAGGATGGATATTTAAGAAAAACATTTTAAAAGGGAGAAAAGAAATCCTATTCACTAGGGTTGAAATTAACTTCACCTGCATAAATTCTGAGTTATAATCTATGAAACCATTCATATGAGTGGAACCAAATGTTTTTGGAATGCTGAAGTTTTATAGTTGAGAGCTGTGACACATTGCTAGAAGTCAAGTCCTACATAGTAAAAGTCTTTCAGTTTAGCACAGCTTTTCTCATACTTTCGCAACAAATACAAATATATTCTTAGGAATGCAAGGATTTATCTGATTTAAAAGGTCCATTACTGCTTTGTGGAGAATCTAGAAGAAGGGAATGAGAGGTAAAAACATGAAAAATGGTAAAATTTTTTTAAAAAAGTGATGAAGCCCTGCTGGCCAAAAGACAGAATGAATAGAAGGGGTTGTGTCATTTGTAGAGAACTCAAACTAAAATAGCAGCTCAGGATGTATCCCTGCAGAACTCCAGTCACAGAGACCCTTCCTCTGATCTATAAAGAGGTATTTGAAAAGGGTTTCCCATTTTCAGAGCTTTTGCTCCTTTCAAGCTTCACCACTAACCATTCACCACAAACAGCAGGCAAATAACTGGCTTAGCTGACCAGTCAGGATAAACTGTAATAACTGCTTAGATTATTAAAAATTCCCACCAAAACAAACAAAAAGAATTGGTCTTATACTACCTTATTTCAGAAAGTGCAGCGAATAATCAAAGTGATGTTTTCACAGTATCACAAATAAAAATACCTAAATACCTTCCTAAAATACCTAAAAGGCACTTTTTTTTATTTTTGTTTCATTTGTACTATTAAAAATAATTGCTATGTGCATGTGTGTATGCCTTTTTTAAAATCACTATTTCTGTCCTCACCAGTGAAGTATTCTGTGAAACATGTTATAGTAAATAAAAGAAACTTCTTTTGCTCTTTGCTGTGTCATATACTAATTTTCATGTGAATTTATTATCATATTTTATGTGTATTATATGTTTGTCCAATTCTTTGGGCTTGATATTATTGTATAATACCAACGAAAATTAAACAATTGGATTTTTTCATGAACATTTTCTGTGTGTGTCTTTACAACAGGAAAACATCACTGAAATAATTTGTGAAAAGAATTGTCCTTCTTTCCAGCAGTGAAAAATTTCATGGTCACAGTAAGCTCTAAAAACATGGAGGGCAACACTATTATATTTTTAAGTGTTTAGCGAATAAGTTAAATATTACCTTGGTTTTTGGTTGGTTTTTTTTTTTTTTTGAGTGTGTATGTGTGAGCAGACTTTTGAACCATTCAGTTTAAAGTATCTGTGCAATGCACTGGACAGAAACTCAGTTTGAAAGAGGTAGGTTTCTGGATATTGAATTTTATATTTACACATTCCTTTAATATAACAATAAAATAAAATTCTCCTGCCTCCCTTAGGCAGAATACTCACTAATGTTGGTGGCAGCTTTCCAGTATTAATGACTACAAAGGAAGAACCTTATTGGGGACCAGGGGGAGGGGAAGTAGGTTACTAAGGAAATTCTTTATTAATTTCCATTTTAGGGAACTAGAAAATTATATTGTTTAAAAAAGAGGTGTTTATGAGGTATTTGGTGCAGCAGGATTGTTTAATTTTATGGGCAGATCAGATCACAAGTAGCAAAAAAATTGATATTTTTCCACACATAATCTAAAATTTCTGTGTTTTCTGCAGATTTATTTAATTATTTCTCCGTCAAAACAGATTTGTGCTTCTGATTCTGCTTATCTTCTTGTAGAGAGTGCTTAGAAATTAGCAACATTGAATATACAGGAAAGGGCACCTACGTGTGCACAATTTGATGCTGAATGACAGTAAAGAGAGGGGCAGCTGTTTCTGCTGCCAGGTAGAAAACTGAGAATACACAATGAGTGAAATGCACCCTAAATAGATTTAATGGTAAGTCTGTGGTGTGATCCAGAGGGGGATCCCTCAGATGACTTAAATTAGGCAACAGAAAGCCAGAATGAGGGCAATGGCTTGATCAGGGTGGCACGAGAAGGTAGAAATAGGTATACAGGGCATCTGGTTTTGAATTTAGCTTCCTTCATTTAACCTGTGTTTTATTTTTGGACCTGCAGTATTGATTTGGAACTTGCCATTACCATCTAATCATGAATAAAATGTCCCCTAATCATATGGTGGGTTTTAATCCAAGTATTGGGCAAACTCCTGTTGTCATTTTTAAGTATCTGAAGAAATAAAGGATTGTAATTTTGCTGCCATGCTTTCAAGGCAAAAACAGCAATTGGTACAGAGTGGCTAAGATTAGATTTATATACACATTTTATTTTGTTTTTAGATCTGCCTTCCTTGCTGGATACATAGGTTCACATTCTGTGTACTGTTGACAAAAACCCTTATTTAACAAGTAAATGAACTTAGTGCTTTCATGGAATAAGACAAACTCAGTCTGAATAACATTTCCAAAGCCTGACCTTAAATACACATTAAAAAAAATCTACAAAATTCACACCTTATCTAAGGAAACATTATATCTAATATCTCTCTGTGTATCAGAATATGTTCTACCCAAATCGCCTGGTCTTGACCCTGTGCTATGAGAAATTTATGGTCTATAGGCAAGAAATTAAGAGTAACATGATTTTAAAAAGGAAAGATCTAAAGAGGGCTGGATGCTACAGACTTCCTGACAGGAGTGCTATTTTCTCAAGAGATAAGCTGTCTGAAGGTGAATGGTGAGAGACGCTCATTGTTGAGCGGAATTGCCAGTTCTATTTCGGTTCCATGGATTCCTTTTGAGGGGCGTCAGCAGAGCGAACTCTGAGGGAACAGTGCAGTGTGAAAAATTCGAGGAGAAGCAGGAAGGAAATGTTTGTCCTTTGCTGAAAGCTGAGGGTCTGAGGTGGAGGTGAGTAAAAATTAAGTACTGCTTTTGTGATCTCAGGGATGGAGGTGAAGGTGCTGCTGTACTGCAGTGTGGTGGGGAAGTTCATTCAGCTACACCTTCTAAGAAGTCATCATTAGTTGAGCTGGTCATGTTAACCAGCAAAAAGGTCTCTGTGCAGTTGTGGAGGTGATGATGCTTAGGAAGGGACTCTAATTTGCTCCCAGTGTGCTGTGATACAGTGCAGACGGTGCAGCCTTGCAGGTCCATCAGTGTCCTAGGTATCTGTGTGGGTGGACATCATCATCCTCCAACAGGTGCCTGAAGCACTCCAGCTGGAAAGTTTGGGTGCTGGCTCAGGTTCACCTCGAAGGGCAGGATGAGAAATAATAATGAGCAACATGATGCATTTCACCATCAGCCAGGAAAATACCTTACCCTCTTCTGTCTTTTGTTCCCTTTAGTGGTTACTTCCTCTCAGGTCATATGTTCACTTCAAATATATGCAAGTCTTTCTGAATCACGAGTCTTAATCCTTCCCAGTCACTTTTGTGGTTCATTTTTCTCTGTGTTGATTTCCCTTGAAAATAATAAGTCCTAATTTGATACAGCGCTGAAGTGACCCCTCTTTACCCCTCTGCCCCCTCACACACTGCCACTCTACTAACATTTTGAGTCCAAACAGAACAGAAGGAGCATTTATTGCACATTGCAGTTAAAAAAGTGGCATATAATGTCTACATGCATTGAGGCTTTTCACAGGCATCGCCCATGACCTTTTCTGCAGTTCCTGGAATTCTTCTTTGCAATTACTTGGATTTTTTTTTCACAGTGGGTTGTTGCAGCCCTAATTCAGGTGGGTCTGGAGGACCACATTACAGGTTTCGTTTTCACCTTAAAAGGACATGTTCCCAGCCTCAACCAATTAGAGTCAGACCACCGTACCTGGGGCAGGGTCACTTGAGGTCATATATTACCTGTGTTTTTGAATAAACTTGGGATTTGCTTGAACATCACATTGGTGTGTGCAGTCTCGCTAGCGCTGGTTTGCAACACTGGGTCCACTTCTTTTCCCTATACCTTCACAGCTAAACTCACAATAACCACTGCTTGCCCCGTGTTCACCTGCTTCAAGTAGATAACATGAAGTTTAAAAAGTGTCTTTTTTTTGTCTCCCCTTACAAATTATTTTTGATTGTAAATTCTACAGTGGATATATTAGCAGATTTAATTTTAAATAATAGAAACTGTAGCCAGTTTTCCTAGTTTAAAAGGAGAAGGTGGAAGAAGAATGGGCAGTGACAGGGTTAAACTTGACTTCTTGTGCGTATATCTGAGCAAAAAAACAAGTCATAGTGAATGAAGACATAATTTGTCACTTTTTCTTTGCTGGAAAAAAGCTCCACCTTCTCAAAGTAACTTTATGCAGTGCAAACATTTATTACAAAAATAAGAAGGAAGTGTAGGTTAAAGTCAACAGGTGGAGATGTCACTTATAACCCAAGTGCTGCTGGGTTAGAGCAACTGCTCAAATGGAATTCCCTGAGGGATATGAACCTACATTTCCCCGATGAATGTCTGTAATGTGCGTTGGAGACAGACAGAAAAGGAGAGAGAAGAGTCTTCTCAGGTCTGCCACTGAAGCCCTACTGCTTTGTATAAATAATTAAGCTTTCACACCTCTCAGGCAAGTGTTCTCACCACAGCTGACACAGTCACATGTCTTTTCTCACCAACTGTTTAAGGATTTTATGGAAAAGAGGAGCTTTACACTGTCAGAGAAATCACAGTGCATTGATAAAGCCAGTTACACCCATGCACACAGCACACAGCCAGCTGCCACCATTTCCCAGTTTTATTGGTTATTGCTGAAAGAGAGAAAACTTGCCTGACTCACCTGGCATTTGGGGGAAACATCTGAGTGCAGGTGTTTGTCCTGGTGGATGTTTAATTGCTTATGCAGCATGGAATGGATATGAACAGAAGGGCAGAGCTCCAGTGGTTTATTTCTCATAGTCATAGGTGAATTGTTTTCACCTGAATTGTTTTAACCTGAAAGTGTTAGCCACTGGACTGTTGAGTGGATATGGGGAGTAGAAACTGTGTGAATTGAGGCCATATTTTTTAACAGGACACTCTAGACTTCAGCTTTCACTGAGCACCAACCTTGACCTCTTTCCCTGACACACAAAATATGATAAATTATCAGCCAAGAAATCCTTTTACAACGTGCTGAGCTCTCCTGGGAGGGTCTGTTGCTGCCTGCCTGTCATCTCCCATCTTCCAGACTCTGGATTTGGTGTTACTCATGTTCATCAGCTCTCCCCAAACCATTCCTGGGAATCCTTCTTTCATTATTTTCATGGAGATGACTTTGTATTTAATAAATCCCGCTTTTAACTTCATTAATCTAGAAGAAACCTACATGACCCCATTCTGTAGTTTCCAATATTTTTCTTAATGGTTGGACTTCAGTATACCTGTTATTTATGAGAAACTAAATACTTTGCTTTCTTTCTTTCTTTGAAATTACTTAAAACTTACTTACAGCACTTTTAATGTCTCAGTTTTAGTTTCTTTTTGTCGGTAGGTACTGAAGTGACATCAGTTTAGTAATAGACTGATCAGATCCTATGGGAGGATGACTGACCTTGAAATATTAAAAAATCAAAATATAAGCCCATGTAATTAGACCAGAAAAGTGTAAGCCTGATGCTCTAGTGAGGGCAAATGGCATATATGAAAATATTAAATAGCTGCTGGCAACGTGGCACTGAAATATCAGATAATGCCTGTTCTGTTCTCAGATGAATTCCAAAGGCATTGCTTCTGGAAGCTCTCCTAACACTGTGAGGAACCTTCTGAATTTTTCATACACCTTGATGGGTTATAAATTAGCTGTAATGACTCTGGAGGAAGACCTGTGCATCACAGGAGAAAGCTTAGTGAGAACATCTGCTCAACGTGCCATGGTGGTCAAAGAAGCAAAGAAGGAACTGGGTTATATTAGGAAAAATGTATAGAACAACACTGAAATTTCAGCATTATTGTTACATGTATAGATGCATTATCTTTATTTCTGTGCTTAATGCTTTATCAATTCCAGAATGTCTGGAAATATAGGTATATTATAAGTATACAAGCCTGTGGTATTTGACTATCCTATTTTTGGTTTTAAGGTGAGAAATGACTGCTAGTTTTATTTTTATTTATACCCTTTTTTCATTACATGAAAATAGTGCTTAAAGCTTGAACAAGTATTAACTCTCATAGCCCTATCATAAATAAAAGTGAAAGAAAATCTATATATTAAGGTCATCCTGTCTTAAATAAAGATTCAAGTACAAAGCACATTATTTGAGATGTCAGAGGATTTTTCTTATGCAAAAAGCTTGAAACAAAGGAAAAAAGTTTACAGTATTCAATGTGTAGAGCAACTGAGGCCATGGTGTATGAATAATCAGAAGATGGAGCAATGGAGAGAGCTCAGACTGTTTCCCTCTGGAGGAGGGAAATCAGGATGATCTGATGTTTGACTGGTGATATGGTAGGTCATATGAAAAGCAGAGAGTCAGCTCCCTTCCTACTAAATCTCTCTGCTGTTTCTTCTTTCCTGTTACCTCTGTACACAGTGTTTAGACTTAGAGGAAATACAGTTCCCCTCCTGCTGTTTTAGTATTGCTGAGTGTCTCAGAAAAAAAAACAGGGGACATTCAGCTTAATAAGGCTGTTGCACTATTAAAAAGTGATGTCAAACCTATAGATAATGAGAAATATTTATACTGCTTTTCAGAATGCTTGTGAGGATTATCTATCCTCAGCCATAACAAGGCTGAGTCTTACAGGGTTTAAGCATATGGTGCATGATGTTTTCCATGGTACCTACTCCTGACTGCTTGTTTTGGGGCTATTTCTTAGTGTATAACTTTATCTATTTCTTAGTTTGTAACTTAATATATGTTTTATTGTTAGCACGTTACCTGGAATCTTGGCAAGGTACTTGAAAGACTGATTTGAGCAAGGACTATTCTGTTGCTCAGACCTGCTACATCACACTTAGAGATATGTTTCTACACACAGTTTCATGGAAAATTCACGTTATAGAATCATAGAGTCATCTAGGCTGGAAAAGACCATTAAGATCATCTAGTCCTACCCATCTTATCAAGAATTGGTCATTGGAAGGCACTAAATATTTCAATCCGAGACATGAGTCAGCAAGGAAGGAAGAATAATTTTGCAGAAAACAGGTGTGGCAAAATTGTGTCCTTACATATTGAGGAAAAAAGCTGTATTTGTAAGTCGTTGTTAATCAATATGGAGAGGAAAAGTATCATTCAGGACAATCCCATTATGGCAGGGATATCTGCCTGAAAGCATGATAATTTTTCTTCTTGCCAGGTAGAGCTTCGTTCTCTCCATGAAATTTGTGCATCTTTGCTATCACAGTAGGTACTACCAAGGATGAGAGATGGAAGCTGCTCACTCCATGGGAACTGAATCCACCTCAGCTGGTTGTAGTTTTGGACTTGCTCCATCATCACTGCAGCAGGAACCAAGGGCCAGACATCCAGAACAATTCATCTCACACAGATTCCTCCTTTCACTGCCTCCTGTTGTGGAGTTAGTATACCTTTTTTTCTGAAAGGCTTCTGGCTGATGTGCAGCTGGAGGCCCTTCATGGACTCAGTTTCTCAAGTGAAAACCGACTGAAGACTTTGTGCCATGACAATGTACTTGATGCTTTTTAGAGACCTCATAGAGCAGTGGCAGCATATCTTTTCTTGCCAGTGCTGTCAGAAACCAAAGAGATCCTAATGAAGATAACAGATAAAGACCTGGAGGCACAGAAGAGGTCAGGAAGGGACAAGAACATGCCAGTTTACAGAACAAATGGCAAACACTGGGGGCAAAATGTTTCTTTGGTGTATCAAAATGACTAAAGAAATCAGCATTAAGTGATCACCTCGAGACAAGTTTGTTGTCCCTTTCTATGCTTTAGAGAAGCAGTTTTGTGCCCTTAACAAAGGAAGGGTGGAATTAGTATTTATAAATGCTTATTGGATTGTACATGATTGGTTGTGCATGGAAGGCAATTGTATCAATAGTAAGAAGCAACTGCTGTAATCTGAAGATCAGAAGCTCTCTTAGGCAGATAAAGTGCTGACACATCAGGCCAAATATGGTATCATGCTTGCTGTCAGTTGCAACAAAATCAATTACTTTGAATTTGTCATGCCAGGGTGACATTAAAAGTACTGCTAGCCCTTAAGTTTGAATATATTTACAGCATAGAAAAAATTCTATTCAAAAAAGTCAGTCAAGTGCCATAAAATCTAGTAACTAATCTCTTATGTATATGAAGGCTGATTTTCCATGAAACAGTATTGTTTTCAATGTATAATAGGGATATTTCAAATAAGAAGGGCTTAAATGTTACAGTGGAGAGAAATAAATGGGAGTGGAAGCACTACTTCAGTGCTACTTCAAAGGTGCAAAAAGTATATTTTAAAATTGAGTCAATGAAAAAAGTTACCCATGAAGTAGATGAACTGTCCCAAACTACCAGTGACTAGAAAAAATATTGATTCATGAATTGGGAAGGGAAAGGAAAGATTGTAAAAATTCCAAATTCCCTATATCTGAACTTTTACATGAAAAAATGTTCAGAAAATCTAAGTAACAACTGATGGATGTTACTGGTAGTGGTAATGGTGGTGGTAGTAGTAGTAGCAAAGGGGTCTAATTGATATCATCAAGATTCCCCTGCTCATTAATCAATCACAGCCTGAATAGAAACGCCAAAATTCTCTAAACTGTGGAAGTTTCCAACTGCAGCATATCAGAGATACTTGCTCAAGATGTGCTGATGAACATGGCTTTATTTTTGGTCAGAATTGGCTGATTTATCAGCTTGTCTTGCAGCAACTCAGCTGTTGCTTTGTAGGATGATCACTGAACTCAGTTCAGAAATAATCTTGGCTCACTCAGCCAGACCTGGTATCATCTGTTCTGAAATGAGATATTAATATAATTATTTCAAGGGTACCAGCTTTTGGTCCTCACCAATTCCATAGTTCCTGTCTGGCTCTGGAAGATTTGCTCTGCAACTGCAGCTCAGTGAGCATATGACAAATATACACTGACTATAGTTAAAAAATAACTGCCCAGATGATGCAAAATACAATAAACTGAAGACAAAAATTGTTCATTATCTATTCAGATCTGTATCTTCTCAGTTTAGTGGTTTTAGTGTACGTCTGTTTCTAATAATGAGACTAACACACCTCCATCCCAAAATCACTATTGCCTTAATTAAGAAATATTTTAATTATTGTTAATGTCTGCTTCTGAGGGAGAAATAAACATGCTGCAGTCTCATTTGTTCTGTAGCTAAGTTATTGATGCTGTGATTAAGATGTTAATTGATTTGGTGTGACAGCAGGCACAGAAGGCAAAGGTATTAAATCATAGATTCATTGAATCATAGAATATTAAGAGGTTGGAAGGCACCTTAAAGATCATCTAGTCCCAACTCTCCCTGCCATGGGCAGGGACACCTCCTGCTAGACTAGGTGGCTCAAGACCTTATCCAGTCTGGCCTTGGACACTGCCAGGGATGGACAGTGAGGCAGATAAAAATCCCAGTTGGATTGTAGGACTCAGAGGGTTTTGGTGGTTCATACTGGCCTTGGTAACAAGTGGGGCATCTCTGGGCTCTGTGTGAGAGCTCTCCAGCTGGTCACCTGTCCTGGTTCCACCTTGGACAGCAGCTCAGCCTGACCCACCTGCTCACCAGCTCCCTGCAGTTGGAATTAGGGAGAGAATTGGAAGGGTGAAAGGGAGAAAGCTCATGAGTTGAGATAAAGACAGTTGAATAGGCAAAGTAAAAGCCAGGTACATGAGGAAAGTGAAACAGGAAGTCTATTCCTCACTTCCCATGGGAAGGTGGATGTTAGGAAAGCCAGGTCCCATTATGCATAATGGTGACTTGGGAAGACAAACACCATCCCTCCAAACATCTCCCTTCCTAACTCTCAAGTTTTGTATGCTGAGCATGATGTCATATGGTCTGGGATATCCTGGTGGTCAGCAGGGTTCACCTGTCTCAGCTCACCTGTTCTCTTACAACTTTTTTGACTATGATAAAACCTGTATCCCAGCCCAAACCAGTTCACAGTTTCATCGGTGGCCTTGAGTAGATCACAGACTCCTTGCCTATCAAGGTTTCATATGGTACTCAACAGGAGAGATGAGGTGATACAGAATGCAGGAGTCCCTAAAATAAAAAGGAAGATCACAACCGAGAAGATTTTTTCTCTCTCCTTTTTTTTTTTCCTTAACTCTGCTGGTATAACTGAGGTATCTAATACACTGGACTTGTGATTTTTCCTGGGAGTTGATACTTCAGTTTATTTACAGGTCATCTACCAATAATTCCAAATGAAAGCAGAAATGAAAAAAGCCCTCTCTGGGTTATTCTTCACAGAAAGCTTAGGAAGTAAGGTTAACTCTCATCTCTACTTTGAAATTCTTAATTAAAAAAAAATCAAAGGAAAGCAGTCCTTTGTAGTGGGTAATTTGCACTTTCAGCAAGAGATCAATGCCCCAACATGATGGCAAATGACCCTGTATCATTACAAATGCCAACTTTTTCTTATTACCAGGCCAGTTCCTTATAGAAATACAAAGAAATCTTCATTTCATGCATGTGCTGTACTATAGCAACAGAAACTCTATTTGCACTTTCAAACACCTTGTGGGTTTCCATTAAGTGTTGAATTGGACTTTCTAACCTAAATAGTGCTTCATATTTTTCCAATCTTTCCACCTTGCATTCAAGGTGCAAGATGTAAGAGTCAGGTGACTGGGAGCCTGATCAACCTTGGAGGGGAATAGATTTTGAGAACATGTGAGCACCAGGACCAAAAGTTTAAATCCTAATCTATACTGAACATATAAAATTTTTAATTGATTTGTTGATTTTCACAGGATCTCATTTACCTTTTTATTCTGCCTTTCACTCTGGGAGAGTTTCATTGTGCACATCTTCTGGGAGATTTGCAGGACAGCATTTTCTCTTTTCTTGCCTCTTCTTGGTTTCTTCTTTGAAGATGTGTACAGATCTTGGTATCTGAGAAACTGAAGGCAAACTCTGTTTGTTAAAATGTTAGTAAAGCTGATTAGAGTGCCTGTAGGTTGCAGAAAGCACCATAAATGGGGCAATCTCTTGGATGCCCTAGCACTGAAAAATCTTGGATGGGCTATTTATCTGTCAAACTGAAACCTTGCAAATAGATTCTGGTTTGGCAAATCATCCAGAGCTGGTACCAGCTCCTGAGAGGGAGCACGGATGTCGTATTTCACCCTGACCTAAACACCTGTCAAACCACACTGTGCTGACTTCTCAGGCACCAACAAATCATGACCCTGCTACAAGTACACTGGGACATTTTAATGTACTTTTTATAGCTGTAAAACAGATAATGACTTCAGTATATAACAGATAAGGGTTGGTTTCGGTGTTTGTTTGTGTTTTTTTTCATCCCGTTGGCAGATTGCCATCTTCCCCTCTCCCCTTTGGCTCTGTGATTCTGCCTTTGAAGCATGTTGCTTTCAAAACAGAAACCCTACCAAAAAGTGAGTTGGTATCTAGCTGATCACAGCACAAAGGGTCATTGTCTGTAGCTAGGAGACTATGATTCATCTCACATCATTGTATTTAAAAATTTAATTTGACAGTGGTAATACATAACAAGCAAACTAAAAGGAACATTTTGAGACTCACATCAGGACATATTTTCATTTCAAAGGCAGGGAAGCCCAGTGGCTCCATCAGGGAGTTGGGATTTGGGAGATTAGTTTTCTGATTCTCACTCTGAAATAGGATGCACACCTGAGCTTGGGCAGTTCATGTTGGTCAGGCTTTTCTAAGGGCACGACATGAACAATAGCACTGGAGGTTAAGCTTCTGCCTAAATCTGAGGATTTGGGTCTAATGACCCCCAAATCCCAAAAGATCTCTCCATTGTTTCCATTGAAGTGACCAGTAGGACTTGCTCTTCCTCTACATTTAAACCCTGAGCACAGGGTCCTGCCTTCAGGTCAGGGCAATCCCAACACCAGTACAAGCTGGGGGAAGGATGGAGAAAAGCCCTGCAGAGGAGAACTGGGAACATGGAAAACAAAAAATTGGGCATGAGACATTAACATGCACTTGCAGCCCAGAAAACCAGCCTACGCACGTCCCCAGATATGTGGGCAGAAGATCATGGGAGTGGGGCATTCTGCCTCTCTTCCCCCCCAGGTGAGACCCACCTGCAGAGCTGCTCCAGCCCTAGGGGCAGCACAAGAAGGACATGGAACTGCTGGAGAGTCCAGAGGAGGCACCAGAATGGGCAGAGGATGGAGCAGCTCTGCTGGGAGGAAAGGCTGGGAGAGCTGGGATTGTTCAGCCTGGAGAAGGGAAGTTCCAGAGAGACCTGAGAGCTCCTTCCAGTGCCTGAAGGGGTTCCAGGAGAGCTGGAGAGGGACTTTGGAGAAGGGGTGGAGGGACAGGACAAGGGGAATGGCTTCCCACTGGCAGAGGGCAGGGATAGATGGGATATTGGGAAGAAATTTTTCCCTGTGATGGTGGGCAGCTCCTGGCACAGGTTGGGCAGAGAAGCTGTGGCTGCCCCATTCCTGGAAGTGTCCAAGGCCAGGCTGGAGAAACCTGGGATGGTGGAAGGTGTTCCTGCCCATGGCAGGGAGTATTGAACTAGATGGTCTTTAAAGATCCCTTTAATCCAAACCTTTGTGTGATTCTATAATTCTGTACATCTTTGTCTCTAATCCTTCCTGTGTTATTCCATCAGCTCTGTATTTGAGGGAGAGATTATCTTTCATTTGCTGAGCTGCATGTAGTGCCAGAAAGGGAACTGATAAGGGCTAAGGTGAACCAAAGTAAACAGAATAAAAAATGATGAATTTTGGCACAAATAGTATTATCTGTATCTGAAAATTCAAATACAGAGTTTCAGACTAGGAAGTTTTTTATAGCTGATTTGCCAAAACTGATGCTTTATATATATAATACAATTATGGAAACAATCTGTGCAAAACCACAAATTAGATAAGGTGGTGATGATGATGATGATGATGATGATGATGATGATGATGATGATGATGATGATGATGATGATAATAATGATGATGATGATGTCAGGCCTATTAACTGTCCTCAAAAGTCTCCCTCATTACTCTCTTATTCTTTCAATGTGGAACAATCTAAAAACAAAATTAAGGTCTGAGATTTGGCCTATTTGGAATGAGCAGACAAGAGTTTGTACAATAATCTTTATCCTGGTGCCATGTGGACTCCCACAGGCAGGGCGGTCCCTGAACCATGAGCCTTTCCATCGCATTATAGTTGCATCCTTGGAGCACATGAGGTCTCCCAAAGGGATGAAGTTGTTGAAGTCAGAGATGTCAGTGACTGAAAACACAAAACCTGAAAGGCAGTGAAGTTTTTTCCTGCTTAGCCTGCATAAAACTATGACTGCCCTCTGAACAGAAAATGGGCTGCTTACAGTTCCTTATTCCTGGAAGTAAATGGAAGGAGAAGGAGTGACAATTGTCCTGGCTCAGATTTTCTCAATGGCCACAGGAAGAGTCATCTTACATGAGAATTTTCCAGGCATATCCTTCTTTTCTTCTGAAGATTTTACTCGGGAAGGTTTAAGGTCTTCATCAACTGTGATGGTTGGCCCCAAAAAGTCAGTCAGGTTGTGTGAAGAGTAATAATCCCTGAGGTCTCCAAAGGTGTAAATGAGCCAGGACTATATATCAGGCAGGCTTATCTTCAGTGAACAAAGAACTTCTGTCAGTCTGAAGCCACGCTGCTCAAACTTCATACTTTTTCCACAAGGCATGAGCAAGATTCATTCACAATGGCATTGCATTAATAGCTGAGTTTTCTCAGAGTAATTCAGTTATATTAAAGTTGATAAAGACCTGTTTATACATTTTGGACTCCTTCTCTGTGAAGGCAGGGTTAAACCCATTGTACAGCCTCAGTTTTGTCTCTCCAGCTGTATTTGTCTCAGCCCATAGGATTTCCATTGTACCCAAGGGAGTGCTCCATGGAATGATGCATTTCACTTCTAGGAGTTTATCCAGAAAATTGGCTTAGATTTTTCCTTTCTTAATTTTCATCTCATTACTTTTGGCTATTCTCCTTTGTGCTACCTGAGATACCTCTTTTCTCTGCTTAGTTTTCATATCCTTCAGCTATTTGTTAATGGTTGTCTCCTTGCTTTTTAAGCATTCCACTGCCAAACCATGTTTATTTAGATCTTTGCATCTTCCTTCATAAGCCAGTGCCTCCAGCCCACTTTAATCATATCAGTGGCTTTGCACTGACCTCTCTCAAATTTACAACTCTTCTCAATAATGAGAGTCTCAAGGCTAAACACAATTTTCTGAGAACAGCCACACACTGCAGAGAAACGATTTTACCTGTGATTTCAAGTGTGATGTATTTGCAGCTGCAAACTATATTTTCCCCCTGCAGTTTTGCATTGAAAGGTCTGTTTGCTGTCAAGATTACCTAATTTTCTAAAAGATGTCCACCATTTTTCCCCCCTGAGATCCATACAAATTATGAATGAGAAAAAAATTTCAGAGGAATGTGAAGATCAAGGTCATGTGGATCTCTCATTTAAATGATGGGGAAATATGTGAAAGGTTTTTGTTTTTTTTTTTACTCAAGAGGTCAGAAGAATAGGCATAGTTGCTATATTTAAGCATCAGACTCCATGAACATTCACTGCAGAGGAGAGCTGAGCAAGTGCAATATTAGTATTCCTGTGAGTTCCTGGTTTTCAGAAATTTCACCAAAACTGAGTATCTGGATGAAAATCCCTGTCCATATTAGTCCCTGACCTTATTAGTCACCTTAAAAATGGCCTCCAAAGTGAAAATCAGCAGCTTCTCTTTAATGTGGCAAAGGAGCAAAAAGCCAGCAGGGGGTAGCAAACAATAAACTTATCAAGATGAGAGCCATAGAAGGGTCATTTTGACATTGCTTTTGTAAGGGCATATACTGAGCATGAGCTCAAAGGAGTTTTGTTAAATAGAAAGAATTTTGCTGCAGCTGAGGACACCAGTGATACACATTTTTTATTTAGAAAGACATCCACACTGTCAGAGGGTGAATGGAGAAGCAGTAGAAGTCTGGCTTGTCACTTTGCGAGTGTTCTGTTGTTATTGTGAGCTCAGCTTTTCTGGTCCTTCTCTCCTTCCTCATAGTGCAGATTTGTTTTCTACATTCTCCCAGTTCCTGGATAAACTATGTAGGATTTGTAATTGGAAAGGAAAAAAAAAAGGTGACTATGGCAAAAGTGGGTAAGTGGAGAATGAATCATGCTTTGTAAACTTCAGGCAGGATTATAAGGAAGAAATGCTGCACCTCCACAAGATTTGAGTTAAAAACCATATTCATTGCTAACATGTCTTAGCAGCAAGCCTGTAATTTTGAATCCACTTTTCCTACAGCTTAACTACTGCAATGATCACACTGTATAACTTGTCGTAAGAAGTACAAGTCTCTCTTGAATATGAAAAAGCCTCATAAAATGTACATTATAGAACATATAAATTACGTGTGGTCTCGTGATGTAATAAAATGTGGAACTCCTTTTTTGTGTGAATTAGGGGATATTCAGTACCTCTTCCTGATTTGCTGAATATTCATCTCGTATTTGTCTTCATTTTGGCACATCCTCCAGTAGAAACCATGTGATGACCCAAATGGTAAAAACACAGGAATCACCCCAGATTTACTTAGCATAAAGAAGGATATGACTGAAAGGAAAAGGGGACTGGGTGTTTACTAGGTGAGTACTAGCAACACAGACTGTTCTTTGATCTAGTTCTCATCTCTTTTTCTAACAACATGGAGCAGCTGGGTGTGACAAAAAGGCCTTTAGAAATGCCCCGTAAACCTGAACATTATAAATAGAAATAGTAACTCATACTTTTTTAGTTCTCACCTCTGTTTGACTAATGATTCATATGAATATTCAGTATTCAGCCCAGTGGTTTTTCTAAGACTCAGTTTTTAGACTAAAAGAGTGTACCCTTTCTGTGTTTAAATATATGTATGTTTATCCATGATGATTTAGCCATGGCCAGGACTCTAATGTGGAAAATACTATCATAAAATATTAAGTTTTTCTTTGAATGAGCCTGGCTTTTTGGAGGAAGTCTTCATTTTGTGTGATTTCACCACAATTTAAAGCTTCAGATCCTAACCAGGATATAAATGGATGTCTGATCACTTATGTATTTAGAGCAGTTATTTCTAATTTAAAATATGGAACCTAATCATGCCACTTCCTTCATTTTGGGAACCTTCACTCTTACGTTTTGCTATTTATCATTTTTGTTCAACTTTGTGCAGATGCACAAAGAGGTGGTGAATTTTCCCTTTATGTTTCCTTAATGTATTTTGATAGGTAAGGGGAAAAAAATTGTTAGCCATGTCAATGTGTATAATAGTAGAATGATATTTTCAACCTCTGATAGTTGAAAGAAAGAAAATTGCTGAAATCAATAAAACTTACAAGGATTGATATTTAATTGAGACAAAGCCCAAGTACCCACAACTTTGATAGATAAAAAATGAAAGTCTCTTTGCAGAGTGAAAGAGTCAAGGAGTAGCCACAAACAATTCAGGCAGATAACTTGAGATAGCTGGTTACTTAGTTACAAACTTTGATCTCTGATCTTCATCTGCAGCTGCTGGGGAAATTCAGTCTTAGCATCACTTTAAGGCTCTGACCTCCGTTACAAAGGTCTTCAGGCTTCTGAAGTTTTATCTTAGTACCTACTGGAAGTCCTTTAAAGGTGGCTAAATAGTATGAAGCATTTGTAGACACTCTCACATGCCTCTTATTGATGTTTTTAGGAGTTCTGATATTGATGGATAATGGTCCTCCAGAAAATACTAAAATCAGTGGAAAATCCTAAGGGCTTTTAATAAAATGTTAATGTGTGAATATAATTCTATAGATTTTATACAAGACAGAAAGTTAACCTGCATTTAACAAATACTGTGGGAAATATCTTCATATGGTGTTTTTTTTTCCTCCTTTCCTCTCCTGGTCTAATTCTAGAACAGCCAAATGTCAGCTCTGGTAATAGATGTGTGAAACAATGTCCTTGATGGGCACAAGGCCACTGTTTCATCTTGCCAGCTGTGAGTAGCACACAAGCACCAGTTCAGCATTGTAAGGTCAAAAAGACACAGCAGCATCCCAGCTTTTTTGTTGTCATTTCATCTCAGCTGAACCTGGAAAGAACTGGCACAGAATCCCATGGGATCCGATGCACCACTGGTATTACAGAATTACCACCAAAGAGAAGAACACTCAGTTTTGCTTCCAGAGACTCCCAGAGTGAAGAGTATGAGAAGTAAAGATGGTTGCAGACATTTTAGGCTAAGTCATACAAGCTTTTCACACACAGGAATCCTGAAAAAAATCAGTGGGATATCCACATGGGAGCAAGGATACACTTGTTATAGCAGACATCATTTTGACTACAAGTGCTCATGGGACACTAATCAAAGAGAATTGAGATCTACAGTCTCTCCAGGTACAAACCTTCCTCTGAATTCAGTAGGACTTGCCTGTGCAAAAGAACAGCAAGATGTGGCCATGATCCTTGCAATCTTCTCCCTAAACTGAAGCTGCCACAGTCAGGTACTAAATGGGATGGCTAAGAAGTGAATCTGAGTTTTCTGCATACCTATTACAAGTCAGTGTCTACCTGTCTCAGAAAGCACAGGCTGAACTGACAGAACTACTTTGTGCTCAGATAATAATAAACTGCTGTCATTCTGCGGCATTCCCCTGAATTTATAGGAGCTCTGTGGGCAACTAAATAAAATTCAACCTGCTATTTTTAGAGAAGATACAAATTGAGGCTCAGAACAAATCTTTGTTACTCATGTTCTGCAATAACACTTTTTATGACTAAAGCATCTTATTTCCTAATTCAAAAATCTCTTTCAGTACTTGCTGCAGCTTTGCTGAAGTCACAGACTTTCCACTGACACTAAAAGAACTGTTGATGCACTTAGTCCTTCCTTTGAAACAATGAAGAATAATAGTTCATGATTCTCAGAGCTTTCCATACACCATTCAGTGCCATTGTTTTTCCTTCTTTCTGCCTCTCCACTTCTTTTCTGACTTACTCTTTCTCAGTGCCACTTTATATATTCTTATATGTATGCTGAGTGTGTATTGTCACTGTCGTTGTTTTGCTCTTCTTTCTTTCAAGAATTGACACTCCTGTTCTTAGTTTAGCAGCTTATTAATCCTAACAATAATTATCTTGGCAGGGTTCACAATATGAAAAATGATTGGTGAAGATGTGTATGTTCACTGAAATACATGTGTTATCCATTTCCCTTCAGCATTGTAATTAAAGATGTGTAATGGTTTATAAATCCATGGTTGTTTGTAGGAGGAGTGCAAATCATGGCAGACACTGCAGTAACTATTTTCAACTGTCAAGAGAAAACACTAAAAATTTCCAAACTCTACAGCATTTGAATGCTGAACTCATCAATAATGAGCTTCACACAGTAAAACTATCACAGTTGTCTTACTCTTGGTTCCTCCATCAATAAAATTAGTTCCACTGTGACATTTTTGACTCTCTGATGTCTTTGAGCTGACTGTCCAGGCTTGCAGGATGAGAAGGAACAAACCTTGTTCCACAGACAGGGGATTTAGAGTGTCCAGGGAGCACTGTGCTTGTATTGAGGGCAGAACAACTCCCTTCCACAGACAAGAGAAAAGGAGAGAGTTGTGGGGTGGCACCAGGGGATTTACCAGCACCTTAAATCCACCATGCTCAGACCCATGATTTGGTGGTAAGAGCAGCCTCCTGTAGATCAGTGCTGGCAGTGGCTGGGAAGTCACACTCTTGTTCTTCCTCCAGACTCTCTGCCTGGAACTCGGAGAAGAAATACTGCAGCCTTGATTGAGGGCTGCCCTGGAGCTTTTAATCCTTATTGGGTGCTGCAGCATAATAAATCTGCACAGTACCATATCCTTCCTATCTGCACCAAATTAGGTAATTACTGAGGATGGTAAATTTTTAAGCTTAGAGAAAACAAAGTTGGGGTGCTAAAGAAAATATTGCCACAAGACATTGGGGAAGCAAGGAACAATTACATGCTGAGTTCAGGTGACATTTCATGTGCAGTGATGAACAGGAGTACAAATGCATGTAGAATTCTTCAGCGTCCTCCTTCTTTACCTTCTCATCTCCAGTAATCACTTTTTCCTGTACATGTGTACTCTCTCACACATACTGTTTTCAGAGAAAATTTTCAGAAAGTCCAAACATGAAACTTGAGTCATCCTTCAGTTTGGGCTGAGTTTGAACTTTTTACCTAGTAGTCAAAAAAACGCTGCCTGAATATACTGTCGCCTTGTTTGAGTCCATCAGGTCCCACAAAGGGACCATTTTTGTTACAGAAGTATGAGCACACTGCGGTGGGATTAATCATAAACCTGGTCCTGAGAGTGTCTGTGCGTGTGAATGATGCTTTCTGTGAGTTGAGCTGTGACCAAGAACAAAGTAAGGCCTAAACCTCAGAAAGCAGCCTCTGTGCTCTCCTTTAAATGCTTCAATTCATCTCTGGGCAAAGGGGACTAGAACATACCAGGAAGGTCCCCTGAGGACCTATTGCTGTTTGTGTCGTGACAAACGCACAAGGCGAGGTCTTATATCCGATGTACTGTGCACGCCATTGGCAAGTTAGGAAAGTTATGACAGTTTCCAGACATTTCCTGCTTTTCATGTTGATGAAAAATATTTCATCTCGAAGCAGCATGTGGCTGTATGTATGAATGTGTAACTTCACATCAAACAGAGGAAGAATGAGGAAAAAGTCCAGCAAAATGCCATCCTTCTTCCTGTGTTCAAATCTAAGTGTGAACTCACAAGGGTAAATGTGACAGAAAATGACACATCTTGATGATGTTTCTGAGTTTCCAGTCTGGGGGAAATGTAAAGCTCTCTGTCCATGTTGTGCTTTAGAGTAAAACTTCCTACCCTGTGATTCACTACGTGGCAGTTCTGCTTTAACAACCCTCTTAGCCCCTGAGGAACCTGGAAAGTAACCTTGGAAAAATCAGATCCATGAGGTAATGGGTTTGATTAGGACTAAAATATGGTGCTGCACTGAGTGGAAAACAATAATGGTAACAGAATTCTGCCTAAACACAGAAAATGAGTGTGACACCAGTTCCAGTGAAACAGTACTCATATTTGCTTTCCTGGAGCAAACAGACAAGATGCTTGAGCAGTTTCTTGAATAACAAAATTTAGAAAATAAAAGAAGGTAGTGCTACCCCAAGGATGTCTTTTAATACATTATTTCTGGAATCTTTCCTAATCTGTTCTTATATGGAATAATTAAGCTTGCAGATTTACATCAGTTTATAGCTCAGCAGAGTAAGTTACATGAAAGAGAAGTTTTGTATCACCTCTTACATGAGGAGATTTTCCTGCCTTTCCTATGTAGTTTTTGCCCTGATTGTGATAAATTGTGTCAGGACTAAGCATCCTCCTTGACTAACCTCTGCTGCCAGACCAGCTCAGGTGTGTTACCAGCTGTGGGAATGTAAACATGAAGCTTCTCCCATGGTTCACCCTGCAAGATGGGAGGAATGTAAGGCAGAAAACAAACAGCCTCTGGCATTGAATTTCAAATCAAAGTCTTGCTTCAGATAACAAAGGTAAGATTTGTGTGTTTGTGTTAATTTTTTTTTTTTTTTTGGTGAGGAAAGCTCAACTTCTATCCCTGTTATAACTAGGGATTGTTTTCTAGCACTTTACTTTTCATTATGCTTCAGAAGGTAATAACTATGTGACATTGCTCAGTGAACTTGGTTTCCAGGAGCTCAGTAATACTACTCTAAACATTATGAGTTAATTTGGTAGTTGATTAAAGTTGATCTGAATAAACTAATTTAAACTGCTTATAGAGGTCATACACTTTTCCAAATAACGTGTAGTGTGCTTTTTGCAGCAGCTAATGGGCATTTATCATTATGATTGAATGACTGAGTCTTCTGAATCAAGATGAGAATAATGGCCTGGAATACCAGTCATTCCTGTTGATATGTAAATAGTCAGGTTCTTTTTAAACTTCAATCAAAAGAAAATAGATTGGTAACAATAAAATTTCTGGAATAACTGTTTGTGTTTGATTTTGGCGCTTCCCCCCATGCCCTCCCCCCCCCCCTCCCCCCAAGGTGAAGTCAATTTCCCTTCATGTTTGAGCTTTCCCTTTTTTTATAAAACCTGTATGACCTTTATTATCAAAGGCTGTGTGTATAGTTCTTAAAAAGTAATGAATTTGTTCTAATACTGTGCTCCAAGGCTGATCAAATGTGCTTCACTGTCAGGTCTCTCCTTAAAGAATGTGTAGCAAAATTCAATTAATGCAGAACACCAACCTGCTTTTGATGTGTGTTTATTCAGATTTTATATGATAAACTGTGCTCCTCAGGAACTCAGCTATACATACCTAGTGAAACAAATTCTCCTAACACCAAATAAATATGTACCTCAGCCATCATAAAAGGCCTCTTCATAGCAGTCAGAAAACTTACACAGCCCCCACTGAAGGCAGGAAAGGTAAATTCACTCCAGCATTGCACCTACTCCACCCCAGTGAATGGCAAAATAGAGGAAACTGGCTTCTTACCCAAAGACTTAAGGCATCAAGGCTCTCTGATTATGGTAGGAGATAGTGTATAGTTACCTTTAATTTACTTTGAGCCATATCCACTGATATGAATTACAGCTGTGGAGCATCCCTTCGTTTGCCACCTCTGGCACCACGTCTGGGTTTAGAGGTTAAAGTCCAACACCACAAGGTGTAGCTGCCAGGGCTTATCCTGAAACAGTGGAGCCATGCCTAAAACACTGTTTTGTAAGAACATTTTGCTCTGCCTTTAGTTTTTTTAAATTTACAGCATGTAATTTCAAGTCTATAAAGGGCTGAAAAGGAGTTCAAGGAGACATATAGTCTGTTCCCATGCACTGAGATTAGCTAAAGTTATTTAAGCCTCCCCAGACAAGTATTTCCCTGCCACAGAGTCCTGGTTCCCACTCTCAGATGTGTCTGCCTCTGCTTTAATGCATGATACAACAGCCAGCATCCCCTCTGAGAGCTTACTGATGACTATAGAGCAAAGTAATTGTTTTCCATATCTTCTGTAAAACAATGCAGTGCTAATATAAAACATCATTTTAAATTTGTAGTCTGCCTATAACCCCTGGGACCTTTTCTACCACTTTGACTCATGGTAGTTGCTTAACCCCCATTTGGTACTTGTGAATTCAGTGTCCTCTGCGAGGCTGAATTCCTTCCTGAAAATCTCCTTTTGGCTATAACTTTGAATTCTGACTCTGTGTTCGAAAACACTTTGTCCTGTTAACATGGTTTAGCTTTAGGCATAACTTAAAAAGAAACAAAGAAACAACAAACAACTAGACAAATAAATAAATAAATAAGTTAACTAACTAAAAACAAGGGGACTGGGAAAAATTCACCGTATTCAGACTGATGAAGAAATAACTTCCACATTCAACAGGACAGTTTTGAGAAGTTCATTTGGCTTACTGCTGTTTTATTCCTTGATCAATGATAAAGTAGAAAACAGAGGCAAAATACAAGTGGAGGGATGTACACCTGTGAGAGGAGAGATGAGACTGCCATGTGAATATGGTAGGGAAAAAAAAGAAAAAAAAGCTAAAACACAAGTGAAGAAGCCCTTGTGATATCCCCAAGGAAAGAAAGCCCCCTGTCAAGGGCTTTGAGCAAATGTTTTGAATCCAGAAACAATCAAGGCACTGATACATGGTACATCCTTTATAAATAAATACCAGTGGAATGTCATTAGACAGTTCTAAGTTTTTAACCCTCTCTGTAGGAGGAAAAACCTTAAAATCCTAACACTTTGGTTCAAAGAAGTGTTATAGAATGTGAATTTCTTTTGTGACTAGGGATAAGGTCGTGTCAGTGATTGCAGTGAGTGGAAATTCACTGCAGGCTACTGCAGAAAGGTCCTTTGGTGTAAGTCACAGACAACCAATTAAATCCAGGTTCATCAGCCATAGGTATGAAAGGAGTTACATCATAAGGCTCGTTAATCTACATGTGGCTACAGCTGGAGAAAGAGTGTGAGAGCCTGGTCAAACCAACTTAGACTGGGCCCTGCTGTATTTGTTAACATCCCTTACTTCCCCACTTCCCAAGGAATGCCACTGTGCTATCCTGCTTGGTTCTCCCTCCACTAGCCTTAGCATGAATTTGGGGATTAGTTGTTATTTCCTACCTGTCTGTGGAACAGTATTTCTTTCCTGGTTCTCAAAGTGCAGCAACTTTATGAGTTAAATCCTTGTCAGCTCTCAGTTGAGCTATCTCCTGCTAGGTAACACTTCACTCAATTTTCCCAGGCTTTCAGTATTCTAACGTGGTCTGAATGTTATTTTTGCCCTAAAAATATCTTAAGATTTTAGTTTTCCTTATGGTTCATTTTTACTGCTGTTGGCATTGTGATTAGTATTGTCCCCTACTGCAAGCAGCAATGTATTGTAATCATTACTATTTGATTGCTTACAGTCGTGGGATGGTGGAAAATGGCAAGTTTCCTCATAACAACAATAAAATACAGAGCCTAAACTGCAAGGTATTAGGTCCTTCTGAGAGGCTCAGGCTTTGAGGCTGATTCACTCCTGCATCCTTCCTAGAGTCTTTGGAGTTACACCACCCTAAGCCTTTGTGATGATAACACAGTCACCTGGGAGCATTAAGGTCTCCAGATGTTCAGCAGTTTGTCTTTGAATCTTGTCCTGGCAGCTTTTGTTACCTCTTTATTGTCAGGTCTTTGTTGTCACTGATGGATTATCCCTCAAACTTTTGCTGCTTCCAGCTGTAAGAAATGTCAGCCTTTGCCTCTGAATTTTTTGTGAAAAGCATGTTACTGAAACTAAAACAACAGGGACCACTATTAGTCTTCGCTTTCTCTCTCACTTGCTCCACAACCTCAGCTGTCCTATGAGAGTGGCTGATGAGTTCCTGCAAACAGCCCCAGGGCTCCCTTATACTTCTAGTTCCCAACCCAAATCTTCCTGCTACTTTTATTAAAGGTGATTACTGGTGCTGGTACTCTCAAGTCTCCAGCTGCACTGGAATGAAATGACTAAAGTATTTACTCTCTCCTAATGAGAGTTCAGCTTCCTCAGAAGTAACATGAGAGTCAACATAAACATTTTCTTCAGTTTTATCCAGGTCTTTAATTTCTGTTCATCTTGTTGTGGCATTATATGGTGAGCTGGACCATGGAATTATGAGTAAGCAAAGTTTATTTTGGGATAAATAAGAAAAAAGGTTGGGTTTTTTCAGAACAGGAAGATCCCAATGCCAGACTTGCTCAGATGCATGAGCAGATGTGCAGGTGCAGCAGAGGGGACCATGCACAGGGTGCAGATGGGTGTCAAAAAGGCAGGCAGAAAGATTAATGCAGAATTACTGCCTTGACCTTATGGTAGTTCAGCCATTTCCCTCTGCCCTCCTGCATAAGAACTCTCAATTGACATTTCCATCACATATCTTACTTGTTGCATTCTGGTGCTGGGACATTTGTAGTTTTCTTAAAGTATGAAATTGTGATTTTATAAACATGCAATTTAGATATTCAGCATGTAGCCCCTTTTTTAGGTGTAGAAGTTGTAAACTTGTGAGCTTTTCTTGAAGTCCATTTGTATAACTTTCAAGCACAAAATCACTGATCTGAGTACAAAATAACCCTTTGTATTTTATAAGATTTAGGACCCCCAAATTATGGGAGTTGAGCTAGGCAATAGCCCAGGTAATTAGTAGTATTTAAATAACTGATTAAACAAAGAAAGTTTTGACCTATTATCATTTAAAGCTTCTTTTGAAGTGCAGAATTGTTCCCCTGTGCTTATCCCAGCTTCTTGCCAAAACTGGATGCAGTCACACTCCTCTGTGGCTGCCTCCAAGTGCTGTGCAGTTTTCTTTTTCTGGGTAGGGGACTATGACACAATTTCTGATTCTAGTTTTTTTCCCCACCTATGATGCAACTCACAGTACGTCTTCAGCCTACACAGAGGTGCAAAGAGGTCTTAATTTTCTGGAGAAATTTATACTATAAGGTTCTCCTCTTTTTCTGTGTCTTCTTAAAGGCAAATAAACCAAACTTCCTGAGTGCAATAGAATTATTGCTTTCTGTTGATTCCTCTCTTTTTCGGGTTTCTTTGTCTTTATCTAGTCCTGTAGTCCTGACTTTGAAAAATTGTACCATGATCCAGGAAATCTATTTCTCTTTCCTTCCTGGCACATTAGTGCATCTGCTTTAGGAAGGCATTAACAATACATTAAAAAGGAGTCATTACTCATAAGTAAGAGAAATGATTGCTACAAGTGGAATGTCTCAGTTTTAAATCACTGTTTTGTGTTACTATTTACCAAGTCCTTTCTTAATTGTCTGCCATCAACAAAGCAACCTATCGAACAGTTTTATCATTTGCAAAAGAGGAGAAATAATCTGTGGGATTTCTATTTACTGATAAGACTGGAGAATGGGTTTGAATCATCAGGAACAGATTGCTGAATATATTAAGCAATGAAAGAGAACTTGCAGCCAACCAGGTTTGCTAATAGATACCTCTGCAGCCTGTGGGAATAACTGCAGGTCCAAACAGGCATAAACATTAAGAGAAAAAAACACCTTCTTGAAAGACTAAGAAGGTTAATGAGTTAGCTTTCCATTTTCTGGCTACAAAGAGAAGTAATTAAAAGGTATATAAGTGAATATTATGAGCTGGTGTTCATTTCAAAGATGAAGAGATGATGTCAGCTACTGAATGGTACATTAGTATAGATGTGACCTGCTATTCTAATCAATTATCTTTTCTCCACAAACATGGGGAAAACATATTGATTTAATCTTGTGATTTTGTTTCCATATACAGACTAAATTGCTTTCGGCAGCTTGAACGTGAGAGTAATTTACTCTGCTAATACTATGTTTTTGTGGTCTCAGATGGATTTGAATATTGCAATTTCCTCTTATTAGGCTTATGCTTCCACATTAAAAAAAATAATAAAAAGAAATTAAGGCTTTTTCAGGTTATATTTTTGGTCTCTGCATAATCACCTTGCAGCTTTTCCATGTTAGAAGGTGATTAAGTTTTAGAAGGAATATTTATTCCACCTCTTCACTCTATATACTGTAACTTGGGAAGTTTATATCATCAATCTAGCCAGTAATCAGCATAACAGCATGACATTTTGCATATCTCTTTTCCTGAATTATCACACAGCTTTTGTCTCACAATTTGCTCCTGAATGCAAGCTGGAGTATTAAAATTCCTTGCATGAAAAATGTTTCCTGAACATCCAGTAACTTTCTTTTTAGCTTTTGTGTATGATTCCTTGTGTTTTTATGAGTCATGCTGAAACAAATGGCTTTATTCTGACATCCTCTACTACAGTTAGACCATTTTCCTTATTTTTTTGCTTCACCACTCCTCCTTCCAAACATCATAACTTTATGCTATTTTGACCTGTCTTTATGTTTCTAATTATATAGGGATCACAGTAGTCTTTTTCTGCATCTGTCCATGCCATCCACAGTCATATGTTAAAGCGAAAACTTAAAAAAATTTTTAAAAGTTACTGACATCAAAGTACTTTTTAAGCTCTCCAAAGACTTAAGGAGATCTGAATCTATGTCATTTCAGAAATGTTCTCTCTTATTGACACACCACATTTCACAGTTCTGAGCCAGCAAAGCAAATGAAATGTCTGTGATCGTTTATCATCCATGGATGAAAAATAACTCAGCATGCAAGGTGAGAATACTGGGATGCATATCTCTCCACTGCTCTCTTTGAAATGCTGGCAGAGCCTCAAACTGAGGCAAAATGTATAATTTGCCCAAGGTGAGATCTCCTGTGAAACTTTGTCCTGTGGGCTGCTCACGCTGCCAGGTGCATGGAAATGGTCAGCCTTTCCCTACATACCATTAGAAGGGAACAGGATGAGATCTCCTTTCTGTCTTTGCACGTCTGGTTTGCATGTTTGTGTAAAATCACCTTTCTTCTTTTTTTTTTATTTTTTTTAATGTGCAAGTGGCACCACTGCCCATTTAAGTGTATTTTTTCAGTATACTTCCATATGTTTTCATCGCAGCAATTTTTTGGTAAGCCTGAATGATAACTGACAATCAGTATTGTCAAAATGGCCCAGTCCAAAAGCCTTTCAGTGGGCTGAGGTTAAAAACCTGTCACAGGTGCAGGACCAAGCTGTAGAAATCACCACAGATTCCTGTGAAATGACAGCCCTGTGCTGCTGAAGGGTGATGGCAGCTTAAAGGAAATAACAGAAACTTTTGATTCCAGGTCCATTTTTGAATACCTGAGTCTCATGGAGAAATTTAAACTACATATACATACTAGGAATGCTAATTAATTTTTGTTTTGCTTATTTCTGTCTGCACAATTAGACTTTTTAAACATATATTTAAATTATACAAATTCTTCTTTACTGCCTCATATGTAAAACATTTTAAAAAGTCTAATACATTAGAACAAGGTCTATCACATATCTCTTTTCTTGATACAACTGCTCAAACAGGGAATACTGAAGAGTAGGACATGAGGAGGATTGGTCTTTTCTCTGGGTGATCTGAGTTTTAGAAACTCTCTTGGAGTATTTTTATTCTTTTTTTTTTTAAATCACCCCTGGTATCTTACATTTCACAATTCTGTAAGTCATTTTACTAATTTATTTATTTCATTGCTTTGGGAAAACTTCACAGACTGTCCCTCATTGATGGAAAGTTTTTCCCAGGATTTCCTTGCTGTGCTGGGACCTCATCTAAGAGAACTTTAGAGCTCCTTAGCATTTTTCTTTGTCCAGACACAGTTTCATTTCACTCACCCCCACACACAGGGACACACATCAATACATTTATGAAGCTTAGGTATTTCTGTACATTTTCAAGAAAAATGATGTTCAAAAGCCTCCCATTGATTTTTTGATAAATGGTTCATGCAGAAACTTGCTTGACAGCCAACAGGAATGAATAAGCTTATTCCAATAAAATCACCACCATGTCTGATTACAATATTTTTCAATGGCCAGTTTTGTGCAGAGAAAGAGATCCCTACAGGGAGGTCATTTGTCAGCCTAAGTCAGAGCTTTAATGTTACTCTGAAATAGCTTAGTTGAAGTTGTATGAGAGTTTCTCTTTTTCCTCTCAGGAAAAAAAAAAAAGAAAAAAAAGAAAAAAGTATAAAGAAAGTAGGGGGGAAAATATGGAGAATCACAGCACTTGTAGAAATCAGGACATAGCAGCCAAAGTGATTTCATGTAAGCTCCTGGTGCCAATGCATTCATTTTGGCTGCTAATGGGGCACTTATTTGTGAAAAACTTTTTTCACTTTTACATTTCTCTACATCTACATTTTCTTTAAATCTCTAGGAGCTTATTTTACCAAGGTTTGCTTGAACACATTTTAATCATAAGATTATCAGATTCATATTTATCAGTGCAGTAGCTACAATAATATACACTCTGTCTCAAGGAATTAGTTTTGCTCTCAGCTCTTACCATAATTATTTTTAACTAGACTATAATAATCCTGATGTCTGAAGCAGCTTCTGCACTAAATAGTTGTTCCAGTGGGATATAAAATTTAAATGGCAATAATTCTACTAGCTTTGCTTCACAGCTGTCAGCCAAATAATTTTTTTTTTTTTGCTTAAAGTATGCATTTTCTTGTAATATTAACAATTTCCACATCAGAGTGAACTCGCTGTTCTCAGTTATCAAGATTTTAGTGGAGTGAGTGGAGCCTGTTTAGCAAATATTATCTGGTACAGTGACAAGTGCAAAGAAGAACAATTGCTGTAGGTTCAGAGTAAACCTTGAAGGCAGAAGGATTTCTCTCAGGTTTTCCTTGGAGCTATGTTGTCTGGTACTTAACTGGTACTTAAAAATTTCATTGTTGGTTGGAAAAAAAGATCTAATCAGGTTGGATGTGCATGTGTGCTCTGCTACCTGATACCTTCTAGCAAGGTAATGATGTTTGGTGCCCTTTTGCTTCCCAAAGAAAACAGTTAAAATTTAATTCCTGATGGCACCCAAAACTGACTTCTCTGCTTCTGAGAAGGGTAGATATTGCATGTTAAATTAGGAAAAAAAGTTCCAAAACCAGACTCAGCTGCTGAGTGTTGCTATGTGTAGTTTTCAGGTGGCTTCTTCCCACACATCCTGGGAATTAGACAATCTTTAAGGTCCCTTCTAACCCAAACTATCCTATACAGTCTATGATTCTGCCTAGAGGGAATTCCCAAGTAACTGAGTTCCCAAAGCACTTCATGAGGAGATGCCAGGAGAGATTCCAAACTGGTCAGGCTGCTGAGCAGGGAAGCTGGATGGAGCTAAACAAAGGTACATGGAGCCAGGTCGGACCTGAAACATCACCATTCCACAGAGGCTGATACTGCTCAGACCAAGATCATCAGACAGTGCTTAGCACAGCTCATCCTTATCAGTGCTGAGCAGAGAGGTGTTGCAGATGAGAGTTTTTTAAGGCTGCTGAAAAAAATCAAAGGTATTGGCTAAAGTGGCTTTAATATAAAGCAAAGTTTGTTGGCAAGTTTCACTTTACTACTTACTAGAAGGTTAAAGCACACTGAGAAAAAGCAAACAGAAATCTAAAATCAAACAATATAAACCCATGTGTGGAGGCTGGGGAGGGGTAGGTTAAGAGAAAGAAAGGGCAAGAATGAAAAGAAATAAGGAGTACTCTCCTTCTGAGCCACAAGGTTCAGAGAAGAACCCCTTGCTAAAATGAGCCCAGGACTTGAACTGCAGTTTAGGCCTAAAGGTTTAGCAGTACTTAAGAGCACTTAATCCATAGCTTAAGTTAAACATTTTAACAAACGATTCATATGGAATTTACTATAGCACAACAGTAACTCAGTTACAGGCCTGACTGACTTACAAGTACTTATGAATCCAGGAGAGCAACATTGCCAGTAGATCTGCTATGTCATATTCACACTTGCACTCACATAGACCTAAAGAGGCTATACAAGGTGTATACCTGTGAAAAATTGCCTTTCAATTCAGTGAAGGACATTGATGACTTTGCACCTTCTCAGCTGGTGAAGAGTTGAGCCTCAAGGAGTTGGAGGATCAGGCCAGTATCTGCCATCATTGTCTGCAGGTCCTCCAAGCACAGCAAATGTGAGAGTTCTGAGAGACCCCCAGTCAGAGAGAGATGATACTCACACCCTACTGCTTCCAGGAGAGCTCAAAGTTCTCACCTTTGACTACTGTCTATGGGGTCACAAGAGAGTGGGTTTTATTCATAACAATTTTCCATCCTGGCCCCTATTCAGATCAGTGACTTTCTTTGAAAGTTCATTAACAAAATTGTTATTCCACTTGGGTTGCTGTTCAGGCAAGAAAAATAAGTTTCCAAGGCAGTTAAAGAGCAGGAGCTCTAAGGCAGCACCAGTTCCTGGGAACAGACTGTGTTCCTCATGAACTTGAGGGGAGCTCAGCCCAGGTGCTGCTTGACAAAGCCAAGGCCTAACAAGCAGTTCTGAGATCATGGTGCAACTCAAGAGCAGGGAGAGGAATGTATCACCACATCCTCTCCTTAACTAGATGTGCTTCAGAAGAAACATTCCTGCCCATGGCAGGGATGTTGGAGTTACGATGTGGTTTAACTCCAGAAGGCAACCAAGCCCCTTGCAGCCTCTTGCTCACTTGCCATGGTGGGATGGAGGAGAAAAGATGTAAAAGTGATAAAGTTCATAGGTTCAGATAAGTGCAGCTTAATAGGTTACACACACAATGTCTGTGTGTGTAAGCAAGCAATGCCAGGAATCCACACCCCACTTCCCACGGTCAGGCAGTTCAGCCATCCCCAGAGAAGCTGGGCTCTGTCACACATTATGGTGGCTTGGGAAGACAAACCTGCCTTCCTCCTTCTTCCCCAGCTCTATATGCTGAGCATGGAGCCAAATGGAATATCCCTGTAGTCATTGGAGTCAGCTGTTGTGCTCCTCTGTGTGACCAGAATAAAAAACATCCCTGTGCTGTCAACATCATTTCCAGCACAAATCCAAAGCACAGCCCCACACCAGCTACTGTGATGAAAATTAACTCTATCCTAGCCAAACCCAGTACTAGCTGGATGATCTTCAAGGTCTCTTCCAGTGCAAACCATTCTGTGATTCTATAGAACGGGTGACTGTCAGGACACAGGGATAGGACTCAGCGAACACCATAAACTGATTTTTGAACAAAAAAACTTCTTTTCCCTTTCTGCTGAGCCACAACATTTCATTAAAAGGGTTCCTCTCTGCTCTAGAGTGGGAGACTCACTGGCAGCACCTGTCACCAAGCCCTTGCAGCTCAGTAGGGCTGTGCCTTGTCACTGGGTACCAGTACCTGCGAGAGACACACTGGCCATGACTCTGTGTTTTGACTTCAGTTAACACGAGATTTTGATGTGAAGCAAAATGAATTTTAAGCTACTAAAGGGCAAAGTCAACAACATAGTTGCTAGATTTGGAATGCAAATGCAAAGAAACAAGGCAATTACATACCTTATTAGCCAGCTGTACTTGGCTAGGATTCCTGCCTCCACTCTTCTTGTTTGTCCAAGAGCTGACAGGACGGATTTGATCTTGTTAGAGCTAGGACCAAGCTCCTGTAATGAGCCACATCCATCTGGCGTCATCTCTCCATGCTGGAGCCTCCCTCTAAGGACAGAGTCTGTCATTAATGAACTTCTTTGCTCACCAAGTCTTCTACTGAGCGTAAACACACCACAAGGGTATTGTCAGTAACCCATGGTCTTGATACTTAATTTGATTACTGTTTGAATTTACAAGCCTTCTGCTAATGTAAGTCTGTCTGATGTAATATCAGCTGCTGATACAGAGAGATCTTTCCAAAACATTGGGTTACCCAGCTCATATTATCACTTTCTTCATCAGTAGGTGATGCATTAATACCATATAAATGCTGCTTTCAATACACAGGTTGGTGAATATACATATGGGCTTGTAAGGCTTTAAGTAATTAACTTTGCTAGCATACCAGATTCATTTATGATCACATCACTTCATGGATTAAAAAAATACAGGTGCAACATAAGAACAAAGAGAAACAGCAAGTACAACACATGGTTTGTTGCTTGAGAAAACTGTAAAAAGCAATAATAAGTTTTTTTAGATTTTGTGAATGGATTTAAAACTTGATACAACTTTAATACTGGAAAAATAAAACAGGTCTTTTTCAGGTTTTTGGTGAACTTAGTAATAATTAGAAAAATGTATCAACTTGAAATATTAAATATTTTCTTGCATGGAAAAAGGCATGTGGTTTTCTTTTTGAGTTATATTATTCACCCTGTTTTTTCAGCTTTCAGTAAAAAATGTGGTGTCAAAATGAAAAGTCATGAATGGTGGCATTTATAAAAGTGTTAACTGCAAAATTTGGAGATTTTCAAAACCCAAAGTTGTCTTATTTTCACTGGCAAAGTCCTCTTCATTAGAAGGGTTTTCTCCTGCATCACCTGGGAGGACACATTGGCCTGAGTGACAGGAGAGACTGAAGAAGATGCTCAGCAACTGCTAGCTAATTAATGGTAAGTGTTTATTGCTTCTTAATGATGTCCAACTTGACCAACATTTGATTTCTTCTTGATAATTAGAGGCAAGCTGTGCCTTCAGGATTTTGGCTTTAGAGCTTAAATTCTGAACAAATTTCACTTTAGGTCGTTTGTTTAATCTCAGCATAGAATCTTTCATTACTGTGTGTTTAATCTTTCAGTCTTGGAATAAGTGGGAGTTTTCTTTTATCTTCAGTGCAAAATATTGATGCTGTGTCAAGATTTGGTAAAGCAAAAAGCAAGAGCTAACTTCATGTTTACCCAAAGATTCTTATCAAGGAACATCAAATTCACAAAGACTCCTCGTTGCAGCATATTTGTGCCCCATAGAATCACAGAATATCCTGAACTGGAAAGAGTCCACAAGGATCATCAAGTCCAATTGCTGGCCTTTCATAGGACACCACAACAATCCCACCATATGCCAGAGAGCATTGTCCAAGTTCTCCTGGGAGAGTCCTGGCAGCCTAATATAATATATTAATTTCTGGTTGTGACTGTGTCTTACACCTTGTTCTACACTTTCAGCCAAAATGTAGATGTGATTTTTTGCAGTGAAATAAATTAATCACTTTTTCAAAATAAATGTTAGATCTTTTAGGATATGTTTTCCCTACAAAGAGTAAAATTCACGAGATAAGCTGTCATTATCTACACATTCTCCAGCTTCACGATGATATATGCATTTTGCAGATGAACTGATGCAGTGCTGGAGACAATGCAAGACTGGCAGCCTTGAAAAATGAAGTGGTCTATCCACTGCAAGACCTTGAAACTGAGGCTTCTCAGTCTAGTCTTGCCTTAACTTTTCCTGGTCTGCCTGGAGCTTTGTGTTTTTTCATGGTATAGCTGTATCAGTAATTTTTCTAAAGACCAGATGGCTATACCTAATTTATTTCACTTTTGTAAAGCCTTTGTGTAATACCACCTGATTTTTTATGTAGATAAATGTAACAGGCCATTATTCTCTGTAGAATTAAATATTTTTGATGTGGCACAGAGAAATACAGTCCTGATATGATTCCAGAGCCCTTGAGAAATGGGGATGGGGATGTGAAGTAGAGAGGCAGTCATGGGGTGATAAGGCACAGGCAGCAAAGGGGAGCTTATGGCTTTAAACACCTCTTCACTGATCAGTCAAACAACTGCAGTCCACGTAGAATCTTTCTGGGGGGTCAAAAAGTGAACAAACAGCAAGTATTTATTTTGAGAAGTTCCCCACATGTGTTGTAAATTTGAATGGATTGCGACTTACAGCCCAATGAAGAAAGCCCAAAGTGTGAAGCACATTAACAAACACAAAATAACCCCCAAGCAGGTCCTAGAGTAAGGAAGATGAAACTCTTTCTCTCATTTTGCTGCTCCAAGTGAAGGACTTGGGATGCTGACAACTTGCTGTGCTCCTTGTCAGACTGACAACCTCACCTTCAGAACCTCAGGGAATGCTGAAAATAAGAGCAAATAACTGGGAAAAGAATCTTGAAATGTGTATACATTTTAAACTATATTGTTATTATTGAGGTTTGGGTTTGTTTCTTGTTTTTTTTTTCTTAATAGCTACTTATTTGTTTTTAATTTTTTATTCTTTTTATTTTCTATAATAATCAGATCTGGAGTAGTAACAGCTCTTTGATTAGGTTATTGCTTGTCCTGATGCTAAAATCTTGATTTTACTCCTGATTTTTTAATGGAATTCCTGGTGTTGGCCATTACAAGATTTTGCATGTAACTTACCCTAGATCTGTAATCAGCAATATAACCTTGATTGGATTCTCACATAGCAATTGTGTTGTGCTGTTTTCACAAAAATGATAAGTAAATCCTGCTCTATATTGTGAACTTTAGATTTCTATGCATTCATATTTACTGCTAATTTTATAATAACTAAAATATGAATGGAAATAGAATTAAAATAGTCAATTTAGACTTGTCGTGGAGGGTTGATTTCTCTTACATGTTTGTGGTTTTACAGAGTTGTAACCCCTGAGGCTGCTATGCCTGAAAGCACTACTGTGGAGGGAAGGAGGAGCATTGCTCTGTTGAAGAACAGGAAAACAGGGAGTTCTGGCAATAGCCTAGATGACATCGTTTTGTATTTATCACCTCCATTTTATGCAAATGGACAGATCTCTGTTTTCTTACCCCTCCCATTTAATTAGCAACACAAAGAGGGACATCTTCCATTCAACCTAATCTACTGTGGGTAGGAGGTAGGGAGTGAATAGTTATGAGATGGTGTAAAACAAGGGTGTGGTTTGCCCTGTCCAGGCAAGACCCTGCACATGCAAATTGGTTTGGGGAAAGAAGTTTTAAAGGGTCAACAGAAATCTGTTTTCCTTGGATTCCCCCATGACAAAGCCATTCAAACATAATAAGATGAGCACAGCTTTTAGATTTAAGACAACAAGCTCAGTGGAGAGAAAAGCTGAGAACAAACCAGGAGGGAAGTGAAGACTGAAATAACAAGAAAAAAAATAGAGGAACCCACCCTGCAGACTCAGCACAAAAAAAAAAAAAAGAAAAAAAAAGATGTGCATGTTATGGAGCCTTTTGAAACTATTTTTTTACTGGAAAAAGAAAAGAAGAGGACATCTCTTGGAGGTGAAGGAAGAATAACAGATGGAGGTGGAAGAAGTTGAGCAGCTTCCCAGTAGTTAAAAAAATAAGAAATTTGGCTGTTTGTTATCTTGCAGCAGTATAGTTTTTACTTGTGATTTTCTTATTTAGCCTCCTCATTCATAAATATTCACTAAATTAACTCTTTTGGGCCTCATTAGGCACCACCAACTTTGGGTTCAAGTGAACAGGTCATTGCTCCTGTCACATGAAGAAACCTCTTCATCAAAGATAGATGCCTGAGGATGACCTGAGGACTCATCATAGACATGATCTGGACTTTTGCACCTCTACTTATGGAAATTCACTTTTCCAGGTTTTTTATGAAGATTCTACATGCCAAAGTGGAATTCAGAGTTGGTTTTTGATGGGGAACTTGTTGAATTTTGGGAACTTTGAAGGGAAATGTGGTGCAAATTTATATCTGAGTGGTAGCAAATGAACATTTGCTTGCTTCTCAAAGCTTTGCTGATGTTCACATATAAAAAGTTAGTGATAAAACTCTAGATAGGAACTTGCAGCAATTTCTCTTTGCAAGCTTCCTTTTTTATTTGGTGTTTGGTCACCTTAGTTATGTCCTGGTTCATGTCTTGAACTCTTCCCTTAAATTAATAAGAGGGAGCAAGGCATGGACTCCTCCCTGAAATTAATAAGAGGGAGCAATGAGGAAACAAACATAAAACTGGGTGAGGGAAATACCTGGTTGGATTTAAGGGAAGGAATGGAAAACATTTATGTGTGTAAATTGGTCCTGTGAGGAACGGTATGTACATAGGAAAGTTAAACTAAGTTATGGCTCTTTTCTAAGAGGAATGTAATATAAAGGCACAAGTCACTGCTCCTCATTACTTCAGGCAGTAAGTCATTGCTAATAAAGTAAAAAATAATAGTACATTGCTTCCAAAGGACATCCTTTCCTCCACAAACATCCTCACTATCCTCACTACATAAAACTGGCAAGTAGTAAAGTCTGAAGGCCTCAAAAATTTCAGGGCAACACCAGAAGAGAGACAGAGAGGAAGCAAACTGCAGAACAAGACAAAAGTGTTCAAAATGGTTTATTCTGTTATTGGGAATTTCTCTTGATCATGAAAGTTGTTGAACAGCACAATTTTGAGTGCATAAATTAGTCACAGGAGTGAAATGGGACACAAATTTTTCAAACTGCAGAATTGTCCCATCAGAAGATACAACCAAAACTTAGTGAAAATCCCTAGAATTTGTCATTAGAAAAGGAAATTGTTCCATGATCCTGAAGACAGTCATCAGGAACTCAAAAATGTGAATATTTAGTGGTGAACACCTTACAAATAATACAAAGCTGCAGAATGTCTCTACTTCTGTTGCTCCTCCACATGGATTTACCAAACTCTTCCTACAGTGAAGGTCTGCTGCTCCCAAACGTTCTTTTCAAAATCTGCTCCCAAGTTTTCATGTTACTTTTCAGATTGTTGTGACTTAAACTCAGAAGGCAACAGCCCCAGACAGCCACTGCCTCATTCCTCCCTGCTGAGATGGGGGAGAGAATCACAAGAGGAAAAGTGAGAAAACTTTTGGGTTGAGACAAAGACAGTTTAATAGGGAAAGCAAAAGTCTTACCCTGTTCTCAGTTTATATCTACTTTCTGCAAGTGATCAGCCATATTCAATTTAATTTTTATTCTCTGAGCTTCAACTATACTTTTGTTATCTCCACAAGGATAGTTACACATTCTTGCTACCCTTCTGGGAGCCCTCCTCTGTACAGGTCCAACTGAAGCTGACCTTTTTTTTTGACTAGAAATGACTGGAACTGCATTTGCTGTTCCAAATAAATCCATATGAATGGTCTGTAAAAGATGAGGTTTCAGGGAAACAATCTTGATATGGGCCAGGCATGAAAATACATATTGAGCAGCAGCATCCCAAGCATTTTCTGAAGTATTTAGTCGTCATGAAAGCAGCGGCACATTTGTGCAGAGATTATATGGACATATTTAATTCATGAGGACTTTCTCAAGGAGGGTTCAGAACTCGCTCTTATCATTAGGTCTGATTTATCTGAACAGGTTCCAGAAAGTTTTCTTTTGCTCCGCTTTGTAACAAAAAACAGACCTTGGAAATTGTATTAGTAGAGAAATAAAGAAATGGGTTGAGTTGACTGTTATTGGAATAAGTATTTTTATAACATGCCTCTAATCTGACACTTTGTAGGCCAGCTTTTTGAACATAAAATTCTATCCAGACTCCTGTACAAATAATTTGATTTATTGTTTTCCAGAGATTCAAACTATTGCCCATCCTTGTGACACTTTTTAAAAAATTTTGGATGAATATTTCTCTCCCAAGTTGGAAGTCCTTGTCGTTTTGATTTAGATATTGCTTGCCAAGGAAAATGGATAATAAGTGGTCTATCACCTCCAAAAATATTTTTTATCACATAAAGTGTCCCAAAGTTATCACATTCAACCCAATGTGCCATTGCTAAAAGAAAGGGAGAGGAATTATCACTCAAGAAAACAATTCTCTTTGGTATCTACAAGTGGGAATTATTTTCTTTATAAAGACAAGTTGTAATGCTGTGGTGAAACTAAATTGTAGCATATAACATTTATTTTAGCATCGTCAGGGCAATTGCATCTTCTGTGGCACAGTGCCATCCTGTGGGCCCTGAGGTGATCCAAGGCAACCACATGGTTGTAACAGTGCAAACTCTTACCAATGCTCTTGTTAAAAAATCCCAGTCAGGTCTAAGTTGTCACAAAAATCCATTTTTGATGGACAAGTACATATTTGGTGGCATTTCTTCAAAATTACTCTGAGTGCTTACATGCTAGTGGTCAGGACACAGATCACATACTGAGACCCAGGCTCGAGGCTTACTGTGGTACATGCAGCATTTTTCCTCACAGTTCATGCTAAATCTGACCATGAGAAACTCACACCCCAAGGTGGGCTCAGGAGGTCTGCCTTTCCCACCTTCTTTAAATGTTTTCATTCTTACTTGTATGACTGGGAAATGACTTTGTTCCATAAAATTGTCTTGTGTTGAAAGTATTTCATCTACCTCTGACAAAATTATCTTGTCTTCTAAAAAATCCCCCATATTTCCTGATAAGGAGGTCTGTTGAGCACAACTCCTTCCCCAGGTGATGTGATCTACATCCTTTCTTTTAATTTTTTCATGGGCCTGCAACAAGGGATTCAGAAGCTCTTAGGAAGGTTTTAAAATTGCTCTAGGAAAGGCAGGAAAAAACCCTTTCTATTGCCTGGAAAGTTCATTCAAGGGACTGGCTGGTATCAAGCCTGTGAGCTGAACAGTCTGTGACCCCAACTGGATAAAGACAGCTCATCTGATTTATACACGTGCAAACATAATGCTACTCAATGCAAAAACATTGAATGGATGGTCTCTGGTGACCATTTATGGAGGCAGAGTGTTAAAAGTGTTAATGTAATCAATAAAGAGGAAAAGGCCTGGGACTAGAACTCAATCTGAGCTGCTGAAGCTTTACAGAACATTGCCACTGAAATAAATATTTAGTAACTCTGCACTAAAGGTGCTATTCTTTTGACAGGATGAGTTTCATGCCTCACGGCACAAAAGTTATGAGATTTCAGTCAGTAATCAAAGAATAACTCTATATTTTTCATAGGAAAAAAGATGTTGCCTCTTTTCCCCTGACATGGTGATGATGAAATGAAACCGTTCCTCTTCCTACCTTCCCCCTATCTTTCATTTCTGGACAGAAAAGAGAACAAGGGAGGGAAAAAAAGGGTACAAAGAGAGAAAAGGAAGAGCTGAAAAAATAGAAGAAAATGAATGTGTTGTAATCATACTGTGGCAAACCTGAAATTAGTCAAGGTCATGGATTCAATCCCCTATGTGGGGCCATTGACTTAAGAGTTGGACTTGGTGATCATTGTGGGTCCCTTCCAACTCAGAATAGTCTCGGATTCTGTGCTTCTATTAGTGTAAGAGTGCCAATGAGTGTCACTCCACGGCACCATTACATGGTTTTAGTTTGTGGCTGCCAGAACTTAAAAATGCTCCAGAGCTTATGATTAATACCACAGAGGTTTAGACATAAAAGATATTTGGATATCTGGATCCCATCGTATCAATTTCATAGGAAAATGGACTACTTTTTTTGACTACCTTACTATTATTGCACCACATATGATGTGATTTTGCTTTGTAGATATTTCTTGTTATTAGCTCATAAATTTATTTTTAGACTAAACTGAGTCCATTTTACTTGGAGCTTGCAGGTATGAGTGAGATGGTGCAGGAGTTTGTGTCAATAACAGATAAATAATAAAATTGCATCTGGTTTCAGATGAGAAGGCAGAGGTCTTGGCAGCTGGGAATTTTGGCATGAAAGAGATCTTTGGGGAAAATACATCCTGACAAGGTGTTCCTGCTACAGAGCATCAGTGAAACACCTTAATAATGCTGTCTCTTAAAATGCCTTCTGTCTCCAACTCCTCCAGAAGTGTGGTGCTGCACATGGACCTTGAAATGACATTTCCATGTCTGTTTCCAATCCATCAGCCTCTGGAGGCTGCACCACATCAACCAAAGTGCATTTTGATATGTCATAAAATTTCCTTTACTATGAAGGGCAAAACTGTAAGAACAGGTTTAGCTGTTAGGAAGTTACCTGTGCCAGATGAATGGCTGCGATATTGGCACTGGAAACCTGCAAGAGAGAGTGGGCAGGGGCAGGAGTGGTGTGAAATAAGTGGTTTGACATGAAGTAGCTCAGAAATGGAACATTCTTTGGGAGAGCAAAGGAGTGAGAAATTCGTATGTGAATGTCCTGGGCCAGCTCACTGGAGATGGTGAGAAAATGACTCAAAACACAGCAGAGAACCATGTCTTAAATAAAATAGAGAATTATCTGTATATTTATTAATGCATTAGAAAATCAATTCATTGTTCAACTAAACTCACCATATTTCAGATATTTAAAGCTAAGAAATAGCTTAAAGTGTCTTGAATTGTATTACTGTTTTGTCCCTGGGAAAAGCAGGGAGGATAACTAAACACAGGTAGCATATTGATAACAATGTGGTTTGTTTTGTTTGTTTGTTTGTTTTTTAAAATTTCTTTGTTTTTGCTTTCTTTTGGTTTAATTTTTTTCCCAAAATTGAACTTTTGACTCTCTCCAATCAGTGTTAATTAGTTGGAGGCCAGCCTCAGGTATTCTGAGATCTTTTCCTGTAACCAAATATTCCTGAGATAACGGAAACATTGAAGAGTACCTGGTCTTAGCTGAGGTCCCACATGTACTCTGATGCAGTGAAGCTTTTGTCTAGTTGGTAAAGTCAGTGCATGTCCAGTATTTAGCATTTAGTAATTGATTTTATGTTTTGTGGCTTATCTTCAACAACTTTTAAGGAAAACTTTTAACTCCTAGAAAGTCTTTTCAAGGTTTCATGTGTTCTCAACAACAATTTTTATTTATTCCTTCTTTATTTATTTAGGTGTATTCTTTCATTCACCAAGAGAAACCCTTGTAAATTATTTAAGTATTTGTTTGTTGACGACATTACCTTAGTTCCCAGGAGAAGAATTTTTAGCAAAATATCCCAGTAGTGGAAAGTGTTTCTGTATCTGTCTTGATACCTAAACTTAATAAAAAGTGTTGATTTATTCACTCCCACTTTTTAGCTTCTTAAATACTCATGTGAATCTTGCTTTTAATTGCACTGGGAATTCTGGAGTATGGGAATGGAATCCACATAATCTCTCACCCCCAGTAGTCAATTTTATGACTGTTAGGTCAATTAACATTATTTTAGCTGCTTTCCTCATATGTTGGAATTTTTGAAGTGTGTTTTGGGGATGGGTGGTTGTAAAAATTATATTCCCCTGCAACACAGGAACACATTATTGCATTTCTGTCACTCAAAAAATTGCCTTCATTTTTTTTTTTCTGTTTACTTATGTGGCTACTGTGAGTATGAGGCTTGTTTACAAATATAGAAAAAAAGCCCCATCATATTTTATTTGCATAAAATATATCAGAACATCTCAATTAAATGAATGGTCTCTTGTTGGAGAAGTTATATATTAAGGTTATTTTCTAGTAGCTTAAAACGTAATTTTGGAGAGTTTATTTATTCCATACTGTTGATAGTTGCAAGAAAAAGGGCTCCTGCTTTCAGGCCTTTTCTTTTTTTGGCTAAGCTTAAAAATCCCAGCTGTCATACTCAGGTAAACACCACAAAATATATTTAAGAATGCAGTGTAATTTTCTCTGTACCTTTACTGTATTGACTTTCTAGAGGGAACAAAAAGTCTTCACGGGACATGGTTAAATAGCTGGGGGGTAATTTAAAAAAAATAATAAAAGAAAGGGAAAGACATATAGTTGAGATGAAAGCTTTTGAAAGCACTAAGTACTGGCCTCAGATTGCTCCCACTGAAAGTGTTATTATTGACTTCACTGGATGCTGAGTGATGCCAGCACTCATACAGCTCATATACTCATATATTTTTATTTTGCTATTCTATTTTTCTTTGCCTTTCTTTTCTCTCTCTCTCTCTCTTTTTTTTTTTTTTAGGAACTATAGTCACAAGCTGTAATAAAGGAACATGAAATTGTACTTGAAAATCAAGTGAATGAAGTGAACTGTGAGATGCTACAGCTAAAACCTGACATGTGCATTGTGTATTTCAAGTTCTGCTACATGTGATGGGGAGGCAACCTGGTCATGTCACGCTATAGTTCATAAAAAGTAGTTATTTACAAGCCAAGTATGTTTCTTTTTGGTTGACTGCACTAAAATGTTTCTGTAAGAATCTCCTCAACCTTAGTATAGAAGTCATCCAGGGCGTATGTTATCTGAGTCAAATAAATTTGTCAAACAAAACAGGGCTTAAATCGAGTACTTTGGAATAATCTGAGTTTGTAGAAGTCCCACATCCTGGTTTTAAAATGAGGTATATTTCAAAGATCAAATCTCAAGAAGGTCAGAGGAACTTCTAATCCATTTTATGTCCATGAAAAACTTCCAACAACAGCTTTCCAAGGTCTTACAATTCTGCTTTGTTTTTTTTTTCCTAAAACCACATAGCAAAACTCATATTTGAACCCCTTTTTTCCAGCTCATATTGTGATATTGACTTCTCAAATGGCTCATGGCTCGAGATCAGGTTGGACACTCTTAATTATTTATTATTTACACTCCAGTCAGCACTTCAGAAGTCCACAGAAATATTCTGAATATGTATATTTGTGAAAGAATCATAGTATTTCTATATTTTCTAGTAGGTAAATAATATAAATTCATCACTATCTCTTTCTTCCTGTGTTTATCTATTGTCTTCTTTCACCAACAGAATGTTCTACTTTAGGTTTATGGGTCCTTCACTTTCAAAACTATACTTTTCACTTGTTTTATATACAAACCATCATCAAGCCTCTTCTAAGTCTATATTTAAACTTCATTTAAAAGTGAACCCATTCAAACTGTGCTTTCCCTGTTGTAATTACCTGAATCTTTTCCAGTCTATTCAGTAATTTTTCCCAATCATATCTTTTTGCAGTGAGGCTGATCCCAACACAAAGTCACACACAGAGCTAAAAAATTTCCTCCTTCTCATACAATTTTTGTTCTCCTTGGTTATTCATCAGGCTAGACACTGTTTTCCCTTCTGGGCTTCCAGGATAATGGCTGTGCTCTGCAGGTAACACAATCCACAGGTCTGCTATAGGGTCACTGTGTTGTGGGAGACAGTTTCCTGCCTTTGGATGGAAAATAATACACATTGTGTGAACCACCAGGTGATCCAAATTCATCAGTATATTATTTGCCACTCACAATTGCTGTAGCTTGTTTCGATATCTTTTGCTCTTTTTTTTTTTTTTTTTTTTTTTAGTTGTCCTTCTCCCCCTCTTTTTTATTTCTTTTTTCTTTCACAGGCATTGCTGAATATGCTGAGTGCATTTATAGTTTCCTTGGTCCTTTTTTCTGTAGCCCTGATTGATCAGTCAGTTGGATCCTGTGCTCCACTATGCTGCCATTGATGAGCCAACACACACACCTCCATTGAGCCATGTTTTATTCCTCTAGGAGATAAATCAACAATTTGATTTTAAATGTGATTGCGGAGATCCATCATTAGTCTCTTAGACCACCATAATGCTGGGCTGGATTTTTATCATGCTGCTGCCTATTGACATACAGAAAATTCCTTAATGGTGTTGGAGGATGTCTGCCTAAGCACCTCAGCCAGCTTGATTTCCCATGCCAGAAACCACCTATTTGCCAGAAAAAAAAAAAAAAAAGTTGTTTATAATTAACTACACTGCTATTCTTTCGGTTTCCACCCACGATTCTGTGCACTGTGAGTCTTCCCTGTCTTTTTGTCTTGAAATGGCCAATAATGATCTCCTTGGAGCATAATTATTCCTCTTCCTCAAATGCATGTTTTTTGTCTAAAGTCACATAGACCTTCATAAAGAAATAAAGGACAGGTCATATTGTTAAGCTTTATATTATCTGATTTTTAAAATCTAAAATTAATGCAATATTAATGCCTGCTTAATGTACTATTCATTAATACAAATGAATTTTCATTATGCATTAATTTAATATTAATTATTGCCTCAGGAAGTCATAGCTGATATTTCTATGCCTAGAGGGGCGCATTATATTTAATTTAAACTTTACTCACCCCCATCTGTACTTACAGAATTTTCCGCACAACTTCTTTAAGATGCATTTTGTGTAAGATACACATCCTGTGAATATTCTCACCTGGATCTGCTGAGGTAACTGGGACTGAAAATCACTCTAGTTCCCAATCTGCACTAACAGTGTGGGTCCTAAACTTGGGGAAAACATCCCATAATGCAAAATTACTTCTTCTATTTCTGTAATAGAATGGAATTAGCAGGTAAAATCCTAGCAACTTTGTTTCTTGCAGAATCATAGATGCACCGAATGGTTTGGGTTGGAAGAGGTGTTAAAGGACATCTCATTCCAACCCCTCTGCTGTTCCTTCTGGTGGTGGTTTATTTAAAAAAAAAAAGTAATTATTGTTTTATTGATTGGCTGGAAAATACTAATGCCTTCAAGCAACTCTTTAGAGTCATGCTCTCTGTTTTGTTATCAAGTCCTAGAAATAGTCTTTGTTAGTAACTCAAAATTGCTATTGCAAACTTTGCTTATTGTAATTTGTATAAGGTAAATCAGGCATGTTTTTATTTAATGACACCACATAAGCAAAAGGGATCTTTTCCACCAGATTCTTCTTTTAGGGAAAAAGTTAAATACATTTATAAGGGGCAGATTTTCTTCCTAAGGACCATCAGTGCCTCAATGAGCATCTGAAAATGAAGGATATTCTACTGTGGAGTAGAACACCCAATATGAGTTGGATGGAATTCATTCCTGTGCCACTGACCACCAAAAGACTGAATCTTTTGTCAGCCCTGAAATCTGTTTTCAGAGGATGTATGCTGTGAGTACAGCACTAGCTATTCCAAGTGCTTATAAATAATTGCAGCTTGTGTTTCTTTCTGTGTTTCAGTGAAAAATAGACTGAATCCTTATCCACTGGTTTGGTCATTGGAGTTTGAAATTATGTATTATATCTCCTCAGCATGCAGACTTTACATTTCCAACCAAAGAGAAACAGGTAACATAGAAGCCCAGGACAGGAGAAGAGCAGCAGAAAGAAAAGTATCTATTAATGTTTAAAATTCCTTGTTAGCAAAGTTAGGCTATTTTTTCTAGTGTTTTATTAGAACCCAAATACAGCAAGACAAATGGTTATTCCTTAGTGAAATATTCCATTAGAAATATGCCATGATATGTTTACTTTTTCCTGTACCCAGACACATATATTTTACAGTCTCTAAGATTTCACCAGTGGCCTCTGCTAAACCCCTTTTTTGGCCACAGTTGATGTTAGCAGCTTTAGCAGGATTTAACATGATGTGGTGTAGCAACATTGTTGGTCACATTGACGTGTGCAAGTTAATCATTGGTGTTATTAACAAAATTGTCTTTATGCTTTACAGCTGTGTATTTTCAGATTTCAGCAGGATAACAAAAGCATGTTTTTTGCAACTACTATATCATTAAAGAAAAGAAAAAAATAGAGCTGAAATTCTGTGAAGTTTGAATTGTCAAGACACTGGAGTTATCTGAGCAATGAGCAATAATAATATCAACTTTCCACTCCTTTTACTGTTAGCTGCCATGAGAATAAATAGTGAACATGTTGGGTTTTGGAGAAGAATGCAAACAAGGGAAATCAAGTTTAAAATGAGAGACTACTATTATACTTCTTTTTATCTCTCAATTTTCTTTGCACAGGGATTGGAAGATATTTTTAAAGTTATCCTTTAACTGCTATTATTTTGGTCCATTTCATAACACATTTTAAAGCTTGACTCTCATAATTTTATTCCTTCTATTCTATCATCCCATTGAATCTATTTGGTATAAATCATGGACTAATGTGAAATGAACTAGTAAATTGGTACATAATAGGCAATTTCTTTATATCTGCTGAAGTATTTCACATGCACTGATAAATACATTGTACTGAATATTTGCAAGTGGCTTTTGGAGAATGCAAATTCAGAAATCTATTCTTCTGGAGAAGTTTAAAATCTTGAGATTCAGTGTTCTGTGAAGATGCAGGAGTTTGGGCCTTGATTATTTTGTTTGTTTTGTGTTTGTTTTCCTGGTGATAAAGCCATGGAAGTCATCTGGGGAAAGATTCTCCAGCTAAGCACCACAGGAAATAATCTCTTTATGATGACCTTGTGTCACTGCAAGTACAAAACAGTCTTCACAGCTGAATGCTCTAGCCCTGGGGATTACTAATGATGGAAAGTAATAGCTTTTAAACTTCTAGCCACCTGAGCTGTGTGTCACACGCATTTATTCCCTTTGGAATTTTAAAAATGTATTTATGCGGCATCTCCCAGGATGTTTTCAGAGCAGCAATATCACCTTGGTGATGAATCCTCATGAATTTCAGGCACATCGCAGTGAGACACTGTTAGTGATGAATTACCTCCAGGGAGCAAAGTTGCTTAAAACTGCACATGGCAATCCAGAAAACATTGGTCACTTTCTGTTGTGTTCATGATCACTACATTCAGTGAAGTACTCTTTGGAAATGCTTGGAGAAACAAATCATTAAAATAACCATAAGGATTTCTTCTTTTTTTCTATTCGGAGATATGATAAAAACAGTCACTTGAGTAGTGAAGGGAAACCCAAAGACTTAGAGGCTTAAAACACAAGGCATATCTGATGTGAACTTCAGTCCTTTTATCCCTTTTGGCAGACCTGTTCCCTACTGTGCCCTGGCCAGCCCAGGTATAAGACATCAAGTCTTTAAGATGCCACTTATTGTTTCCTTTGAGAGGCTATATATCACCTTACTCACCATCAGGAAGCCAGGAATAATTTTATGGATGTCTCTCATTTGTTTATGAAATATAACATGGTTATTAATGCCAGACCCCACCGAAAAACCTGCAGTAAAGAAGCAGTTCTTTGCCAGAGGTAATTATATAATTACAGAGGTGTTTGGGTTGGAAGAAACCTTGGAAATCAATCAGTCCCACCCTCTGCCATGGGCAGGGACACCTTCCACTGCCCGAGGTTGCTCCAAGCCCTGGCCAACCCGGCCTTGGACACTCCCAGGCATGGGGCAGCCACAGCTTCTCTGGGCACCTGTGCCAGGGCCTGCCCACCTTCACAGCCAAGAATTCCTTCCCAATATCGCATATAGCCCTGCACTCTTTCAATTTATGATGTAACCTTGTCTGCAGATGTGGTATAGGTGGCCCTGAAGTGGAGCATATAACTGGGTGATTGGACTGCAAGTGAGTTACATGACTTTAAATAAGAATTATTTCATATAGTCACTCTTTAGGATAAGGAAATTATCTACTTACATTTGACTTATTTTGTCTTTTTGTGGTTATTTTTGAAATTTATTGGGCAAGTGTTTTTTTTTAATCTCTAGCTGGCAGTGGATGATTAGTCATAGATGGACAATTGGTGTGAAAAAAACCCCCAGAAAACATGTGCATTATCAAGTACAGAATTCAATAATGCAAAGAAGTGTGTAATATGATTGTATGTAAAGATTTTAGTGAAGCATTTCACATAATGGCTTGTGAAATTTGCCCTGAAATATATAATTCAGGACAATTGGGAAAAGCATGAAGAGAAAATTACCAGGAGATCATTAAAAAGTGCCATGATAAACAGTAATGTGCCAGGGTGTTGGAAGGTTTGCTATTGGGATATCAAAAGGATTAACACCTATTGTCAAACACACAAAACCAGGAGCTGTGTTCCTTTATAAGCCTCTATGCAATTTCCACCCCCCCCCATCTTTATACAGTTAATATTTCTGTGATATTGCAGTGCAAAGCCCTCCCAGTGGCTGGAGGGTGCTATTCAAAGGAGATAAACCTTCAGGCTTTGCAGCAATTTATCAATAGATAAATGGTTTCATGTTTGTTTTCCTTCTTAAGCTACTTCTGCCTGACAAGAACACGATTTTGACAGCAATTAGCACAGTCCCATCAGTGAAAACTACCCTCTCCTTTGTAATATTGAAGTCTTGTCTTTGGCTCTGACAATAAAGCTAAAAATAATCATCTGCTTCTAACAAAACCCATCTCATGGGATTATATGTGAAAACAGAGCAGGTACACATTGCTGGATTCTCTGTGGGTAAAACAAGAAGTCACCACAGTTGGCAAGTGACAATTTCTGAAAGTTTTTAAAATGTCCCCATGGCTGTTTGTGTCTGAAAAGACTGATTATTCATTACTGTAGATTTCATAATTTTTCTCAGACTGAGAGAGTTTAATTTTATCTGTTGGGAACAGTGATAAAAAGAAAAACAACCCACCGACTGGAACCAGCAGAAGCACTTGGAGGATGATGGAACATAAAACATATATATAGTCAGGTGGTTTAATGATACAGTTTTGTTATTTCATGATAATTAGTGTCACTTGCATGAAAGATCATCCCTAAAATATACCGATTTACCCAGAGCTGTTCTGCTTCAATGGTACCCTTAGGGACAGCTGTGAGTAATAACAAAGGAAGAAGAGGTTTAGCTGGATGGATATTCAGACAGATGGACAGACAGGTGATTTACATGAGTATAAGATATATGGGTTGTGTCCTACTCATTAAAGAAAGAATTACAAAAAAAGAGGTGGTGAATCATTTCTAGTGTTGCGTGACTGACAGCAAAACCAAGTCTCCCCACACTGCAGTCACTGTGCTGCTCATGGGATCATTACCTTTGTGATTCAATGCTCAATTCTCTTTCCACCTCAGATTTCTTACGTAACCAGTTTTGTTAGTCTCAGTTTTTCTTCTGTCCCCATTGCCAGTCATTAGGAAGGGATCTGCACACCCAAGAATAATTTCACTGAAGTAGAGTTATTTTTCATAATCTGAGGAGCTGTCAGCACATTTCCTTAGATTTGTTGCACTTACATATTTGAGTTGTAGAAAATAATCATGGACACATGGCCAGCAACCTTTTCATTTTCATGCTGCAACAGGATAATAGAGGAGCTTTACACCTGATTCTGTGCTGACCTGCTACCAAAACTGCTAACAAAGTGCGCAGTGGAAAATAGTTTTAATTTTAAGCAGCTGGGCAAGGGGCAAAGGTTCACTGTCATCAACAACAGGCACATAATGCTATTTGTAGGACATGAAAGCTGTTAAAATGTCCAGGTTTTTACTTCATCCTTCATAATCATAAAATGAAAAGGATTTTACAGAAAAAGATACAAAATTTACAGCATTGCTACTGATGCACTTAAGCATTTCAGTAGGTTTGCAGAAGTTCAATAGCCAAGTATAATCACAGGGTTTCACCCATAGGCAAACACCCACAAGGTCTTTCACCTCTTCCAGTCCTCCTCTCTACCTGAAAAAAAAGTGATGCCACATGCTGTGATGAGCTCCAGCAGAAAATAGAAGCCATCCTGCTAATCCTTCCCAGCCTTCAAAGACTTTTACTGAATCAAAATAAGTACAGGTTGTGATTGCCACTGCTTTGTGCGTGCAGGACTTTTCTCTTTTTATTGCTTTGGTTAAATACACGCTGGCATTTTTGCATCTTGTGTAGCATGCAGGAAAAATTACTGAAAGAAAGATGCTCCTTTTGATAATAGAGAATAAAAAGCATGTGACAGAAAATACAAAGATGCAAATGACATGCAAACTAATGAAATGAATGGACTGGGGAGCAATAACTTTTGCCCTCATATCATAGACTTCCTCATCATCCATAGAATAATTTTAGTGGTAAAACCATTCATCTAATGAGTCCATATCATTCCTATTATACCCATCTATTTACTGTTGTTCAAAATCCCACTATATTGAAATTCTACCACTCCCCTCATCCCTTTTATTTTTATTTTTCTCTGCTTCTACTGTGCCTGTAACTCTAAGTTGTATACTTACCTCCTAAAAAGGTTTTAAAAGAATCATGCATTCATGTAAAAGGAGATCATACTGACAATTGAAAGAATCTCTTGAATTGCATCTCTTCTGGTAGTCTCATTCAAAGTGTGCTGCATCATTTCTTTGTCAAAGACCAAGGAGTGCACAGTGTGTCTTCTGAGCTCCTTGTCTTTGGGGATTGGGGAGTATAAAGCAAAGTGAGCTCTGATACCATGAAGATTTCAAGATAAACATATTGAGCAATTATCCTCCGCATTATGCAGGAAATATCACGCAAAACCAATCAATTTTCCAAACCAGAAATTCAATCTCACTGAAACAAAAGCAAACAAAGAGAAACCTGCCTTTATTCTTCCCTCTGCTATCTACACAGCCATTTTCCATCAGAAGGTTTCCTGGCTCATATCAGCATAACATCAAAGCAGTGTAACTGAAGCCTGTTCAGGTGTCCCTGATGTAAAACTGTTCCAAGTTAAGGGACTATCAAAATCAATACTGTTAAAACACTGGAAGAAGCTCAGTTTTCCCTCAGCCAGTGCCAGGGGCTCTGCACTGCTACCATGGCACTTTGACAGGTACACTCCAGCCCAAGCCTCCCACAGCTCCCACAACAACTCTATTGCAAAGTCTCATTTCCTTTGAGCTGGGAGGAGTTCCTACAGCTGGTATTTTGAGAACTCCACACCTATCTGGAGGTTCCAGCAACACAGGCAATAGGTGTGTGTCAGGACCCTCCCTGCATTATGCATGAAGGTCACTTCTCTTTGTCTGCACTGGAGGATCCCATTGGACTTTCGAGGTAGGTTCAGAGTGACAGTATTGTCAGCAGCCTGCCAGGTTCAGAGTGACAGTATTGTCAGCAGCCTGAAAATGTGTCCCCCAAACCTGCCATTTCCAGGGCTTTGTGCTGACCCAAGGCAGAGGTGAAGAATTTAGATGTTAATATGGATATTCTTGAAGGAAGGTCTTGCAAGGAACAAACATACTTGTTTTGCAGGACTAACCTTGAGCTACTCAGCATTTTTATACAGCCTGTTTAAATAAGTTTTACAGTCTCACGGTTTGTAGCTATATTTGGGCAATACTATCTGTGTAAAGTTAAGTGCTTTTAAGCTATAAATTTTAAAAACTTTCATTAATTAGGAAAAGCTGGAAGGTGGAAATATATTGTCTAAAACAGGTAAGTTGGCCTGAGTCAGCAGTTAACCTTTGCCTGCTTAATACTATTTGATGAAAGGGTTTTATGGTTGTGCATGAAAGGTGACAAATACCTGACAGTCCAAACTCTTTGCAAATTTAGAATCCACAGATCCCTCAGATAACTGTGATGTTCAATAAAATGGCATGTGTCTTGATTGTCTTTTTGGCTTCACAATCTATTCACTCCCTTTCCCTGGTGAAATTTGATTTTGTGCTAAATCTTTTTTTTTAACACTCATTTTCCTGCTGGATTGCTTGTGTTTGAAATGGCTTGGCTCAAGTTTTTATTATCTCAGTTAAATCTCATTATGAAGCCAACTGAATTAAAGATCTGCTACACATTTGTTTGATGACTTGAGGTTTTGAGGAAGCGGTTGTCCATTGTTGCTCTTCCTGAATCAATGCTGTCTTGAAGGAGTTACTGAGTTAATTTAAGCTTTTAAAATCATCTTGTTTATTTGGTTTGGCACCTGTGGAGAAAGTCAAGAAAGGTAAAGCTGTGTTTCCTTAAGCGTGTCACAGTTCTGAGAAAGTCTGAGTCACTCTGATTCCTGCCAGTCCAAGCTGAGCATCATGGCATCCTGTCTTTTGCTTTAGAGCACCCAGCAGTGCCACACACCTTGGGAGAATGGAACACACTCTCCATGTCACGCACTCAGAAGGATGAAGTGGCAGCCACTTGGGATGTAGCTGGGTTTGCCTTTGAAAGGAACCCTCTGAAATAAAACAGCTAAACTGCCTTTCTTCAGTAATTACACCTGCTACATAAATCAGGCTCTGCCAATGCCCAGCAAAGACATGACATTTTTCTTACCAAAGAGAGCCCTCAACATAACGAAGGAGCTGCCTGCCCTGTGTGGGTCGAGTTTGTGCCTTCCCTTGGAGTGACGTTTGTGTTCTTCCCCAAACCAAACCAATAGGTTGGTACCACAGCCAAACAAGTCTTCACTTTTGCCCTCCATACCTGCAACTTGCCATGCTCATGTGGTCCAACCAGTCTGGGTGCTGAGAGCATTTTCCTGATGACCACCCTAAAGTTAGTTTGCTTAATAGATCCCTATTTTTCTGGGAGTCCCACAGCCTTCACAAATAATTCCTTTCATAACAGAGGAGTTTCTGGCTCTGCCTACCCCTGAGTTTATGCCTGTGTGTGTGAAAGAATGACTGTGCATGAAAAGGTTGAGTCAATGATGTTAGACATTTTCTACACTTTGAAGGGAAATGTTTTCAGCCAGCCATGTGGGAATGCTTCAATATTTAATAATAAAGAAAAGTGTATAGTATTTGAAATAATGAAGATTAACACATGCTGGCAGTTTCTGGGTTAAACTTCTCCTCTGAGGAGGCTTGTTTCTTGTGACTGCAGAACAGTAAATTGTGTAAAGATATAGTCAAAAACAAAATATACACCCCATTATTATTTGGGTAGAGCTTGATTTTACTGAAATGGAGTAGCGCTTGGTTATAATAAAAACCTTTTTAAAACTAGGGGAAAAGGGCTCATGTTGAACACATATTTTCTCCAAAGAAATCTTTAGTATTTTTCTGTGAAACATGCAGATTAAGACACCTCTGAAAATGTATTTGATTAATTATAATGATTAGAAAAGGAAAATAATAATCTGAACTTTTTTTTTCTCCTCCCAATTTCTATTATTAATGATGTAGAACTTCACCTATAGAAATTAACTACTAGAAGAAGCTTTCAAGTGCTTCTCATCATGCATAGGTTATTACTTTATTTCTTTTTTTTTCCCCCAAATGATGAGTGTAATTTTATGAGCTGCGATTCACATATCTTACAAAGAACAAAATACTGCCTTGATTAGAGACTCAAGCTACAAAAAGACTAAAGTGTTCAGCATTCATTGTCTTCCTTTAGGCTGCGGGGATAAAGCATAACCTCTTTTCTGATGGTAATTGTTTTCTGCATTTATCACATTCATTCCCTCTCTCTCAGAAGGGTGAAAGAATAGGAATGACTTCAATAGGAAGGACTGAGCAAGCCTTATCCTCAAATATCACACGGTATTCCACAAAACTGTAAGAGTCATCTTGTGAATTAATAGTGTCAGCTGTCTGCCTAATGTTTGACTAGAAAGTGCTACATTTTATGAATTTAAAACTACATCACTGAAAGGAAAAGGAAGACCTGAATTAGACACACATTTAATTTTGTATTAGTACATTTGAGTGATGCATCACTGGTAGGCAATATTCTCAGAAAAAAATAGTTATAGAATCACAGGATAATAGAATGGTTTGGGTTGAAAGTGACCTTCAATATTATCTCGTTCCAATCCCCACCATGGGCAGGGACACCTTCCACTAGCCCAGGTGGCTCCAAGCCCAATGCAACACCTATGAGGATAGGGAGTTTATAATATCTCTGGGCAACCTGTGGCAGGGTGTCATCACCCTCAGTGTAAAGAATTTCCTCCTAATTACTAATATAAATCTAGTCTCTTTCATTTTAAGACCAATCCCCCCCTTGTCCTGTCAGTGCATGCCTTGGGAAAAATCCCTCTGCAGTACCCCTTTAGATACTGGCAGGCTGCTGTAAAGTGATACCTAGTAATTCCTCACCCTTAATTCTCACTTAATTTGGATTATGATCAACAAACACTTTTTAGGGACGACAATACATTAAAACATTTCAATACATACTGAACTGGAGAATGAGCTAATGGAATCAGAACAGAAAACAAAGTGGGACAAAACAAACCACTGCACCCACAGGTGAGCACAGAACTAGCGGCACTGCAGAGGCCAGTGGAAACCACCTGTGTATCTCTGGGGGTTTCTTAGGTCTGGCAAAAATGCTGCTCTAAACAATGTACTACTAGAGAGAGGCTGAATAGTGTTATCTTTGAGCTTGATGCTGAAATCCAAGCATAAGGGACATCTACAGATGTGCAAAATACACTCTTCAGTCATGTTTCTGTGTGGCACCAAGGCAGGTACCACAGTGCAAAGAAGGAATAATCTATGAGTCCTCTTTCCTCATCCAATGGGCTGGGTCTGCTCGCAGCTTCACTGACACCAGGGGACCCACTTTGCTGTGTTGTCATAGTTTTCCTTTGGGTCTCTCCCCAGTGTCCCCAGCCCTCTGCAAAGGGGAGGGGCAGTCAGCTCCCTCCAGGGCAGATTTCCCTCTTCCCTCTGCCATGGTTCTTGAAGAGGATTAGGAAGGGATTTGTGAGGGTGCCTCCATCATCCCTGATGTCTTCTGGGTTAGTCATACACCTGTAGATGCTGTGCCACATACCATGGAAAGGAAAAGGCACCATCAAAACCATAGGGGCATGGAAGAAAAACCCTTACAAAGCTTGTGCTTAATTACTACCTTCCCTGGGAAGCTTATGGCACATCGTCTCTCTGGTTTGCAAACAAAAATTATGTTTTTCTCTGTGTCTTATATTCTTACCTTACTTCTATTGCCTGTGTTTTCTTGTTTTTAGTATTCATGTTGCAAAAACAAACAGTGTTTTCTGGGTAAATAAGAGAAGCAACACCGAACATATTAGCATGTACTGATTTTTCATTATACTGAAAATTAACTCTTTGGTCTTTGTTTCATTGCCAGCTACAAGGAATAATTAACACCAGACAAAGATGGGATGCCCCTGTGAGCAGCAGTACAGCTGAGATCTCTTGTCTCATTTGCAGTTATGCCTGGAGGTAACAGGATCACATAGCAGGCTGAGATGGTGCTTAATTAGTTAAGAGACTTCAGTGCAATAGGAATAGAAAAAAGGTCATGGTGAAGATGCAGGCAAGAATACCAGTCATGCAACTGTTTCTGCCTCTGCAAAGTGCAGTCTGTGCAGGAATCCCATGCAAATCTGTGCACTTGCTGGGGTTAAAGCTCATCACATGTGCACGCACACCTGTGGTGCTCTGCTGCCCTTAGAGCACAGAGGAAAAGTGCCTCTTACAGCTTTATTCCTTCTGCTTCTCAAATAAATCTCAAATTCTGGTTTGCACATTCAGACACTCTCTTCCCTTCCTTCCATCCTCACCATCCCTTAACTTCAGGTTAATAAAGTCTGTGGATTAGTATTCATGGGAATGATCTTTCCTATTCTTGAAGCAACTAATTCCACTTGCAACCAATCAGACGGTCTCAAAATGAAAACAGATAAAGCAGAAGCCTCTGTGCAATAGTTAAGATGTTTATTAAGACAACATTGGCAATTTAAATAATTTTAGCCAGAATTGCATCATATGAATTAGTCTTTCAAGCAAGATGGCTATAAAATTAATTTCAGTTAATTTAGTTAAGGGTAACTCAACTGTTCAGAGACAGACCACATTTCTTAGAGACTGGAAGACCTGGAGAGTCACACAAGTGTTGAAGGATTAAGTTCAGATGAAAATCTACATTTGTCCCCTCCAATCCCTCTACAAAGGATATTCAGTCCCAATAAATTGGATAAAAATTGACAAAACCAAATTCTCTCTTCTCAGACTTGGAGCAGCATTGAATGGGAGGTGCTGACTTTGCCCATGCTGGTTTTGGCAGTGATGGTCACAGTCCATAGAGCCTCATGGCTGGAATGGCTGCATGCAGGGGCCACTCAATCCTCACACTTGTCTCTTTCCACTATTGTTTCAGTTTCTGTGTGCTCTGAGCCACAGAATGGCAAGCCAACACCATGGGAAGTTTCAGAGATACTGAGGCAAAGTGGGAGCTGGTGTCTCCTTTAGTGGAACTTTACCAGCATTGCTTACCTGGTCCTGAAAAATCTGCAAGGGGTCCTAATGATGGGAGCTCAATTACTGCTGGACAGCCAGGGAAGGACAGCTGAAGCCTTTCCTTTCTCCTTCGCTAAAGACCAAGCACAAGGATCTGTGTAAGATCCACTGGGGTCCGGGCTGGTCCCACCAACATTTACTGCAGAACTAAAGTGAAAGACTTTTGTTTATGGAAAAAAAACAAATAGAAAAAAGGGATGGTTATCAAAGTGCTTCTTCTCAGCACTGCCCTATATTCCCTGGTTTGAAATCTTGTTACGCTGGCCAGGAAGAGCAAGTCCACACTGTCTTGTGGTAGTAAAGGAATACTGATAAGCCTGAGCCTGTTCTTCAATCAAAACTCTGCTTTGCTGCATTTCAGGAGATGATCTGGGCTGCAAAATTGTCAATACCTCCATTGGATTCACTGTGATATTGGAATACAAACAGAGGGATCATCACTATATACATGGGGCTCACAATAAGGGGAAAAAAGGCAGCTCTGGCAGATTCCTCAGTAATTAACCAACAAGCTGTGTACCAATGGAGATTTTCACAGGACAGTGCAAGAAGATTTGTGAAAGGTATTAGGTGAGAACTAGGGAGTGTTCATTGGAGACCTGGTGATGCAGAGCTGTTGCATGGGTGCCCGAAAGGAGCATGGCACCCATCAAAAATCAAGTCACCACTCATGCTGGAACATAATTAACACATTTCACTTTCCCACAGCCTAGAGAAGGTCTTTAGATTTGTGAAGTGGTTGTTTGAAATCAAGGTGTTGACTCATCTGACGATTTACTGGGCTGGTGGCATCAGGGATGCCTCAAGCAGCCCTTCCATTTGGTATGATGAGGATGGTAGAGCAATACCTTACATCTCCTTGTGGACTTTTAGCAGCCCTTTATCTGATTTTGGGAGCATATCAGTTCATTCAGTCAGTCTAAATGCTTGGCAGACAGAAAGCAACCCTTTGGAGAGGAAATTAACCACAAATGCATTTTTTGCAGGCCAGAGGAATGCTCTTGGTAGAGGCTGGGGAAAAGACTGCTAAATGTTTAAAAATACCCAAACAGTTTTAGTTGAAGTGCAGTCTTTTATGGCATGAAGGGATTAACTGGGACATGTTTATTGAGCCATTCCTATTACCCACTCTATGTTTGCAGATGTAAACTGTGCATGCCATTCAGTCAGCTCAGCTGTTGCGCTGGGACTGGGCAAGTTTGCCTCCCAGCCACATCACACCTTCCTCCTGGGCTGCTCTGGTTTGGAAGTCTGGCTTTAGACTCCCAGAAATATTTGGGGAATGTGACCGTTGCAGTTAAATATGTTCCCAGTGAAAAGCCATTTGTGAATAGATGGTCTCATTCCGACAGCTGCACAACACTTTCTGTTACAGCTCAGAAACTGGAAAGAAACGGGAAAGGTGGAGCAGCCAGTGCAGGTGGTGAGTGACATGTGCTATATATGTATATTGTATAAATACTGGGTCAGATTCCTCTGGAAGCCACTCTGACTCCTATCTGGAAACTGAATGTCTTCGTGAACAAGAAAGCCTTCTTACTTATTCTGGTCACTGGTCAGGAATGGCTCTTTTTAATAAAACACTTGCAAATCCCTCAGTAAAGGGAAAAATGGTTTTAAAATAAAGAAGCACTCTGACTTTCAAGTAATGCTGCCTGTTTCCATGTGAAGAAATCTTTTCCATGACAGCCACTAAACCAAGGTAACTGGAGACAACATTTTTAGCAGGGCCTTTTGTGACTGGACAAGGGATAATGTTTTCAAACTGAAAGAGGTTGAATTTTAATTAGATGAAACGATGAAGTTTTTACAATGAAGGTGCTTAAACACTGGAAGAGGCTGGCTGGAGAAATGGTGGATGCTCCATCCCCAGACACATTCAGGAACAGGTTGGGTGGGACTCTGACCAACTGAGCTGGTTCTAGGTGTCTCTGGCCATGGCAGGAGGTTGAACTGGATGACATTTAAATGTCCCTTCCCACCCAAATATTCTGTGATTCTATGGTAAACAAGCCAGGGACATAAATAAAACACCTACAAACAAGCACTTTACCCCCCATCCTCACTTATTTTTGCTTAAATGGAAGGAAGTTATATTGACATACATAAGAACAGCTAGATTCGGTTGATGAGTTTAATTAGAATCCTTGAAATGCTCTTTGAATGCTCTTAGAATCCTCTTTGCTCTCTGTATTCCCAGATGAAATATGACATATATGTATATGGCACTGGTCTGTAGAAACTGCATATATAAATATATATATATATAAACACACCACACACATAAATGTACACACATTACTTACATAAGCAATGCATGCTTTATTTGCTTAGTCAAATCACCACCTTTTCTAAAGAAGCTGCAAACCTGTTTCAGCAACATGAGTCACATGTAATAAAGGGATTTCTCCAAGTCAAAAATAGCAAAGGCACATCGTTCAACAGAAAAAATAGGACAGATGTAAAAAGTGAGGAAAGAAGATTTAGACAGATTATTTCTCAATGTGCATAACTCTGGATGCCAATATGATGTACGTTTTGCATTTAAAGTTGTGTTGAGTCGAAACATCAGCCAAGCCCCGCACAGCAGCTGACTCACTCTCTTCCACAGGCAAGAAAGGGTAGAGAATAGGAAGATGAGAATGATAACAATTGCTCTTTCCTCTTTCATCAACGCTGGAACCCCATTGTAGAAAGTCCCCAAATTTCTGAGACATGACTTGCCCTTAGTGAAGCTGTCACAAATTATATCTTTATTCCCCATGTTCCTCCTCCAGGAGGATCTGCTCTATTGTTCCAGGCACATTGGTGAGTTTGACAACTCTGTACTTCCCTGAACCTTCAATTTCCTTTTTAAAAGTGATAGTTAAGTTTCCTCTTTTCCAGCCAGTAAGATGTTCACTAGACTGCCATGACTTCACAAATATGATGGATAAAGTTTTAATCACTTCCTCTGTCAGTTTCTTCATGATCCACAGGTGTATCTTGTCAGGTCCCATGAATTTGTGCACCTTCAGATTCCTTGGATGGCCTCAAACCTCATCTTATCCTATAGTAGGCAGTTCTTCAGTCCCTGCCTTCACCCTTTGCAACTTGGGCAGTATAACAGAAGCTTTTCTTGGTGAAAACAGTATCTCAGTCTTCTCCATGTCCTGAGTCTCTTGTTTTCTTCCAAAGTGAGCCAAATTTTCCCTAGTTTCCTTTTAACACTAACATACCTATAGAAACTTTTCTTGTTTCCTTGATATCCCTGGACAGATTGAACTCCCTCAAGGCCTTAGCTTTCCTAACCTGACTGTGGCTGCTTGAACAACTTCCTGTATTCTTCCTAGGCTACCTGGCATTGCTTCCACCCTCTACAGGCTTTCTTTTTGCATTTTGGGTTGGCCCAGGACCATCTTGTTCATGCACTCCTCATGACCCTAAGGGTCTTGAACTCCACCATTTCACTGCCCTTGAGCTTCACATTCCTCACCAGCCCCTACTTGTTGGTTTAAATTAGACATAGGGAAAGAATCCTTCCCTGTGAGGATGGGGAGGCCCTGGCACAGGGTGCCCAAAGAAGCTGTGGGTGCCCCATCCCTGGAAGTGTCCCAGGCCAGGTTGGATGGGGCTTGGAGCAACCTGTTCTAGTGAAAGGTGTCCCTGCCCATGGCAGAGGGTGGGATGGAACCAGCTTTGAGGATCCTCCCAACCAAACACAACCCAACCGTATCAGGAACTGAAAAGTGTTGACATTTTGGTCTGTGTTTTTGCTTATGCCACCTGTGGAAAGATTTATCCTTTCCCTGCCAACTTCTAAGGAACAAAAGCTGATAGAGTGAAGGCTTCATCCTTGAAGACAATTTGCATAAAGTTCCTTGAGTCTCTCCTATTGGTTGACAGCCTTTGGAGGAGAGCTGATGGTGGGGAGAGCAAGGAGGAAGAGAGAGAGCAGCAGCAGGGTCTGCGACCTCTTCCCCCCTCTCTCTCTCCCTTCTCTTTGGGTTCCTGCTATTCAGTCACTCCGGTTAATAAAGATACTGTTTTCTGAACTCTCAGTGCTGCTCAGCTTCACTTTTCCAGCAACTGTAGAACCCACCCACCCTGTTACACCAACCATGATTCCACACTGGGGTGGTTGAAGTCCTCCATGAGGACCAGGGCTTCTGTCTGTCTGTAGAGGGCCTCATCTGCTCAGCCTGTACCATATCCCTGCTCTAATGTCACCTGTCCTTTCCCTCCCTGTGTTCCTGACCCATAAGCTCTCAGCCAGCTCCCCATCCATCTCCAGGTGGAGCTCCACACACTCCAGCTGGTCTTTGGCACAGAGAGTGACAGCCCATGCTTGTTTCCCCTTCTTGTCCTTCCTAAAGAACTTGTTTCCTTCCACTCCAACACTCCAGTCACAGGAGCCGTCACACGATGTCTCTGTGGTGCCAATAAGGTCACAGTCCTGCAGATGTGCATGGATTTCCATCTCTTCTTGTTTAGTCTCCATTCCCCATTTGTCAGCACAGAGAGATTTGGTTTGGGTCTCTAATGAAGCCATTTCACTAACAAGAGTGGCTGGAATTCCCTTGAGCTGTTCTTCAGGTGTTCTCCTGCTGATCTGACATCCCTCCCCAAGCTCTGGGCACCTCTTGTTGGCACAGGCATCAAAATGGTCAAGAGAGGCATGGATTGAGGTTCCCCTCTCCCAGAAACTTTAGAAGGGTAAATCAGTACCAGCCAGGTCCACTACAAGTGCATTGTCTATCATTGTATGTCTAAATCATATTGTCTAACACTTTCATAAGAAAATAACAAGTATCACTTTTTAAGGGGGTTTTGATCCCACTTCAGTGGATCACATACATATAGGTATTTTATGCCCAGCAGTTTGCGTGCTTGATTGCACTTGTGGCCAAGGCAATACATTTCTCCACAGCTCCTACCGACCTCTTGCAGCATCCCAGAAAACAAACCCATTTTAAAATGTTCATTTAGTCTGCTTTTGATTTTCCAGTCTGATGCAAAAGATTAGTCCTTTTCTGCTGTCCTTGGAAGGCTGGTTTTCTTCATCTAGCCAGAAATGTTTCTACTGACCTGATGTGTATGATATGCAGCTTCAGATAACCACAACCCATCAGTGAGACCAAGGCAGATTACCTGTTCTTGCATTCAGAGGAATTTAAATATGTATATTTACAGCTCCCCAGGCACTGATACATGTATCACTGAATGAAATTTGCAATAAATGCAATTATAAAGCTACACAACAAAGATTTAGTCAAGGCTGCCTTTTATGTTTTATATTCTTAATCTACAGTGCTCTTTTGCATCGTACAGTGTATCTCTCTATTAAGAAAATTATGCAAATTAAAAAAGAAATCATTTGGATCAGTAAAATGATCTTCTATTTAGTCCTATTTTAAAATTATCTTCTCTTTTTTCCTTTTTAAGACTGGCCATAGGTCACTTAGTGATCACTAAGCGAACAGACTGATGTTCTCCTATTTGAATCTAAGGTACAGAATAAGTGTCACTGTGTTCACCACAGAGGTATCAGTGTTGGTATGCATTTGAATTCCTTGAGCTTATTGCCAACAGGAATGGGAGGGGGGACTTTGATAAACAGTTGCTATTCTGAAGAGAATTACTCATTATTTTCTCTCATTGTCTTCATTAGAATTCCTGGGGATATACATTATGGACATTGAAGGGAAAACTCACTTTTCAGTTCTTCAGGAAAACTCACCATGTTTCATGAAACAGTCATAATTTACAATTAAAAGAAAGCTTCAAGATGCATATTTCAGAAATTTATGACTGAAGCGCTAATATTCATCCATCATTCTCCAAAAGTACTCCTTTTTCTGTGTGCATGTATGCAGCATTATATTCTAATACCAATGACTGGCAGAAATGGGAAAAACTGTAATTCTTTGGCCTTTCTGTCAAAAGACAATACATTGTATAGAGTGTTGAGACTGTATGTTTGGCAGACTGTCATCAGTGCAAGGTCATGGGTGGTTTTTAATTTCTAAAAGACAATTTTTGGTGAAAAGAAATAAGGATGTGTATCTATGGGCTTATTCAAGGAGTAAACCATTGAAGCTCCACCTCTCTTAAGTAAAAAATTAAAAAAATGTGTATATATATATGTAAGTATATGTATATATATATATATAAAAATTAATTATTTAAATTTGGGTGTCAATGGCTTTTCCATGTGCCATTTTAACCTCTAGGTCTCTCCAGAACTTGAAATGATAGAGTTAACTAGACTAAGAAATTTTGGGGAGCAGGCTGTAGAGCAAGTAAAGAGAAGAGAGTCAGGGGCATGAGCAAGCACCATCCCTGCTTTGGCATCTCATAGCTGGTCTGGGCTGTAGCTGCTCTTTATCTTCTCAGAAATTAATTTGCCTGTGCAGGAGTGGAGAAGAGAGGATAAGCATTGACAAATATCCAAAGAAATTTGACTTACAGGAAATGAAATTGTCACTTTACATTTCTGGTGCTCACACAGAGAGCAGTAAGTTTGTAAAAAAATACAAAAAAAAACCTGGACTCATTCAAACCTTTGCTTTTTATCTGGAAGAACAAACGGAACACATTGAAGGGAGCACAGCACCACCATGTATTTTGCCAGAAACAACCTTACCTACCACAAAGACCCCATGAATAAATCCAGGAAAATGCCACGTCATATCTCTGCTTTGCATGTGCTGCTAGTGAGGCTGAGATAAGTTGTATCTCCTTCAAGATAATGCATATAAGTGCCTCAAAAACGACCTCATTTTTCAAAAGTTTTATTGTTAAGTTTGAAGACTAGACAAGGTCGTACTGGTTTTACATCGCTCTACATGATTTAAGTATATACAAAACCATTTGAATATCACATAGCTTGAAAGGTTGCAAAGGTCATTGTGTCTGAGATACTTCTGTACTTACTGACACATCAGAAGCCAGCACTGAATATTATAGTTCACATTTGTTGTAAAGATACACTCATTTAGTATCCTTAGTCTTCAAAACTGACACTTAATTTGTATGCAGCCATTCCAAAAGAGAAAGTCAACCCCAAAACCAGAGACAGTTAACACAATGAGCCCCTAACACAGATAAAACAGAGCTTTATTTCCCAGGCTATAAACATAGCACGTTACCCAGCTACACAAAGGTGAAGCCTGCCTACAAACACTTAACTGGTTCAGGGTGAAATTTAATGAGGAGAACATTTTGGGTCTCATTCAATGCTGTTGTTACAATTAATGCAGAAGTCAAGGATCACTTCATAGAGCTTCTCCAGCTGCTCTTACAGGGACGTGCCCTGTCCTGCACCTCTGGTTTTGTGATGCTGGTTGCTTTCACTGGGAGAGAACAGTCACGTTAACTTATAACTTGTCCCCCATGGCAGTGGTGTTCACCTAGACCTCAGAATAAAATTGAAGGGAAAAGGTTTAGTTCTAGACCATAATCTGATTCCTACCTGTTTTGCTAAATCTGAAGTATTCCATGTTAATCAAGTTATTTCAAAATTAGGCTGCTGACACTGGGAGCAGAATTTGGTGCTATGGCTGCACAGTGCCATTCCAAGAAAGCTTTTTGGTAGCTGAGGAGTAATGTCATTGGAAAAAGCCCCAGCATGTAGGCTGAAGTCAGAAGGGGATCACATATGACTCTTTAGTAAACTATCATGGAGTGTTATCACAAGCATTGCTTGCAGGTTGTGAAGACTGCTGGCAGATGAAAGCTGACACAGGACATAAGGATGAAGATACTCAAAACTAAATTAATGCAAAATAAAAGCTCTATGTTACATAACATGACAACTCTACATGCAGATGAAGGGATAACAATTAAATTACTAAACCAAGAAAGGCTAATTTGAGACCAAAACTGAAGTCACAAGAGATGAATAACATGAAGCAAAAAAAGATATCACTTAAGAACACAGAACAAACATTTCAAAAGAACATTAACACAAATCATTAAACTAAGGAGCCTAATTTTCTGCAATGGCCTTCTGTTTTTTGAAAAGAGTCGAATAGAGAAACAGCTATTCTTCATATCTGTAATTTAATTCAGGGTGAATTGCTCTCCCATAACAGGAAAATGTCTTTGAACATCTTTAAGTATGGTGTGTGCCCTAAAGAGATATATATTAATAATTTTTTCTTTTATTTTTTTTTCTTTTCTTTCCCCTGGAGCCTAAAGTGCAAAATCGGGGCAGTAGGTAATTTGGGGATAGGCTTGTCCTCTATTATTCAGAATTTTTTTGCTCGTTAGAAGCACCATCATGATTGACTTTCTCTTTAAAATCGCTCATTAGGCTTGAAGACCACTCCATATATACATTGTTAAGGAATGCTGTTAACACAGTTACAAACAAGACAGTAACAGTCTAGTGGCTTTTGTTATGCAGCACAAAGTAAAAAATAAAGAACAAACTTAGCAGTGTTGCACAGGACCTCAACATTTCTTACACATACTTTTACCTTTACAGGACTCTTCTTTAGAAGTCTTTAAATGTCTAAGCCTTATAAAATAAATACTTGTATAAATACAGTTTAAGGATTAAGTCATTTTATAGAGGCAGGGTGTTCTGTTTGCTAAAATGTGACAGTTTAAGTGACACTATCAGAAAACCGCCACCAATATATCCCCAATTCTTTTATGTAAAATTCCAGGCTGCTATTCTATAGTCTTTCACAGTTCAATGGATAATATATGTATTTAGTCTGTGGTGGAGAATGTGTGATTAAATGCAGTTTTTTTTGGAAATCCAAACCATTTTGTTTCCAAGGTAAACTTTGCCCTTTGCAGACTGTGGGCCAACAAGCAGTGCCCAGGTTCATACTTCAGAGTTTTGGTGAGAATGTAACAGTGAAAGAAAATATAAGTCCAGTGACATTTGCTAAAACATGCAGCTGCATCCTTCTCTCTCTCTCTCTCTCATTCTCTCTCTCCACAGCATGTTATGAAATTAAAAGGTTGGCAGTAATCCCAAGTGCTGTTATTTCAGGTAAGAAATAAAACGTCCCCTGGCTCGTTGTCCCATGATTTCTCTTCCTTTTTTTAGACTTAGGGGCTATTTCAATGCAGTCACAGAGCATTTTATTCCAAGGAAACTTGGACTGTTCTTCAAAGGTTGGCATTGTTATCTCCATAACCAGGGGAAACTGAGGCATGGGGGAGAACATCCCTGCTGCTGCTCCATTTTTCCTCCTAAAAACTACTAAAATTTTAAACTGGGGTTGCTACAATGCTGTTAAAACAACAAAGTGTGTGCGAAGCATTTCTCTAGATGGGGCATGATAGAAACCAAATTCCTTATGGCTGAAAGGACTCTTCTAGGAGTGGAAGGTGACAAGGGCCAAGCTTTGACGCACTCCTACAACACCTCTTGCCTTCTGAGAGGAAAGCTGTGACTTTAAGAAGAGCCCACCAAGTGGGTTTCCTGGCATTAAGGGAGTCATTCCTCCTGTGCGTCTTTTAGCACCTGGTTCCTTCACTCCCCATTTTCCTCCTCACAGAAATTCAGGGGCATTCCCAAAACAGTAACTGGGTGGGCAGGTCTGTCTAGGGTTGTGTGCTCCCCTCTGGGAAAGTCATGAAATGGTACTTCTGATGTGCCTTTACCTGTGTGGGCACCCAAGATGAGATACCATGAGCACCCTGGTTTCTCACCTTGGCCTCCTTGAAAAAGCACGTCTCAAACAGAATTGAGTAAACTTTGGCAAATTCATTAATTTCCTAATACACTGATAGCAGATTTTGGTTACATATGCAGACAGGTGACCTCTGACAAGGAAAACAACATCAGCAGTGATACTAAACAGAAAAGATAGAGGTCGTGTCTATAGCATGCAAAACAGAGGAGGAAAATGGGGTTAATCAGGAAAAACCTCCAGGTGCACAGACTCTGCTGTCCAGATGAGAGTGATGAAAGGTAGCTTGTAACATCACAGGCACTGTGCTTTACAGCACCTTGGAGTATCTTCCAAAATAAATGTCAAAAATACTGACAGTGTTTGATAGGCACAATTACTATAATGCAGTCATCCCCAAGTAAACTTATTGCTAAAAGCTGCAGTATCACTTTTTGCAAGTAAGATGACAATATGATTTATGGAGAACTCGTCAGCCCAATGTTCCTAAAGCTGCAAATGAGCGTCGTCACGCTACTTCTCTTCCCTCGTAAAAAGGATGCTGCTGTTTTCTGTTTTCTCCCTTAACACGTTTCAACTGGTGTGAACAACTCAAAGGAAAACTAGGAAGATAATTCCACAGCAGAAGGGGACAACACTAACAGACTTCAAGGGCAAAATCGGATTGGATCACTGAAAGGGCAGGCTTAGACCTCCCTGCGAAAGACAGCTAGCGGCCTACCATAAAATGAGCGAGCACTTGGTTCATGGGAAACCCACTCAGCATCCTACAGGCTTTGCACAGTTTGTCCCACAGCGAGACCACCCTCAGTCCTCGGCCGCGCAGCCCAGCAGCTCTGACCGCAGCGTGATGCGGCCGTACCACGACCACGGCAGGATCCGCACGTGCCGTGCGTGGATCGGGGGGTCAACGACGTTCTTGCGGTGCGTGTCGTTGTCAAAATTCCCCTGGAACACCTGGAGGGAAGCAATAAGGAGATTTGTGAGCGTGTGGGATGCGGAACAGCCCCTGAGGTCCCCATGGGCACCTCCCTGTGATCTGCTTTTTCTCATCTGTGCACACAACTTAAGTTTAAGCTGACAGAGGGGATTTAGAGGAGATATTGGGAAGGAATTCCTGGCTGTGAGGGTAGGCAGGCTCTGGCACACGTTGCCCAGAGAAGCTGTGGCTGTCCCATCCCTGGACATGCCCAAGGACAGGTCTTGGAGCAACCTGGACTGGGGGACGGTGTCCCTGCCTATGGCAGGTGGTGGGACTCGGTGGGCTTTAGGATCCTTTTCAATCCAAATCTGTGATTCCATGAACTGATACTGTAAAGCCCACCTGCCTTTGCAAAGACTTTGGGATTTCACAGCATGCAATGACACACTCAGCCCTGTGTGGAGGTAGCTTTTGATTCACAGAATCCCAGAGTATCTGGAGAAGAGACCCACAAGGATCATCAAGTCCAACTCCTGGCCCTGCACAGGACCATCCCCAAGAGTCACACCCTGTGCCACAGAGCATCATCCAAATGCTCCTGGAGCTCTGGAAGCCTTGGTGCTGCGGCCACTGCCCTGGGGAGCCTGGTCAGTGCCCACCACCCTCTGGGGAAGCATCTTTTCTAATATCCATCCTAAACCTGCCCTGACACCTCTTCAGGCCATTCCCTGAGTCCTGTTACTGGTCACCACAGAGCAGAGATCCGTGCCTGTCCCTCCTCAATTCAAAGCTTAATCTGCTGTTCTACCAACACCCACGGCCTGGCTCTGAAAGTTACATAAAAATCATTAACATTTAAAAAATTAAATGTCTTTTTACTTGGCATTTGTACCATCTCAAATTAATCCCAGGAGATCCTGTTATTGTTTCCAAGAAAATAACGTTAATAATTAAAGTTAAGAAGAATTTTTATTGTATCACTCATGAATGTAGCTTGGATGCAACTACACAAACCCTTGTGCAGCTGGTGATTAATAAGGATACCACTTTCTCATGTCATACAAAAGTCAGCAGATGAATTAAAGGCATCAGGTTGTGATTGAATTAAAAAATTCTAGTACAGTACAGTGCATGTTATGATCTTATTTCCACTAGTATTGCTTAACCAACTCATAAATTGGTTTCCCAAACTTCTGTCTGTGTTAAGTCAGTGCTGGAATTTTCCCTGTGCCAGTCACTATTTAAATGCAAAGGCCACAGCACCAATTTTTGGCAAAATGATCAGATTATCCCCTTGGGTTATTTTCAGTTTTTATGGGAAATGTTCATTCTCTTAAAATGTCAGCCAATTCAATGCTCATTTGTAAAAACTGAGTCTGATGGCTTTTTGACTCGAAATGAATGGCTGTCGTTTGCACCACACAGAGAAGAATATGGACCTCCTGGAGGTGTGCTTATATGACTGAATTAATGCAGAATTACAACTTTCCTAGAAGTTCTTGGGAAAATGTCAGAGTTTAAATTCAGAAGAGGCCAATCTACTATTTCAGCCCTTAAGCTATTTCCTTTGTGACGTGTTTACAAAGCTCTTTGGTCTCTGTGCTGCACCTCTTATTTAATATTTGGAAGCTTCTTCCCTGTTTTATCCATTTAGCACCTCAAATGAAACATGTACACACACACACCATCCCCCCCTCCCCCCTTCCCCCATAAGTGATGCTCTTTTAAAAGTGATGAATTCCCCTCTTTGCCTGGCATCTCACCAACATAGAGGTGGGAGCATTAAAATATGTAGCAGTTCAGAGAGATGGATAAAACGGCAAGAGAGACTGACCACAGAAACATCAGTGTTGTGAGAGTAAGGAGAAAAAAATGTATTTACCATAGAAAAAAATTGTTTGCTGCCCAAGTACAGCAGTGATTACATAAATCAGCTGGAGCTTGGGCTAACAAGGTTGCACCTGAAGTTGAGTTTCATTTGTAGCATACAATAAAAGGCAGTAAGCTTATTATTAAAATTAAAGACTGGCAACCCTAGCATCCAAAATGCACTTAGGAAAGCTTAAAATTAATTTTTATATATATGCATTTGATTCCTTGTGCATGTGTGTGAAGCATCTGTTGATATTTTAAGCAATGCATAATTGTAGACAGTTCTTGCTTCAGAACTACTGGAAAATTATTTTATTCACTATTTCATTCCCCCTATGGAAGATGCATTTCAAAGACAACATTTAAATGAAGGCTTAGAATAAAAAATGTTGTTTACCAGAGGAACCTCTCTACAACCCCAGTATTCATATCTGCATACAGATATGCAAAATGAATAAAATTATGTGATGCAAACCCAGCAACAAATACACCTGAAGAAGGTAAGATTATGCAATTTACTTACAGCAGGAAAACAAGAATTATATTTTTAACTCATACATCATTTCATTATGACTTGATGTCAAGCTCATCTGTTTCAGAGGTTATTTTATGCAAATATGAACCTTCCCTCAAAATTCAAGATCTTGTTTCAAGGAATTAACTAATTGTGCTAGATCAGAAAAAAGATATCAGGGAAATAAATTTATCAGAAAGCAAGGAAAGCTTTGTCAGCATCTGCCAACGTGATTTGCATGAAATAACATTCTAAGACAAATGTACTGGATTTTTTTGCTGTGGCCCCATAGCAAATTTCTTATGGGAAAAACATATTCTTTATCACTCTTCATTTTGCTTCAGACTCAATTCACTAACGGAATCAAGGAACTCAGAAAGAGCAGGGAGGACAATGGAGGAAACATGCACATCTGACTTACTAAAAAAAGCTATTTATGTGGCCATAAGCAATTTTAGGTTGCTTCATGCATAAACAGTCAATGTTAAATAAATTACCAAAGAAATTAAAAGCTCTTTAAGAGCCAGTGCCTCTCAGTGACCACTCCTCACTTTTATTTCTGAGAAGTTTTTTTCAGGATACAACACCTCTGAAATCTGTAATTATTTATTAGCATTTGAGACACTGATGTTGGAATTACAACATACAGCTTTATGTAAAAAAAAAAGACCATTGACAAAAAAAACAATGCAGGGTAAGTGGTGTTCAAGGAATAAAGTACAAAATGTAAGTTATCAATGTGTCAGAGCATAAAGCCAGTAAAAAATCTTCATTTTGAGCTGTGTGATGGTGCAGATCTGCTCCTGCCTTATCCCAAACAGCAAATAAACAGAGAGAAGCATCAAGATGGACACAAGCATAGAAGAATGTCCTTCTGAAAGTTATTAAACAGATAAGTCTCCAGCCTGAAAGGAGATATTATAGATGTCTATAAAACCCTAAGTGGTGTGGGGAAAATGGATAGTAGGTAATACTGCACTGTCCCCTTGCAGTGATAGCAGGGTAGTCCTGAGCCACCCAAAGGTCACAGCTCTCCATTCAACATGTAATTAAACTGTGGCACAGCTTCTGCAGCCTTTAACCACTGTTAAAGATCAGATAAATTGTGAGGGGTGAAGCCAGCACAGGACAGTAATGACATAGATTTGGAAAAGAAACCCAAACCAAAAAAAAAGACCAAAAAAACTACAAAAAGACAGAAGCTGGGAAAGTACACCAGGGAATTAAAAAAAACAGTTCAATTTCCTGGTCACCTGCTGAGAATGCGTCTTCTTTGGACAGAGCTTCAGTTTCCCCCCAGCCAGTGGCCCACACATAGCAAAGTGACTTTTTTTTTGTGAAGTGGACTAAAAAAGACATGCTTTGTGACAATCCTGTTGCAGAGGGTTACAGATTTTACAGTGGCTATATCTATCTTTCTCAGTCTACATTCTTAAAAGGTGTTAACTTGCTAAAATATTTACTCAGCAGCTGCAGCAATTTTACACATGCAGACCCCACACCTATGTGTAGCTCCTCTGTAGTCTCTTGTAGCTGCTACTAAAAGGTAGAAAATGCATCTGTTATACTTTTAAGTATGATAAACTTAATTCATGGTCATTTTATGCAAAAGAGAATGACAACCTGGAAAATAGGCACTGATAGTCTGCCTCAGAATTTTGAAATATATGCAGTTCTTGTTTATACTTGTGTCCAATAAACAATTTTAGTGTCTTGACTTCAAACATTCACTGAGATTTTTCAGCAGAACTGTTTTATGGAATTAGCAGTAAATCCAAGTAATGACAGTGTAAGTTGATTAGAATTTTAGAAAGAAAACTATTGTATGTTTTAAGACAGAATAATCTGAGTGAAATATCTGAAGACTAGAAACTTGAGAAAAGTGGAATTTATCATCACTAGTGTTTGGTTTACTTCAAACTTGGAGCTGGAAACCAGGATTTAGGGCACACCCACAGGACCTGATAATAGCGGGTCAAATAGTTTGTGGTGCTGTGTCAGTGGATGTTCACACAGAATGAAAATCCAGGGAGCCTGGTTGTTCACAGAGAATCTTTCTGGATCTCATGTCTCAGAGAAACTTGTATTACGTGAAATGTCTTTAACATCCACAGCATTACTGACTCCTGCTATTTATAATAATGGCTGAGTTGAGACTGAATAATCATATAATTATAGAATCAGTTGGGTTGGAAGAGACCTCTGAGATCATCAAGTCCAACCCTTGATCCAACCTCACTTTGGTCACCAGATCATGGCACTCTGTGCCACATCCAGTCTCACCTTAAAAACCTCCAGGGTTGGAGAATCCACCACCTCCCTGGGCAGGCCATTCCAATGCCAGAGCACTCTCTCTGCAAAGAACTTCTTCCTGATATCCAACCTAAACCTCCCTCCTCAGCTCTCAGATGGTGAAGTCACTTTGTCTGCTGTACCTTAACCATATTTTTCACTCTGAGCAGACTATTTTAAACATGTTATTTCATGGAGCAGTTAATTGTTAGTATTAGAAGAAGGTTATTTCATAAAGAATATCTGCACCTGTCTTTAGAGTTTGCCTCAGTGCAGTATATCTCAATATTCACATAAATAAAGAGGTCACTATTCAATTAAAATCTAAAAAAACATGCATGGAAAGCAATTTTTGTTAGCCATGTTCCTTTAACTTTAGCTACATTTAATATTTGCTTACTATCCAGCAAGGAAGACGTGCTTAAGCAAGGGAAGGAATCTGCAGATTTGAAGAGCCCCATTAGTCACTTTGAAGTTTTTTGCTCCTGGTGGAGTGACCTTTTCACCATGAAGAGTTCCAGGTGGATTACACAAGGTGAAAGAGATGTTAATTCCTCACCAGAAACAGAGTTACTGGAAGGGTGTAAATAATAGTATTAAATAACATCAGTATTTCTAAATATAATAGCAATAATAATAGTATTACTTAAAAAAAAAAGGTTCTTTACTCTTGCCAAGTCTGCAGATTATGTGTAGGAATTGCATCTACCAGTGTAAACCAGGTATTATAATAACTAAACACCATCAGAAAAGCCATTAACAAATCTAGTAAGATGAATTTTTTAACCTGACATGACCTAACTTTTCATTTTTAAGTAGGTTCCTGTCTTCCACTGTTCTGCCAATTAACTGTACAAGCAAAAGCATATAACTTATAACTAGTTCATCATTTTGTGCACGAATCCAGTGGCCATTTGCATAGTGGATATTGTCTACCTGTAGTTAATTGCACTGCTGATGGCTGATGGTGACTGACAGTGCTGCAGACTGCTAGACTCCTCTGGGCTACTCTCAAATGTTCTCATCTTCCTGTAAAAAACAGCCTCTGAAATGCCATTTGACACTGCAGCTGGCCTTGAGTTACCTACAGCAGGCTGCACAATTTATAAATCACATGTGGAATGTGATTAAAAAAAAAAAGAAAAAGGTCAGATTTGGTTTGGATGTCCTTAGCTTTGGAGGAGGCATAGTGAGCTACTGACCTCTAGTTGAGAAAAACAAGATAGCTATTAGCTCTGGTCCTGTTTCTAAAATATGTTTTCTTCCTACATGCCAGCCTGCAATGTAATTTATTTTGCTTCTTGAAGGCAACAGGCAAAGCCTTCATATTTATCCAGGCAACTCATTCAAACTATTTAAAATGAATGACAAAGGTTTCATTTTCTAAAGACATGCCGTTTTTTTCCTGCACCCTGTAACTTTTGTCTGCACTCACAGAAATTCAGGACAGATGAGGAACGAAATGACTGGCCATTAAAACAGCAGAAGCCAAACAGGAGCTGGAGGAGATGCTGTTCTTGGAACAGCTTTTCCATTTGAAATGGTGCAAAGGAGAAAATTGAACACTGTATTTGCTTCTCCTCTAAACCAGTATTTTGTTATGGATTGATCAAAGATACTGGTTGCACACAGTGTGCAAGATACAATATTTTATGTATTTATACAACTATATATACACAATATAATATATTGTATTGTGTACAATATAATATATGAGATCAACACTTTTTTCTTTTATAAAATCACTCCACAAATAAAGAGAGAGAAATGAACAGCCTCAGGAATTCACTGGGATCCCCTGATACATTAGGACTCGTCCTGTACACCGGTGAGTAGTGAGATGCTCAGCACCAGACAGGAATAAGTTCTCAGCTCTTAAATGCAATATAAAGTCACAGTATTCAGCCATAAATCATTCCTACCAGCCTACCAATATGTCCTTAATTTCTGTGTCTGGGACTTTAAAAATAGTTTGGGGTTGGGGTTTTTTTCTTTCCTTTCTGTGAAGTGTTTTGGAAACATCTTTATCCTAAATTTTTGCATGATTATACAAGCATCACAGGATGAGTGTTGGATGAGTAAATCACTTGCAGAAGAAAGAAGAAATCTCTATCTTCTGTCCTTCATAGATTAAATCAAGATGCTCAGTTAATAAGTAGAACTAATGAGGGTAAATCATGAATAATTTATGTTTGTTGCTGTTAACAGTTGCCAGTATTTACCTTTCACCTCTTCTGTATCTCCTGGATAAATATTTCACAAAAGTTTCACTTTGCTGTAAAAATGAGATTTCTTTTACAGTGTTCCTGCATTTGAGAACAAATCTTGTGTCTCACCCTAAGCTAAGGAAATTGTTTTGGATCCTGTGAAAAAATGACACTATCAGACTGGACCAGCGATGCTGCTTCCCTCCTGCTCCTCATGGATGAAGTACAGCACTGCTTTGGTTTAGTGTCAGTCTGGAAGGGTTTACTGGGTTTAATGGGCTCCATTCCTCTGGCCAAGGATATTTACATGTTCTCAGTAATGAAAAGATGATGGAAATTGATTTACTCGCTCCAAGCACAGATGTGGCCAAGCTTGTTCTCTTTTCAAGAAGTGGGATCAAAATTCAGAGTGGTCTTGGCAAACTGGATCAATGTGGCAATTAAATAATGATTAGTAGCAAGCTAAACCTAAGGAAGCCATAAACAATGTCCCAGGTTATGGAGAATGATGGAGCAGGCAGCACTTCTGTGCTAAAGACTGCCACAAGTTTGTAAAACCACACTTCAGGAAAAGCTGCTCCAAACAGACATAAAAGAGTTATCTGACATTGAGAAAATAAACACTTTAAGGGAAGACTGAAAGAAGAAAGATTAATTTCCCCCCTTGAAAAAAACTGAGAAGAAATAGGTTAAAGGATTCCAACCAAAACAAACTGGAAAAATGAAGATAAAATCAGTTTTTTCTGTCCTCTGAGGACAGGGTTGGTGTATTGCAGCAAGGGGGATAAGCCACCTTTTCACCTTTAAGGATATTTAAACAGTAGAGTCGACAGTTTATATTGTAGGATTTTCATCACTGTCTGTTTCTGTGAACATATTAAATAATAATCTGATGGAGAATGCAGGATATGAGCCTTGTATCAGGTGAAGGACAAGTAATTGAATTAAGCCTTTGCTATAAAACTGAACTGTCTGCACTCACTTCTTAAGGTGGCAGAAAGGGACTTGGGGGCTCTGGAATCTCATTTTCTATTAAGAAGGTCTCAGAGGGCACAGGTGAGGAGGAGCACAGTTTCTTCACAGGTCAAGAGCTACATGTCTAGGTGGTGTCTTGAGATCCTCTCCTCTCCTGCTCCCTAAAGCTTTCCTAAATTCACTGACTTCTGTAATGTCAGACTCTGCCATCAGACTTTTGAGCTTTACAGACTTTTTTTGATATGGGAAAAAAATATTAAAGATAGTCTAGAGTTATGTTTCTATATCAAAGACTGAAGTGTAGACTTGTATCAAGTGATCTGGTTTGTTTATTTTGTACAAATTAGATTAAAAAAATTCTAATTTCTACTTTTCTGCAAAGCGTATTTGATCTTATTCGGCTCTTAATTGCTCTTGATCTGTTAAAGAATTATAATAACGTGCATCTATTTTATTCTTCGGGATGTTAATTAATACAGGATGTGATGTGTATTAATGGGACAATGGTTAAAAGTTTTCCATTGTTCCTAATGGAATGTGTGTATAGCAATTAACAACCCAGATGATGATGAAAGCAAAAGAATTTAATTGCTTTGGCAAATGCTACAAACAAGTGTAGACTGGAACAGTGGAGCTAAGTCAGAGTGCATTTTCTCTCAGATTTGCTTGTAACTGTATTTATTCCCCAGACATTTGAATGCATGTTCTCCTTTACAAGGAAATGAATGCAACAGTTCACTAATAGAAGTTTGGCTTGGAGAAGACACAGTAGAACATTTCCTTCTTTTTAAATGCCAGGGATTTAAGATGGGATGTGAACAAAGTACTGAAAGGACTATCTGGCACTCCTATTGAATCCATTTATGATATTCCTATGAAAAGTGGCTGTTTTGTTTTCAATTTTTATGTGACAACCAATTATACCAGACACATCCACAATCATCAGTGTCAGGCCTTCCCAAAATGAAGGTCCTGGCTAAAACAACTGATTTTGTTTTCCATATCTAAAATCCTTCAGAATTTCACAGAGACAAAAATGTCAGTGTGGGTTAAAACCACAGTGACCCGACATTTGGCTCATGGGTGGGACTTTACAGTGCTGTTTTTGGGTAATAATCTTACAAACATAACTTGACAATGCAGATATGGATGTACAGTTATGTACATATTTAACTTTGTAAATTAGGACCCCTAATAAATGGGCATACATTTATTCAATCCTTTAAAATCAGTGAAATTTAGGAGATGCAGTGATCTAACCCCCTATCATTAGATCTCCCTGTACTCATACGACATATGTCAATACATATCAAAAGCTTTCTCAATACTTTAAAAAAAAATAGTTGCCAGCTCAACCCGACATCTGTATGGAGAATTTGATATTTTTTCTGAAGATACTTGGTTTATACTAAAAAATACAAGTGCAGGTGGGAAGATATATCACCCTGAATACCCAGACCTGAGATGTTATGAGATGCATCAACCATCTGGTATTTCAATCTTCTGTTTCAATCAGACATAACCCCACTAAGATATTTAATAAATAATTCACATTTTGTCAGCTTGCTTAACTTTCCCTTAAGCGATGCACATGCTGTAGTATTTTTCTTATAGAAGATTTTGTGAGTTGAAGTACTTGCAGTATGAAAGTGATACACAGTTAAGAGGACAGTTTTAAGGAATAAGGAGAGAAAAGTTAATGCTTCCAGGTAAATCAATCAGCAAATCTATACTTTCCCTACACTGCTTTTTAAACATTTGCAAAGGAAGTTATGAAACTTTTTTTATGTTTTGTATTCATTTTACAGTGTAATAAAAATAATGTTTTCACTGGGTATTTGAAACCCTGGCCATTAATTTCTCAGAGAGAGAAAATCAGTCCAAAATGGCTATAGGTAATGAGGTACACTAAAGATGTGCTTCACAGAAAATTACTGAAAATAGTACATGCTTACAAAAATATGCACTGAAACACTATTTCTGAATATACAAATAAACTGCTATTTACACACCTTCTCCTCTAAAGAAAGAAATAGTTCCAATGATTGGATAACTGTGAAGTTTTATGTCCCATATTTAACAGGATTAAATCAGGTGCATTGCAGGGCTGATATTACTGAACTGTAAATGTCGTTGTGTTACAGGACTCTTTTTTATCCACCTTGACTTTCACCTCTGGGACCCCACAAGGCAGGCAGCGTGCAACAACCTACAGGCTGTGGTGTTACTATGTATGTTATTCCTGTGTTCAACCCAACCCAAACACCAGTTTTCCCTTTGCTTTACCTTATCCTTCTTTTGCTTCTCGTCTTGGTATATTTTCCAGTGCTCTCCATCATTGCTGTAGGCAAGTTTGTAGGACCCCACGAACTGGACGTGACCAAAATCTTTAGCTCCTTGGGTAATTATCCCAGTGATTTTTGTAGGGACCAGCAGGTCGACCTGAGCAGAACAGAAATAGACAAACAGAGGAGAATGTCACTGGAACAACTTCTGTTTGCACCTGACTTTACACCATACCAAGGCAAAAAGGTGCAGCTCCCACCATGGCTCTCCCACTGTGTGCTAACACCATAGAAAGTAATTTTCCTCCCCCAAGCTCTAAGTCAATACATTTTGTTTCCATCTAACGGCACAACAGGGCTAATCTCACACTGTTTTCCATTGTGCTGGGTGTCATACATGGCCCCAACAAAACAGCAATCCCCACTGGGAATAATCTGCAACTAAAAAGTGTTCCCACGTGTCCCAGATAATGAGATTCCCCAAATGCCTTTCCATTTCCTTCACAGTTCCAGAGCTCGTGATTTACTAAGGCTTTTAAAACATTTGCCATCATGATTCTTTTCCTGCTGAAATTTCTACTCTATGTCTTTTTCTACCTTGAAAACTGAAATTTACCCATTACTTGATTTTTTTTATTTAGTTTTGAGTTCATTTTATAATCTTAGCATTTTTAAAAATGAAAGGCAGGAATCTTAAATCCTAATAAAATCTGAGCTTTCAAGTGGCTTTCACGTGGGTCAGCACATCTGTGATCAGTCTTTTTGAACCAGAACCCAACACTGAATATAACACATTCAAGACAGATGCCTTGGATTAAAATGATCAAGGAAGAGAACACAGTGACAGAAGTAAATTGATCTAATAATGTATTTTCAGAGGAAGAATTTAGGAGTTGAATTCCCTATCAAAATTGACATTTTCTTGAAATGTGGTGGTATAACTGAGGTTTCATTCTGTGTCCCCCAGCAATGTAGCAAACCAGTAAAAAAGGAGAAAAAAGTAGATTTATTTAAAATAATAAATGGCTGTGAAGCAGTTGGCATTTTTAATACTGCCCATTAAATCAGGCAAGAGAAACTAACAGTAAAAATATTACAGTAAAATGAGAGGACTGGTGAACTCCATGAGAAGATGACTGATACTTTTCTCCCGAAAAAATTAAAAAGAAATGTGAAGAAATTAGGAATCTCTGTCTGATCAAATGCTGAAGATCCAGTGTTGGATTTCTGGGAACCTAACACCCTCTGAGCAAACCAGATTTTCATTGGAATGTGTTGCTAGACAGAAGAGCAGATCTGTTATGAAGCATAAGAAATTAATATGAGAATTAAAAATAAATAAGGTTAAGAAGTCAGCTAGTCCAAGACAATGCCTTAGAAATATGGACATTAGGATTTGGATTTGTGTCCAAGGCCAGGTTGGATGGGACTTGGAGCAACCTGGGCTGGTGGAGGGGGTCCTTGCCCATGTCAGGGGGTTGAATGAGATGAGCTTTAAGGTCTCTTTCAACCTAAACCATTCCGTGATTCTGTGAGTCTAAAAAGAAAAAAAAACACAATCAAAACAGAAAAGTGTGAGAGTGGATTTATAGGAACAGAAGAGTTAAAAATGACTCTTTGGAGCAGACAAGGAAGCCTGGAGACCCCAGCATTTGAGGAAATAGTAGCAAATAATGAGTAGAAAATCCTTGTAAGAAAAGGAATAAATATATTCAATACTCAGATACCACAACAGTAACAGGAAAATGAGTGTCTGAAGACAGTTCAAGATTTTGGTTTTACCAGAATGAACTAATTCATTGCCCTCTGGTAGTAGTGATGTTGCTTGGAGAAGCATCCTGGAATATGAGGGAAGTATCCTTGGGAGGCAAAACTCTTATTGTGTTCTCTCTGTTCAGTGGAGAGAGGGACAAGGACTCAAAGAATGACAACTCAGAGCCAGAGTCAGCTTTGGATGCTTTCATGGATGGCCTGAAGGGACTTTTTGCTTCCATAACTAGTGCAGGGGAGCTGGTTTCCACAGCCTAAATGTGCCTCTGGGAAATGAACACTGCTAATTAGTATAAGTCTTTTATGAATTAATAAACACCAGGTCTGTAGACCTCATTTCCAAATATTTTGGCTTCTAAATGAATGGTCTGTTTTTCAAAAAATAAAAGCAACCTGATGTGGTAAGAAATCACTAACTGGTCAACACTTTCAGGCAGCTTTTGAACTAAACATTTCAGAGTCAACTTTAGATTCTCTTTGTAAATAATTTAGACATTAGCATTTTAGAAGTGTAACCTCTTTTTTAGCAGAGAATGCTTCTTGTACTAAAAGTCAATGTCTCTCCTGTTAACTTGAAAAAAGGCCTCCACAAAACAGTTGTTTATTTTTAAAATGTTGAAAGTAAGCTGAAAGGATTTCACAAATATTTAACATGGCCATGACACTCAGAGTACTTCTCACAGAAATTCAGAACAGGGAGAAAAAAAATTCTCATTAAGATTCAGGTGATTCCAAAGGTAAAATCACAGTAAATCTTTATTATCACATAGGTCCAGTGTTAATAAAAATGTCCTACTAATGATTGTTTTGTGCTTATAGGACATATCTAGTGGCCTTGTACTCTTGTTCAGAAAAATGATGTGGGAAGCTGAAAGGCAATTTGGCATATGTTCAGGCTTTTTCAAAAATGACTATGTAGAATGTGTGTGTATTATATGAAATAAATGTGAGGAAAAAAAGGTAGACAGGGTCTGCTTCATGTCTTGAGAATACAGACAATACGTATGACTGGAGATGGAGGAACAGAATAAAGGATATAGCACCAGCATCTCCTTCTCATATTTTAGCATCTTATTTACTTACTTATTCATAAGCTGATCAGAAGCCTTCAGGCCATAAAGACCATTATTATCCCAGCATTAAAGAAATACAGCTTTTACTCTGTTGCTTTATTATCTTATACAAATGGTTAACATGCTTCCTTTTCATTCTTCATATTGAAACTACTTTAGAGTGGAAAGGTGAGAAGAATTTACACCATTTGTAGGCAAAACATCTGCATTACAGTAGCTTAAATGAAAGTCATAACTTCCCATCAGGACACGGAACACATTTATTTAGTTAGCACAGATTGCAAGTAACAGGCAATCAAACAAATTGCTGGGAAGAGAAGTTGAATTAACACACAACCACTGTGTACTTCTCAGAGCTGAATGTGATTAGGATTAGAATGTGACTCTGGGTTTTTCCAAGCAGCAGAATTTAGACTGAGGTAGGGGCAATTAGTCTGTAACTGATAGGATCATTAGCTGGTTACAAGAAGAACCATGGTTTACAGTTAATGTACATTTCTACAGGCAGCTGATCAAAAAGCAGTTTAACATCTTGTGTCTGAAAGAACTCTCTCAGGCTATAACTATTCCCTTTTCCCACCTTGTTTCAAATGTTACAGATAATCCCATGTGTTTTGGAGGAGAATTAATTTAAGGACAGTACAAAGATAAATCCACCTGAGTATGAAACGTTTCTAATGAACCACTGCATGGATGTGCAGCGTGAAATCTGTGTCTGTGCAGTTTGATGTGGAGTCAGTCACAAGTGCTTGTACTGGAAATAGGTCTGATCAGGAGAAACAACCCTTGTGTTGGTGAGAAGATGTGACTGCCCCATCCCTGGGAGTGTCCAAGGCCAGGTTGGACAGGGCTTGGAGCAACCTGGGATAGTGGGAGATGTCCCTGCCCATGCCAGGGGGTGGAAATGGATGGGGCTTTAAAGTTTCTTCCAATCCAAACCATCCCATGATTCTGTGACTTTATGAAAGCAGTCACATGCAAGCCTTGTCTAGTCCAGAACTAATCAACCCGAACTCTCAGGATGTCCCCGTGCAGGTGGGTCCAATCTTTGCACAGCCACCTTGGCATCTGAACTCCTTGAGAAGTGCCACTTACAGATGTACAGACCTTCCATCTGACTACACTCACTTATCCCAACACCAGGAACATAACGATGAGACACTTCCAGACATTTGGGACAGCTGTCCATAAACTAGTTTGGCTCTGCCAGCATTTGCATGCTCTGTGCTTGAGCGCAGTTCTGCTGCCTCTGGACTCCAGGCAGTCCTCATGGTGATGCATTGCCCACCACAATGTGCTGGCTGGGGTCTCCATTAATTATGTCAGGAAGGTCAGAACAAGGGCAGCTGATGTGTCCTGAAGTATCAACCACAACTTTTTGAATATCCCTTCCCCACTCTTTTCCCTCCTCTACATACTTGGTGGAAAGAAATTGTGTTCCAGGCACTTGCTGGCACTACTAAGGAGTCATAGAGATACAGAATCATTCCAGCTAGAAAAGACCTCTAATACTACTGAGTCTGAATACAAACATTAACCTAACACTTACAAGCCCACCACTAAATCATGTCCCCAAGCATCACAGCTACACAGCTTTTAAAACCCTTCAGGGATCATGACTCCTCTGCTGTCTGTTCCAATACTTGACCACCCTTTCAAGTGAAGAAACTTTCCCTGATCCAGCATAAACCTGCCCTGGCCCACCCTGAAGTCATTCCCTCTCCTCCTGCCCCTGTACCCTGGAGCAGAGCTCAACCCACCTCGGCTCCCCCCTCCTGGCAGGGATTGCAGGGAACCAAAAGGTCCTCCCTGGGCCTTCTTTTCTCCAGGCAGAGCCCTCCCAGCTGCCTCAGCTGCTTCTTACCAGACTGCTCCAGGAGAGCACATGAATGATAAGCCAAGAGTGGACACGACCCTGGAGAGGAAGTGGGCATCTTTCATGAGATCACACGTGGAAGGTGAAAGACCACACAGCTCACATAGTCTCTTGGAAACAGAAATGCATCCTGCAATTCTGGCTTAGAAGAAGACAGGCCTCAAGAAGGTAGAAATTGCAGAAGTCTCCATCACCTCCCACATTAACAAGGGAGGTGGGTCTAAATGGCCACACATGACAAGTGGCTCTGCGAAACTTTGCTTGATTGAGGGGTTTGGATCAGGTCATTGAACCACAGATTTGGGTTGGAAGGGACCTTAAAGCCTATCCAGTCACACCCCCTGCCATGGGCAGGAACACCTTCCACCAGCCCAGGTTGCTCCAAGCCCTGTCCAACCTGTCCTTGGACACTCCCAGGGATGGGGCAACCACAGCTGTTTTAGGCAACCTGTGCCAGGGCCTGCCCACCCTCATAGGAAAGTTTCCTCCTAGTAGATCTATGGGATGACCACCAGAGGTTCCTTGCAATCTCAGTCATTCCGAGATTCTCTGGTACAAGGCAAAACCCACTGATGCTGCCCAAAATGTTGTATACTGGGAAACCAAACACTGGTAGGTTTATACTGAGTTTATACTGTCAAGCAGCACAGGGCAGTGGGTGCAGACCCGTGAAGCAAGGCAGCTGCTGACACAGAATGGGATGTCTGCACAGATGTGCTGCAGGGTTTTCACTTTCAGCCACTCTGGAACAACTTTTGCAGCACATCTTTTGGCTTAATTTAATCTGATGGGAATCCATGCTTTGTGAGCATACTCCATCATGTGAACCCATGCATGGAAAGTGAAGATTCTAAAGGAAAAGAAAGAGTCTTCAGGATCCAAGGAGCACCAGATCCTATTTCACAGTGAAGATAATGGTGAAATGACTCATTTGACCTTCAGCTGTTTGTCTCTTCAATTTAGGTTTATTTAAAATGCTCGTTTTAGTCCTTTCCTTATACAGATAATTATGTTTTTGCTCCCAGTATAGCTAATCCTATACTCAACTTTTCTTGTAATTTTAGAGGTCCCATTTTGTCCCCCCAGGCTTCCTTTTTTTTTTCAGCTTTGTGATTTTGTAGACTGTTTTGTTTTTTAATCACTTGTCAGCTAACATTGATAAAGTCTGGGTAGGCTCTACTCTACTTGGCCAGTGGAAAAGCACCAGGATCAAAAATAAAGAAACCTGGATCTAACACGACGTGGGGGAAATATTCACCTTCAAGAAATTAAAAGAAAAAAAAAGGCTGGCATGGTCTCCAGCTGCTAATTCACCAAGGTTCAGATCACCAAGATCACATATGCTGGTCTGAGATATTTTTGGATGCTTAAGATAATGGCAGACACTAATGGTTGGGCACCTGAATCCCATCAAGAGATGTCCTGAGCAGGTTATTCACCATTGATTTAAGACCTCCTGATTCCCTTGATTTTTCCAGGGTAAAACAGCACACTCAGTTTCCATCTGCACTCAAGCCTAAGAAAAGGAGGGGCATGATTGCAGTGTCTACATCATAAAGCCAGCTCCCCTTATCTTATTGCATCAGCTGAAGGTGCTTTGCACTCTCCTCCATGCCCAGACTCAGGAGATAAAGGAAAATTAGTGATGGTACAGTAATGCTTGCTGCAGTTGTGCAACATCTGTATGTTTCTATCACCATTTCAGCAGCATTTCTTGTTTGGAAATTGGGAAGATCAGCATTTCACGCTGTTTTCCAAATGATCATATTAAAACCAAAAAATAAATAAAAACCAAACCAAACCCAACTCAAATTGTAATCCACTGTGGCTAATTCCACCTAAAAGCTTTGAAGAGAAAAAACCCAAGCAACAATATGTTCCTTGCAGAGAAATCTAATTTTCATTGCAGCTTCTTACATAGGAGAGTTTTCTTTACTATAGTCACCTAAATATATACTATTAGCATAAGTATTTATTAATACAACATGAGAAAGTTACAGAAAGAAATTAAGTTATGAGACAAAAGGAATTGCTCTACAAGAAGCCATAATAACTTGATAACAAGCAGCACTTTGTTCAATATTTCACTATGCAGGATTTGCATCCTGTCTAGGTAAAATAAAATAAAATAAAAATCATTTACATTTAATTAGATCTGTATTAGCAGGCATATGTTTAAAATTAAACTTTTCATGAACTCAGGTAGAGATGAGTTGTTTCCAGATAAAATAAGACTGGAGTGTCATTCTTTTTATTCTTTAAAAATGTGAGATTTGTTTTGCAGGCCTCTTTTCCATTTAAGCTTAGACTTTCAACATGATTTTAACACGGTGTCATAGTGACATTTTTAATGTCTCTAGTCCTCTAGGGTAAGATAATAAATACTGCTCTTATTTTCTTATTACTCTTAATTGCTTTTCCCTCTGAATGACTTTATGGCTGCAGTAACTGCACTAAAGAAACAGGTTAAAAGAATACCATGTACCATTAGCCGCCTTCAATACAATTTAAAAGTGATAAACTGTGAGGCAAAGCTTGTTTCATATTTCCATGGAGCATCAAAAGTACCTCTCAAGCCAATATTATGAAAATTTTGGAGTGAAAGACACAACCAAGCTGGCAAGTGACTATTTCCATGAGCAACTTCTTAAGTAGCAGCTATTTCTTAAAAGGTAGAGATTGTGTGAAACCTTCATTAATAAATTTACATGCATGGTATTCTCTGTTATAAAGATATTACTGGAAAAGGAGGGAAAAAAACCCAGCTGAATTTTTATGGGATTTTGTCAGCATCTTAGTAAAAATCCAGATTAATCAGACTGGGCATTTTCAGAGTAGTATCTGTTTCTTTCAGAGCAACTTTTCATTACCACACTTTACTAATCCCTGAATAATCTCATCTCATTGATATCTCATTTTAAAAAAAAATTTAAAAGCAGCAAATTTTAGCTTTAGTGTCTGGATTTTCAAAACTGACAATGGGAATTGTTGCCTATTTCCTATGGGAGCTCGAGCCAGCTGATGTTCTGAGGTTGTATCAGCACCCTGGTAAATCCTGACTGCAGCACACACCAGTTAATAATATTTTCATACTCATCCTGCAAATCAGAATAACTTCTGTGGTTCTTGGTAACTCTCATAATTTATCAGGGAGTACCTACATTCCCAAGGGAAGTGGTAGCACTAGGCATGTCCAGGTCTGAAGCAAAGGATAATTCAGGATTTTGAAATGGTAACATCAGTGATGATCGAATGTACAACCTTTCCTTTTAACATTGAATAGTTCACATCTGTGCAGAGTACAGGAGCATTTTCACTGTTAATATGGGTACTGGATTTCTGTAGACATGACATAATTGACTGTGTTGGTTACCAACAGTCAAGAAACCAGGAATGAAACAGCATCAGTCTCTGTCTGCTATGGAATATTCAAAGTTTATCGGTCCTTGAGGATGCCAGATTTAAAAATTTAATTTTTAAAATTTAAAACTTTAAATTATCAGTGATTAAGCAGGCCTAGACATCTGGTGGAGCTAAAAGAAGCCTTTGAGCTGCATTAGTAAACATAATGAGTTGATAAAATCTGGAACATGTTCTGTATTAGATCAATCAATTTCCTTGTAGGAAAGACAAGGACAGAACAGTACTTGGTCATTCAAAGAAAGCAGAGAGAAAAAAATATGAATAGGATCATGAGTAGTTCATGACACAACATGCTGATAGTCTTATGCTACTTTTCTGTCAAACACTACTGCCAGCAGTGACTCTGCAGTGCAATTCACTGATCCCAGCACCTGGTTATGGATAGAAACACTTAAGGCAATGGGGAAAAAAATTACGTTCAGTTCTTTACATAATGATAAAAAAAGGCAACAATTTAAAAAAAAATGCCTTTAAAGTTAAAAAAATTGCATAAAAGTGGATGACAGAAATAGCTTTCAGGAGTGTAATTTCTGGAAGACATAATTTAAAGTAGTTCTTGCTGTACTAATAATAGTGGGAAGTTTTGATCAAATGTACTGGCTGTGAGAAAGGTGAAAGTAAAACACAGGAAAGAACAATTATCATAGTTAAAAAAAACAACAAAACCTCTGACTCTTTACATTTCTGCTTGTCTTTCCTCTAATACATGAGTAAGGCAAAGATTATGCTAAGATGGAAGATGGACATGCTCTACTCCCTTCATATACAGAGAAGAGAAAGACAAGAGGTCTGTTGCCTTTCCTTATTTTACTCAAATATATCTTGAGTTGATGAGGAAATTTATCAGTAAGATTTCCTGCATGCCAGTGCTGTGGGCTCTGTCCCAGTGCAGATTCCTTAATTTTCTTGTAAAGACCATTGCAGGGAATCTTAAGTTCTGGGGTGGGTAAAACAGCAGCAAAATACTGGCTAAAATGGAGAGAAGAAAATTTGGAATATAAGCAGAGGAAATAGGGTTTATTTAACCGTAAATTTCAGAATGACATTTGATAGCCAGAAATGTGAAGAGTCAGTAAGTTTAACATTTTATACCAACACTTCAAAAGCCAGTCAGGAGAATCTCTGGTTTCATTTGTCTTGGGATTTTGGCAGATTATGGGTTTTAAACTGAAATCAAAGGCTGGTGATGCAATACTTGGGAAAACAAAAGTCCTCCCCTGCAAATGAAATACTGAAACTTCTGCTCAGTCTTCAGCAGGGAAGATGATGTGACACTTTTTATTGGTGGGCTGATAAATATCTTTGTAAAAATGCTGGGATCATAAATGGGCTCACCTATGTGTGAGCAGCTCATTTTGTTTTTAAAATGAAAAATAATGGTGGTAATATGGAATTTCATTATTTACCTGCTTGTTTTTTGTATTTTTGTTTTTTTTTTTCTTATCCTCTCAGGTGATTAATAACGTTGCAAATATTTTCTGCAGCACATAAAAATGTCCCAATAATCTATGTGGATCTGGGCTATAGATCAAGGAGTAAACTGAAGACAGGCTTGCACACAAGATACTGCAAAGTGACTCATAATTAATATAACTGCTGAACTGTTGAAATACTAACAAAAACCTGCCTGCAAGCAAAGTTAAACCTGGCTAGAAGATAAGTGAGGTTAAGGCTCAAAGTTTCTCCTCGGGTTTAAAACCTCTGACTACATAACTCTTACTTTCACAGGAAAGGCAGCCAAGACAGCATCGTTCAGCCATCCTTTTTAGAAATGACTTTGCCCATCTGTCAACAGGGATTATTATGCATAACCTGTTTCATACAGCTCTGCTGCTGTAGCTGTAAACTAAAAATGTCAAAATAGTGACACTAGTCTTTGAAAACAACAGCAAGCTGTTTTATTCAATTTCTTTTGGTGTGTGCTCCCCTCTGAACTGTTAGAACAAGCTTTTGTTCCCAGTGATACACTATTAATAACCAGCAGAAATACACAAACTCTGCACTGTGGTGTAGGAATTGGCTTTGGCTTTTTTAGCTAAAGTACTTTTCCAGTTTTACAGAAGAAATCAGGTTTCTCTTCCCTTTCAGGCTAAATGGCTTGGCACTTCTGAGGCAATAATCTCATAATGTACTTGCTTGAATACAATTAAAAGGTCTATTAATCTTCATTCTGCAGGACATAAGAAAGATTATATGTTATTAGTCAAAAGGACACCCTGGAGCTCCTATTACAGAGCTTCGTAAACAGACCTCTGGTCAAAAAAAGACTGGGCTTCTGGCAGGACAGATCCAACCCTGGGACTCAGCTCTGCCTTTGATCTGACACAGATATATTTTCCTGGCTTTCAAAACACCCTGTAAGGGCTTATCGGCTCTGCACCGACTGCAGAGCGTGTGGAGAGCACAAGGCATGACTGATTTAAGGGATTAACGCTCTGCTAAAACTGTTGACCAGGCCTGGAGTTAAGTGGGAAGATATTCTTCTGTTCCCCAGAGTTAAACCCCCCCCAAACAAATCACTACATGCTGTCAGAAACAAACAAACATACACACAAAACCCCACAAAATAAAAATAAAACCCAAGCAACTAAACAAACAAAACGATCAAACACCACAAAGCAAAGCAAACCAAACCAACAAACCAAAAATCCTCCACCTAAAAAAACAAAGCAAATAAAATGAAACCAAATCAAATCAAATCAAATCAAACCAAACCAAACCAAACCAAACCAAACCAAACAAAAAAACCAACATCCTGAGAGATAAAAGATTAAGTTTTCTTTTCAAACAGCTGATCAACACTTTGGCCATTCAGTCTGCCTGGCCCAGGTTCACTTTCTGTTCCAGGAAAGGAAAAGAAGGACCATGAGAATGGCCTTTTGAATGTTCCAGATAAAAGTAACAATTGAGTAATTTTTAACACTTTTAAAATAAATTCCATTGTAGAGCTTTAGCATGATGGAAGCTCCACAAAAACTGATTGGCTGGGGTGTATCAAACAAATTTTCAACCCAAAACTTGGATTAAAATGAACTGCCAAGCAGTTCAACACAAAATTTTAAACTAGAACCTGCTGATGCAGGAGCAGTTAATTCAAACTGCACCACACTGAATTAAATATTAAGTAAAGCTGATCCCAAACCAGAGCTTTCATATTCAGATGTGATAACAAAATCAATTTGTCTCTGAAATGTGAATGTCAGTTTTCATAAAATGAAATGATTGACCATTTCAGTAGTGAAATGGATTTCTATTGAAGTTCAAAATTATCTATAAAGTTGTTTCCTTTTCAGGACAGGTATAAAAGTAAAAATATGAACTCCAAAATTTCTTAAATTTAGTAGCAAAGCCTAAAATGCCGCATTTTTCACTTAAAATGCTTTTCATCTTTTTTTATACAAATGAAAAGAGATCATTAGAAGATTTATTTTTAATAAAGATGACAGCTATTCCATCCTTTGTATTATTAAATAATTAATCAAAGGGGTGCTGATGCTTTAGTGAAAAGGCAACAGGGATATCAATGAAGACAAATTACTTCCTAAGCTCAAGTGGACTTTTCTAAATTTGAAAAAGACAATGACACAGAAGACTGGAAGTCTGTGGATACAGATCATGATGTTTGAAGTTATGTTTTTTGGGAATTAAGCATCTCTCCTTATGCCTCAGTAGACTATTTTCCATAGGAAAAGGACTGACTGACTGTGAGTGGCCCCTGTAACTCACATTAGCCCTGAATATTAATTTTTTAAAATTATTTTTTCTTCAGTTTTGTAAAGTTAAAACTGCTTTTGCTCCCTAATCCATGTGGCAGCATAAAAAGAACACACACAAAAAAGCCCCACAAAGTACACTGGTATAACTACTTTCAGGGTTGTAGAAAAAGATTGTGATTTTTACAACTTAAACACAACCTGGAGGTGGTACCTACACATAAAGCCTCTAAAAGCCCTTCGGGGTTACTTCAAATGGACTCAGTGCCTGTTTGTGGCCGTATTTTGAGATGAAACTAGAAAGTTTCTGCTGTAGTTATGTTAAAAGTACATAATAGTATTAAGATTAGTATAAAAATATACCAAAATATAAATATATATTAAATAAATGATGGTATATACATAAATACCAGTATAAATAACTATATGTATGTTCCAAACATAATTGCTTCTTTCTATGTCTAACATAATGAAGATTTATGTAACAACAAATTAAAGGCCATTTTCTCACTGAGCAGGTTAGTAAAAATATTTATTTTTCAATATGTAAAGAGTGCCAAAAATTCCCCAAGAGTACTTTTGCTAAGACTAATTGCAATTAACATTTTTGAAACAGAAGAATAGAACAGTTTGGGTTTTTTAAAAAAAAAAAAAAACAGCAAAAGGGAAATGTATATCTACAGCAGGAATAGCATAAACAGGCCTCTCAAATAAACAAGGCTGGGTCCCAAAGAAACTAGTATCTGATGCAGAATTGTTTTCAAATTTTATAGTTGCACATACCCATGTGGACCCTACTGACACAGCTCACAAAGAACTGCACACGTCACAGAGTGCGAGGTCTGCTCTGCTGTGAAACAGCAGAAAGATAGGAGATGATAAATTATTAACAAAGTCAAAATCTTAAAAGTTTTGAACACCAACACACAGAGAAGTTGTGAAATCACAGCTTTAGGAAATCTGAAAAAAACATATTTTCAGCTCTGGGCGATGTGTTTTCCTTGTAGATCCAACAGGTATTTCTTGCTTTTCTTTTTGTCTTTCCCTTGTGTTCCACATGTTCCCTTTCAAATATTAATCTTTTAAATGGCTCCTGCTAGGAACATATAAATCTAATTTACCAAAACTCAGTGTTTACCAACAAGGAATTTGCACCATTCTGGAAAGCAGATTAGTCATCCAAAATGTTCACACCCAGAATTTTTCAGTCAACTTGAAGCACGTGGGGGATGTTGTGACACATCCACTTTCACGCTCTGGGGTGTTAAAAAAATTATCTTAGGTGCATAAATCCAAGAAATAAACTTGCGTATCTACCAATTGCACCTACCAGCACCAAGTCTAGATAAAAGCATGTCTTAATGTAAATTAACTTCTACTAGAAGGCAAAGAACTACATTGTCTGGCGTGCAGAAATAAAAGATCTTTGGATTTTTATTGCAGCACACTGTCTGCTAAGGAGTGTTTTTCATCAAGAATTGAAGTAAAAAGTTTTATTTTCTTCATGGCCTGTAAGTAGATGTTTCTCACTCATGCATTGCAGTCCATGGAGTGGACTCTTTCCTAACTATTTGCTCTGTAGGCAGCACAAAATATACCTCTGATCCTGTAACACAAATCAGCAGTAATTCATGTCTTCAAGCAAATTATTGTGCTTACATCAGACAGTTCAACAAAAAAACATAATTTTCAAATTTTCTATGGCATCTGATAGTGAAAATGTTTGTTTTTCTCACAGAAAGCTATATTTTAAAAAGCACAGGCATTAATAGAAAATTTATATATTCTGAGCAACAGCTTCTTTAATATTTTTCCCCACTGACTGGATTCCCAGCAAGTCTTTGCAGAAATGTCTTACCATCTGCCTTGCCTTTAACCACTTGCCAGGGTTGCACCCACAGGGAATATAAGTGCTGTGTTTTCCCCAAATGTCATGTTAACCTAACCAGATTTAAAGGCTTTGTCTTACTACTGAGTGAGAGTGTTCTGCTCAGAGCAAGCACAAGTATTTCAGTTGGGATTAAACAGTGTCTTCATTTCAGCCACAAAACACACACAAAAAGGGCTGGTTGACCCCCTGCACATGTACTAATGCAGTTATCCCCACAAGCCTCAGCAAAACCCTTGGCTACAGGAGCACAGGTACAGGCATTAGAGATCCCGAGTTCACAAGTGAATTTGACCTTCTTATATCACAGGCCAGGGGTCTCACTTCAAAATACAAGATCATCCCCCAAGACTACTGAGTTTGGGTATTTCAGTCTTGTCAAATTGCAAAGCCACTCACAAGGTAGATGAAGCTTTTTTCTACAGATGTGTTTGACAGGAGAAGTTTAGATTGGATATAAGGAAAGTACTGTCCAGCTCTGGCTCAGCTGCCCAGGGCAGGGGTGGAGTCCCCATCCCTGGAGGGATGTAAAGGCCCTGTGGATGTGGCACTTGGGGACAAGGGTTAGTGGTGGTCTTGGTAGTGCTGGGGGATGGCTGGACTTGATGATCTCAGAGCTCTTTTCTGACCTAAATGATTCCATGACTATAAACACTTAAGGTTACCTTGATTTAGAAACACTTTGTATTTTCCATGGTAAATGGTCCATATTTTGAACAAGAGGAACAGGGAAAACTGGCAAAAACCAGAAAGTACCTACCCCACAAAGCATTGATTTTCTCAATTCAAAGCAGGTAGCTTGTTCACAGTTGTGGTTTTACTTATAGCACTGTGGGGCAAGTAAGTAATTCCTAAATTAACAATAAACAAAACCATGATTAACTACAGGTATTTCCAGAACTACAAGTGCAATCAAATTGTATGAATGCTGGTATTGTTTGCTACATTCAAAAATTTCTTCCTGAGGTTTAGATGATGATCCTATCATGACAGTACATTTTGAACTTTGGTTTGACAGAGATACTTGGAGGGCTGAAATGGGACTTTTTGTAAGGACAAGTAGTGATTGGACAATGGGGAATGGTTTTAAGATGAAAGAGGGTAGATTTAGATTAAGTATTAGGGAAAAAATTGTTCTTTGTGAGAGTGGGCAGGCCCTGGCACAGGTTGGGCAGAGAAGCTGTGGCTGCCCCAGCCCTGGAAGTGTCTAAGGCCAGGTTGGACAAGGCTTGGAGCAGACTGGGCTGGTGGAAGGTGTCCCTGCTCATGGCAGGGGATGGAATGAGACAATTTTTAAGGTCCCTTCCAACCCAAACTATTCCATCATTCTATGATTCCAACATTCTATGATGGCAGTCATGCCGGTGCACAAGGGCACAAGGTCAGAGGCTAAATCAGAGAGGAACATTCATGCTGTCAAAGTTATTCTTTCTGCATTCCTTACTTCCATTTTTGATGGCACATTCAACTGCAAAAGAGAACCTTCAGGAAAAGCAGATTCATTTTCCTTGTCTGAGTAACACATGTTTGAAATGGACCTTTTAGAAAGGAAACAAACAAAAAATCCCAAACAATCCCTTGCATTTTCTTGGGAGACCTCATAGGAAGCCCCATTGACTGAGAAGGCAGTGAAATTATCTACAAGCAGCAGTCTGGCTGCATTTTGATTACTCAGAAGCCAATCACAGGGTTTTTGAAATAGCTTTTATTTGGAATGTTGTAAGATGGCACCACCTCTTGACAGCAGGTGGGAGGAGTACCCTGTAAAAGACTCTTTAGTTGGCTACAGCTCAAAATACCACAGGTGTGCATGGTAGAGGAACACAATTCATTCCTGACTCTACACAAATGACTCACACAGGGTGGATTATTACAGAAATATTCTTATTTACTTCTAATCTATAGATGTGCACATACACACCAGTGTATATACTTACATACACAGAAATACATATTTAAAACACACACATTTTTGCTTAACGTTTTCCTGAACCGAGAACTTGCTTTTTGAGTTAAATGTGCATTCTGTCCCAAAATACTCCTTAATTCAGTTTTCCATCAAAATTCTAAATTATGTGTACACAGAGACTAATCTCTACCATAGCACTTAGTGTCCCTATGCCCAGGAGAAATATTTAGGGATTTTTATATCTCTGTATATTTGTATAGGAATATAAATGCATTTATGGAAAATTTAACTGTAATCAGTGAGAGCACACAGAAGAAGAGACAAATGTTGATACAAAAAACATTCCTGAAAGGAAGTAGGAAAAGTTCATTTCTTGCAGTAGAGGAAATCAAAGGCTGGAAGACACAACATAGATGAAAAAAATAGGAATACAATTCTGTGGGATGCTGTGGCTCCTGTATCTGGTGCAGTTACAGAAAAGACCTTACAATCATAGCTTGAGAACTTTCATTGTGGTGCGAAGGACATTTTGGATGATATTAACTCCCTAATATTTCTCACCAAAGCCATGCAAAATGCTAAACATGTATTTACATTTTTTTTTCTTTTTCAGTCTGAAGTTGATATTCCCTTCTGTAGGCTCTGGATAAACGCTTTGCACAGGCACAAGCCCTTTTAATATTCCTGCATTTTCCAGTACTGGGATCACTAATTGAGTCACAGAGCTTCATTGTGGAAAGCATCTTTGGGAGAACATCCACGAAGGGAGCTTCTACCTCTGGGCAAACAGGAGATCCCTGCCCTCACAAGTTCAAGCCATTCTGTGAGCTTATAGTTCAACATTATTTGAAGCCAACAATCACCTGTCAGTGCAACTCCATTTCCCCATTTTCTTGATTTTTAATTTCTTACCCACACTTGAAAGTCCATAAAGCAAATATATGAGCCACAGGATCCCCTTAGTCCTGTACTAGCCCACCAACTGTAACCAGGAGTACTTCAGTATTCCTGACACCAGGGGACTTAACCAAATTAAGAAAATTACTTACCTGCTAATGACAGAACACTTATCAGTTGGTCACACAGGGAATAACTATTTCCTCTGCAAACCTTGCCTCAGATGTGTCCTTACTGAGGCATGCAATTGATATCTTATTTTTTACACACATTTGCAGTTCCTCAAATATTTTTGGAATATTATAGGAATAGTCTCCTCTTATCACTGATTCCTGTGACAGTTTACATGTCCTTACTCTTACTAACCAAAATACTGACTTTTCTGAGACTCAATGAAAATATTTTAGGTCAAATTAAGACAAAAAGGACTTCATAAAATTTAACTGGGCACTGAAATTGCCTTTAACCTGTTGACAAGTGCATTGTTACACATAGGTCACGTTCTGTGTTTCTAAATTTACCACTACCACAATTAAGAAACGTATTGCATATGGAACACTGTGTTTTATTTGTTCATAGTTTCTCAGGCTGCATATCGGAGAAGTCAGGCTTATTTCTACACAGCAGATGAAATGCAATGATCCTGGAGAAAAATATGGAACTAACCTTTCTAAGGAGAAAGCACTGAATTAAAATAAATGAGATGGGACTTGCCAGTATTTTTCTATCTACTACTTTAATGTAGAGCTCTGCATTATACATTTTTATCTGCCCAAACTCCTTCAGGAGCTAGGCCTTTTCTAAAAAGGATATCAAATCAACATGAAACAATATGACATATGGCTTTCTCCTCATAAATGCCAATAATTTTACATTTACTAAATTACAGCCCAGTTTCTCTAAGGGTATCTCTGCATGTATGAAAACAAGATTCATACCTACATACCCAGTCCAACTTTAGCTGATGTGCTGTCAGACCACCCTAAGAAATTGCAATTACATCCCCAACAAACTGCAAAACTGCACAGCATCAACTATGCCTCAAACTGCCTCTTACCCACAAGCTCATAAAGAACCATGAGACATGAACCTCCTTCCGCCTGTTGCAGTTGTCATCTTAAATTAGTGTGGCTTTCATGGGCTCAAAGAGGAGTATGTTGTGCCTCACTTCCAGCTCCCAAAAGCTCACAGATTAGCTGTGGTTCCATTGCCTGGAACAAAGCTGGGAGATGTTGCAGCAGCTACAACACCAGTGACAGGCAAAAAATACAAAGGTTAAGTTTCCCACAGCTGCTCAATTAGGAGTATTCTCATCAGACTATTTGTTTAATAATTTGTTTCCAAAACTGTTTCATTAATGAAAAGAAGCTGTGTAAAAACACAGCCCTCTGCTTAGTTATGATAAAAAATAAGTTGTGTGATTTTTTTACCTCAGTGCTCAGAGAGGGGGTGGATTCCCCAACCCTGCAGGTTTTTAACCTGAGATTGGCCGTGGCACTGAGTGCCATGGTCTGGTAAAGGGACTGGAGATAGACCAAGGGTTGGACTTGATGATCTCAGAGATCTTTTCCAACCCAAGCCATTCTTTGATTCTGTGATTCTATGAAGAGTAAAACCAGAAGAATACTCCTTAAAGAAAAGTATTTTGAAAGTGTTTTTCACTACTTTTGACTTAGTGCTTCAAATTTAACTCATAACATGCTCACCAGCATAAACTATCCCACAGAGATCTGGTTATTACAGCACACACTTGAATTTAAACACAGGTTAGAAATATGTTGACATAGGCAGGAATCAAATACATTTAACTGCATTTGATCATTAAAGTAACCAACATAAGACAAAGAGAAATAAGTTATGATGGAGTAGTTAATTCTGAGAGTTATCCAGTTTCATAATTTTGCTCCTCTTTTGACATATAAATGCTAAATGCATACAGATGTAGAATATTTAAAGTTTTGACCAACACAAACCTGCACCAAGTGTCAGCACCACTGAGATGGATGATGTGATGGGAGGCAAGAGGACGGGCGCTAAAGATGTGTAAATGCAAACCTTTGTCTTTTTAAGGGGATAGAATATCCAGAAGAAAATTAAATTGGTATGTTGACAGCACAACTGTCTGTTTCAAGACAGAACAATTATCTTAATATGCATTATTTTTCAAGGTAGGCAGGCTATACTGGATATTTCTGTAGTATAACTCGTTTTTTAAGTTCACATGAGTCTGGCACCTCTGTTACTTTTAATTGGAAAAATGTTTAAAAGATTCTGCCCTTTTTTTGTCTTGGAAGTGACATACTTACATTATGGAATCAATATGCACCTCAGGATACCCTTATCAGCTTGCTAAATCCCATAATTTTGGCATGGGAGACAGCAGTACAAAGGTGTGGATTACAGCTATTGAGCCAAATATTCCCATGAATTTGAAAAGAAATACAGACACCATTAAGTGACAACATTACCACCCTGGGGTAATTCTGATTTAATTTTTATTCTGGCAGGGTGACCAGTGCATGACTGCAATGTAACATCCACTTCTAATGTGCTGCATCAGATCAGATCAGAGAGTCTGAACACTATGTAAGGCTTTAGATGTATTCTACAAAAGCAGCAAGTCAACACTTCAGCTCTTGTGATGCAGCTAATCAAGAGCAGTTCATCAGGTCCTGCAACATATTTCATGTTAAATATGCACAAAACAGTGAAAATAAAATGAAAATGTACTGGATGCTATTATGAAAGGTTAAATATTTTTGCAAGTGTTTGAAGTTTTGTTTTAAAATATTATTTTTATATATACATCTAACTTTAATTGATTTTTGTTTTTCCCAGCAGCTGTGGCTGCCCCATCCCTGGAAGTGTCCAAGGCCAGGTTGGACAGTGCTTGGAGCAGCCTGGGCTGGTGGAAGTTGTCCCTGCCCATGGCAGGGGGTGGAACGAGATGAGCTTTAAGATCCCTTCCAAAACAAACCATTCTGTGACTCCACGATCATATGAAATCTGTAAAAATGTACATTTGCACAAATATGTACTAATTTGGAAACCTACACAACAATTAGCACAAAATAAATATTCTGAAAATATTGAATTATTAAGTAAATTATTCAAACAGGCATTCAAACATCAATTTGCAGCATCCATGCAATATCCATTGAGCCACTGTACAAACTGAACTATCACAGGGAGTAAAAAAACACCCAGACCTAGACAAAGTATATCTAGCAGGGAACACTTCCTCCTCCTTCAGCTGACGACAAAAACAATCAACACAGAAACACCTGCTTGTGTTTTGGTGGGTCCACGAGTTCTTGTTTCCATGCCCATTTCCCAGTGCCTCTCATGGTTCCAATAATGTTCTCTTGTAGCAGTTTATATTGTTATGATGCAGTGTCGAGCATTCAGGGTTTCCTTACAACACTTTAGCCTAAATCACTCATTTTTGTTACTTACTGAAAGCTTCACCTAATACAAAGCACTTTCATCTCGAGCAGAATGGAAAATCTTTCAGCTTCTGTACAAGAGTTGTCACACACACACACACACACACACACACGCACGCACGCACGCAAGCACGCACCCACAAATTAATTTGAAGCTGTCTTTGCATGGAGTCACCCTTAAGTACATGTTACAGTTCTCACATTTCTGAATTCACTCAGCTATGCTTCCTGTGGTACTTGTAATCCAACACTAAATCCCTGTATCCCATCCTTATTTGAACAGTGTGTTCTGACAGCCACATTTTGCAAGTGAAAAACAGGTGAATTTGGTGGTTTTGGTACTAAGAAACTCATGCAGAGGATGAGTTGAGGAATCAGATTTTAAATCTCTGTATTTTCCCCCTGATAATATTTGTAGTGGACATAGCCAGTTGTGGTCTGTGCCTTGGGTATTTATTCATCAATGTGCCACAAACATGCTTGGATGTAGCAATAAATTCAGCTTTTTCTACAAAGCTTGCCATCAACCACTTGTCTATTCCCTAACCATTTATTTAAACCAGACTGAAAATACCATCATTTGTATAAATCAAATCTGCTGTACTTTTAAAAATTCCTTGACTATCAGCAACACTTCAAAATTCTTCTGTGAAAAACTATCCCTTTTGTCCATTTGCACAGTAATATTCTTTTCCTTTACAAAATGTAAACTCCTCTGTGAAGTTTTACTTATTAATAGAAAGAATATTGTGAATATCACTTGACGCTGACACACATAATGGTAATTCTAAGAGTTTAGAAATATTGATAATGAAACACTTAGGTAATAATATATGTGTCATTCCCCTGGCTACTTGCTTAATTGCTGTGTAGATAATTCATTCTATGGTTAAGGGGTTTCAGCTATACAATGGGAAATACAGCACAGTGCTTGTAATAAAATATGTAGAAAACCAAAGAGGAAGGCATAAACACAGAGGATTTATAAGATATAAGGACCTTTGGCAGGTACTTATCACCATCTTTGTCCACCTGCCAGTGCCTGAGGGACCTTCATGGTTCAGTGGTACGGATGAAACCAGGAGACCTGCTAAAGTCAAATTCCAAATACCTCATTCTATCTGTCCACGCAATCAGGTTGCCTGATTTCCACGTCCCAGGATTTTGCCCATTTACTGGGGGCTGACTGGAAAAGCATGTGTTAACTTCAGGGGATGTCACGGTCGTGGCACAATACCATGCTGAAATTAATGAGTAGGGATATACTTCAGGTTACTAGCCTAAAAATACACAAATCAGTTGGATAATCACATTAAAATGACTTCAAGTAAGAATATGAATGGCAAGCAGGGGTAGACTTTTTTTCTTAAAGACAGGCTCCCAATCAAAGCCAACCACATCAACTCGAGCAAAGTCAATGGAGACAACAGTGTGTTCACTTTTTATGTCCCAGAGGCCTCTCAGGAAACAAATAATTGCTCTTTAACTGAGACTGGGGAAGTGGAGTGCCAATGACTTGCTTAGATGTGGCCAAAGAGATTTAGTAAAAATGCCATACACCTGTGCACAGTAAAGAATCAAACAAAAATGAGCTTTTTACAGGATTATAAACCAGGAAACATCCCACTGTAAACTAAAGCAACAGTTGCAGGATATGATTCTGCAGAAATAAACATGAAAGCTCTATAAAGCTAGAGTAGCATCCAAAAATTGGTCTGTTCACATTATTCCTGAGTCAATCCGGTTATACAAGCTCAGTGGAGAAAACTGTTGTGATTGTCAGGCTACACATGTGCCTCATATTTGATCTGATGAACTGAGCATTTACTTCCACATAAATGAAAGAGGTATTCTTGAAATTAGTTCAGCTAACAATGGAATTGCACAGAAATCTAAAAAGAAGCCAAAACAAAAAAACAAAGAAAACTGTCCAAAGGGCAAAATATATTTATTATCTATCTATATCTGTATTCATAGAGATATACATACATATGTACATATCTATGTACTTATATATACTCATACAGACATACATATCTATAGATACATATACATATATTCTTCACTCATTTTCATATAAGGGAGCTTCTTGAGCCTCCTTTCTTCTATCCAGTCATTAATATTAAATGGGTCACTTCCTGTAAGAAATGGATGAGATCATGTCCAGTCTCCCCCTGAACTTAAATCATCTTCTCACAACCACAGAATCATTTTCCAGAGTTGCCCTGGTTAGTCATGGACTGTGTAAAACCACTCCCTAAAACCTGACTGTGGATATCCTCCAGTTCCTGTGGCACTTCCCTTACCTAGACACCACAGGCTGAGTCTCATTATCAACTTCTGGGCAGTAAAGAGAAGAAAAGGAGGTGCAGAAAGCACGAAATTCCTAAATCCTGAGTTCATAGAGCCTATAGGCAGCTGGTTCTATGGACTGTCACTACTACAGTAAGGTCTTTATGTGACTATATTAACCTTTTATTTATATAAACCTGCCACCTGCTAATGTTCTGTGATCTCACTTAATCCCTACATTGTGAAAAATGCTGCACAGTGCATTCCAAACCCATTTTTTTCTGTATTCTTCCCCGATTTCTTTTGCTGTGCTGCATTCAGAAAGCATAGAAGATTTGGCTAAGTGTGAAAAAAACCCTCATATCTGAACACACACTAGCTGTCTACTTTTACCTCTGACTTCAGGAGACATTGTTTATGTTGGATATTGACCTCTCTCTAAAAAAACCCCAATATTTTGTGCAACATGTTAGTTAATGGCAGCTCCTGAGATGTAAAAATCCTCTTAAATAGCTCCCACTAACTTGATCCTAAAGTTGATGTGATAAACTAATTAATATAATAAAACAACTGAGTTGCCTGCCTTTTTGTTTTAATCGCTGCTACATGACAATGAAAATCAAGTGCAGTTCAGTGGAGATATGTATTTTACAAGCAATGCCTTTTTAGACTCGTGGCATTGAACTTCTTTTTATGCACTTCCCTTTAATCTGTGAAATAATGTGATGATACAACGCAAGTGACAGATGAACAAATTGTCTAGAAAGCTCCTTGCAGAGTCTCTATTTCAGTTTTAAAGACCACATTGCCTAAATGGCACAAGTGCCATGCTAAAATGAAATTTACAAGTCCCTGTAAAACTGAGGAACAGATTAAATTTGAATAATTAATTTTAATGTTTTCATTTATTTTCTTGCACATTAAAGTTTAAGTTGCTTATATCTTTTAATTCAAGAAATAAAAACCTAATTCCCAGAATCCAGTTCTTGTTTCAGCCCAAATGAAAAGGAAAAGCTCGTGCAATGTGGGAAGACTGCAATGCAAATTGGCTCCAAAATTTTCACCTTCTGAGCGAGATACCATAATAGATGACAGATTATTTTTTAAATCACAGACTTGGATGTTCCTCAACATGACAGCACTTATTTCCAATTGCTCCATTTTCCCCTGAATGTTATTATTCCATTTGAAATTTAACTTTTCAGAGGGTCAAAAAAACTACATTGCTGAGGTCCTTCGCTACCCATCCTCTCTTGCTCTAACAGAGGATGTCATTATTGTCTCATTGGAACTAAACACAGATAACTTTTTATGACATTTTACCAGAGGAGTGCAATGTAATCAGAAAACTGAAAAAATTACAGTGAAAAAAAGGTGCATCTGCAGAGATGGAAAGTAACTCAGACACACAAAATTCTAAAAAAAGGCTTCCTTCACTGTCTTGTATTTTATTTATGATGTATATTCTAAATGGAAAACTATATTAGAATTACCAAGAAAAAAAAAGAAATTTGCTCATATATCTACAGATTCCATTAGCAACACAAAATTATGTACAATAGGGTGGAGAATAAAAAAATAAAGTGAGTAAGGTTGAAACTATCTAATAATGACCCCAAAACCACTTAAATTCTCATAAAACAGAGATTTAATCTTTAATAACAAAACAACTTCTAGAACTATGAATCATTTCTGTCAGTCTTGGAAAACAAGACTTTTAAGTCTCTCTCAAATGAAAAACAACCCCTCTGATGTATTTCAGAATGCAAAGCAAATCCTTCTGTGGTCCTGCAACTTATATATGTGTACATTTGGGGGAAGTGAAAAGAACAAACACTTTGGTGGCAGATGCTGTGAAAAATGGTTAAGCACTAATAGCGAACGAAGCAGCTGTTTCTAAAACAGCTCTGAGGTGTATTTTAAATAAAGTGGTCCTCCCAGTGAAAGTAAATCTGAAGGAAAGAGACAGGTAAACTTGTCCAAGGAGCAAAATGAATGTGCCCTTTGTTTTTCAGTCACCACACAACTCTACCAATAGTCAGACTATCGTTCCATCAGATCCTCTGGATATGGCTCATGTTCTCCTAATCTGTGACCCAACATTGTGCTGAAGTCCTCATCTTTGACTGAGGGTCACCCCACTCATTGTATGTTTGTGACCAAGCAACACACACAGAGAAAAAAACCCCACAGTGTTTCCAGAGATCTTATTGAAGTGGATGAAGAACCTCAATGAGAGATGCTGAAAACAACATGGCTTTATTCATAGGATGGTTTGGGCTGGAAGGCACCTTAAAGATTTGCTGCCTCAACTGAGGCTCATTGAAGCATCTGTGCTTTGCAAATTCAGCTGATCAGTGAGGTTTACAGTCTCAGCATCACCATGCAAGGTGGTTACTGAGACAACAAACCTCCTTCTAAAAATCTGTTCCTTTTATTCTTTTTGCTTCATGAAACAACATCAACTAAAGCTGTCTGGTACCTGTCAAAAACAACAACAACAACAACAACAACAAAAAAGCAAAAAAAGCACAAAACTCCCCAAGTCTTAGCTACATTTTACTGATGTTTGAGTTCAATGCAGCTGAACTATAAATAAGACAAACCAAGTAACATCTCAAAGTAAAGTCAAGAAAAATAAATTCAGATAAAGGAACATGTAGGGAGGGTCTGTTCCAACATCTCTTAAGCATCATATCAAGCCTCTGTATTTCTGATGTTGCCAAAGGGAGGTCATTAATCATAAGGTCTTTAAAAAACCCTTGTGAGACTTTTCTTCCTAATACTCCTTAGCTGAAAAAAGTTATAACTCTCATTACCTCTTAACAAAGATGACCCATTAAGATGGGCCTAAATATTTTTACTTTTGCCATTGGAAATAACAGATCTGTGTTTTCTTTATGGAGGTGTTTTCTCTTCACTAGCTATATATAGAATTAATTTCTGATTGTGAAAATATTTTTCTGCTTAACTATACAACAAAGAAAGGCTGGCTTGAAATAGAATTAATATATCTTGTGGTTAATTAAACATGAAGCTTCTAAGGAGATCACTCCAACAACAAAAGCAATTAAGGCTTGGTTATGTATAGCACATAATTAAGCAGGAAGTTCTTGCAATCCCAAGGACTAACTTTTAAAGAATGTATTCCTTTAAAATAACCTATTTTCTGACTTATTTTAAAGAAAACTAACAAATGCAATTATAAGCACTGTCAACTCAGGTATCCTCTCATTGCTGTCCTAATGTCACAAATAAATAATAGATTAAAAAACACGGCTCCATTCTGAATAAAATTGCCTCCATTTTCATCTTCATGCCTGTTGAGTAAGTGAGTAGATGTACACAGAGACACAAGCCCAACAAACAGCAGGGAAATTCTGATGAAAGCCTGTTTGATACTCTATATTACAAGTCTCAAGGTGCTCTTGAACAAGACCCAGATAACTGGAGAAATATTTAGTTGCAGTGTTTTCATGTCTGTGGTGATTTCCCTTTCAAATTCTCTTTCTCACCTTCTCTGCTGAGGTTTTTCTTTCATATCATGGTTTCTGACAGGGAAACTGCTCTTGCATTACTTGGGGATGGAGCAGGATGAATGTCATTAAGCAGAGTGGAAAGAGGGTCTTGCATAGAATATTGCTGCCGAGACAAACCTGAGTTAACATGGAAACCAAAACCAAAAAAAGCCAATTATTCTGCTGGGATCAGGTATAAATAGGGGGTTATTAGGGGAAAACACATGATGAAAGCAGTGAGTAGGTTAAGATTCAGAAACAGCAGGAGAAATGTTCAGATCTGCTTTATGGGATGCTTTAACGTGCTGAGATAAAACAATTTCATTTTTCTGCTTACTGCTAAGCAAATGCCAGTCTGGTTAAGCATATTTCCTCCTCTGAAAGAGTCTGAAAGGTAGCTTGTTGCCTTCTAATTTGGATTAATCTGAAGTTCCTTTGCTACCACTCCTTCTTTGTGTTCAAGTCTCAATTTCATTATTTACTAAGCTAAAAAGCTACAGCCTCTGTTCTCTATTTGCCATGATAGGAACCGATCTGTTTCTATGTACTTTATGCAGGAAACAGAACACGAAAGACAAATAGCAGATTTTGAAAATAATGTTCTGAAGTCAAGTAGGATCTCACAATAAAGCTTCACTTCTGTTTTCAAAGTGGCATAAAAAGAACATAGAATTGAGTCTTATTCAGTGAAGAATAGCTTTCCTTGAATTTTGTATATTTTACTCACAAGATCTTGACAGATACATGAATAAAATATCAAGTATCTTGCTTACTCAAGAAGTAATATTTAGAAGCACAGGGCTAATAAAGTATCACATCCCAGTTAATACAGCATCAGGCTCTTGGAAAACAGAACTAGATTCAGTTCCACTACATTCTTTCACTCTCACCATGCACTGGCTTTTGCCTCATCTCTGTTTACATCAGGTATTTTTTGCTACTTAAAGATACTTGACCTTGACAAGGGTGCCTCACTTCTCTCCATCATGTGTATTTTATTTGTCATCCTTTTTTCTTGTCAAGACTCAACATATTGTAGGGAAGCGACTGTGACCAATTGTGTTTGAATCTAAAACCAATTCAGAAAAACAAGCACAAAAACAACAAACACTTTTATCAGGAAAAAGTGGATGTTATTTTGAAACATTGTCATGGAAGAAGAGGGATGAATGAGAAACTGATTTGCACCCTGTTTTTTTCTTGCCTACCTAGACAATTTTGTAGCCTTTTTGCTATTTTAAGGGAGGGCAAGGAAAATACATCTTTGCTTCAGAAATAGAGACACAACATTATTTCAAACCAGTGTAAATGATAGCTTGGTAAAATAGGCAGGAATTTAAAACAATTGAAAACTAACATCCTTCCATTAAAATTTCATGTATGGCATTTTCAGAAGGTGCTGCCATTGGCATCAAGCAATACCAAAATTTCCACTGTAAATACACAGCAACAAAAAAACACTTCAGCCTCAGATCCTGAGTATATATCAAAATTCAGAACAACCAGGGAATTTTTGCTTACACTCCCAGATTTTCTAAGGTGAGATCAAAACCTGTTATTGTAATAGGAAATGGGTCATTACTCAATTTAACTTTCATCTGCAGGGGAGTGATACACAGAGAGAGACTGCAAGTCAGTAGGGGAGCTGACAGTGCTTCTTGCAGTGCTTTAGAGCTATACATTATTCAACTGCTTATGGAAACTTCTCAAGTAATTTTTGTTAGTGATGATGAATTTGTTATGTTTCAAAGACAGGCTCTGAAGCTCTGATTCAACCCCTTAGATTTTACTGACAGTTCAACAGAGAGAGTAGGGAATACAACTCAGTGAACAGAGTAGGACTTTGTGCAATACAACATTCTTCTAAAAAACCTTAACCATAGCTAATTTACAGCTCAGACAGAATCTTTTCTCTGTACCTGTTCATGGCTTAGTCATAGTTCTGGGTTGATGTTTGGATTTCATGATCTTAAAGGTCTCTTCCAGCCTTGAGAATTCTATGATTCTACAATTCTTTGAACATCATACACATTTTTATCATGGGATATAATCATACTGTATCTATTCAATGTCTATTTCCTGCAGAACTTGCAACAAAGAGCTCTTATAGTTTGCCCGTCCTTCTAATAATATCTTTGTACTGTGCCAGAGTAAAATCAATGATTCTACTGAGGCTCCAGACTTCGCTACCAAAATGATAAAATACAGCCTAAATAAAGCATTGAAAAGGCAAAATAACCCGAGATTTTATGCTGCCTTATTTAATTTCAGGGCTTAAATTCAATTACTACTATAAACATTTCCATAAAATGAATTGCAGAAGAAAGCTTTGCAAAGTCAAAAGCAATTTAGGAAGGGCAATGTTGAAGTGCACAATTTAGTCACATTATTAATGTGAATAATGCATTTAACTTGAAATTATTTAGAGGAAAAAACTGGGTTAAAGTGTGACCTCTGGAATGGCCATCAAATCCTGGATAACTTTGAGTAGGAAATCAAAGCATACCTTCTAATATGATTTCTGTAAGATACATGTTAGTGATCTAAAAAAAAACCCCACACTGGCAGCATAGAGAGAAATAAAAAAAATAAGAGGAAAAAACTTGCTGATTATTTTAAGCTTTATACACTGTCCTGAAAGCAAATACTGACCATTGAGTTGCAAAATTAAGTCTGGTTTATGGGAAGTGAAGAAGTGAATAAAGGGACCTGTTTGGCATTCTAGCCTGAGCAGTGCAAAGTCAGTAAATTCAGCAGGGTGCAATTTAGAAGTGGGTATCACTCTTTATCTGGTTTTCTCTTTGACTAAATTACTCAGAACTCTTTGTCCATTACTACTTTATTCTACCACTGGTTGCTTTTTATAGGGAAATTTATAGCAAGTTTCTGGCAAAGTGTGAGAAAGATCCCTATTAACAATTTATTCCCAACCTGCCTTGAGATGCTGCTGCATCCTATGAACCATCAGACTGTGTGAACAGAATATCCCCCTGTGACACTACTCATTGAGGTAGGAGCAGGAAAGACTAAGGAGATGCCAAAGCTCACTGTGCAAATTAAGTCCTTCAAGCAGAAGTGACAGTTGCCTTGCCAAGCACAGCAAGAAAAGAAAGTGATGATTTTGTAGGGAATAGACAACATGACTAGTGTTGACTGTAAATATCTTCCTGAATCCCAGTGAAAAGCACAAAGGTTGATCTCTGCATGACTTTCCTTTAGCCATCTGAAAGCTGAGAATTTGGAAATTGTGAGAAATTCTGATGAAAAAAACATTACCAACTCTGCATCTGGAGAATAAGGGTTGCTGTTCCTGTAAAGGACCTTGATTCCTTTTCTGACTTGGTGATGGCCATGGTTTGTTGAAGCTGCAGAGAAATAGGTGTGTACTTTGTTTATAATATGTTATATAAGTTCACACCTCCTATAGAACACTGACTAGTCAGGATTCATGGCTTAACAGTCCAAGCCTTCTAGAAGTCATGTAGTTCCTCATCACGTTAATTACCAGGTTGGTCTTAAAGAAACTTTTCATCCTATTCCAATTTTCCGTCTTTCAAGTCCTTATTTAATTAACTTGTTGTTAAGCATTTTCTGCTTTTTTGTTTGTTGTTCGTCCACCTCTCCCAGAGTGTGGGTGTTAAAACAATTAAGCTGCTGGCCAGACATAAATCACTTATTTGGCTACTTTAAACAGTACTGGATTAATATGTGCTTTGCTAATGACACAATTCAAAGGACAATTAAACAATCCACACAATTTCCTTTGTAGGAGTTGTTTTCAGAATGTAGGAAACAATATAATACAGTGATTTCCTACCTAGAAAAACTCTGCAAAATTCAGTACAAATAAACATGTTGATTCAACAAGAAACAGGAGAAAGAGTCAGGTGCAATAGGAGAGAAGAAGAGAGAAAGGAACCAACTTCTTTTTAGTGACAGTGTACACCAACATTAAAATAAGCCAATATTAGATGAAAGTGAATGGTTTTTTTTCAACAGTGAAAAAGGGAGGGAGTCACCTCATGTAAGTTTCCTCATTCAGAAGTTCATCTCCTAGTTTAAACTAATGGTCCATCTCTATGCCTGACAGAGTAAAGATCTGTTTCGAGTACTACAAAGTTCTCTATAAAAAAAAAACCAAACCAAAACCAACCAAACAAAACCCCCAAATTGAGTAGAAGCTGAGTCTGGCTCAGCCTTTAAGCAACAACTCTCTCATTTGATCACTGAGAAGCTTAAACACTGTAAATAAATGCTAGAAAATGAATATAAGTAGATCCAATGATGGCATGATAGAGATGGCTTTGTAAATGTATAATGAAAAGAAGATAATTATCTGGAATACAATTTTGCCTTTGTTTTCAAACAAGAGACGTTTTGATGTGAAAAAGATGGTTATGTATTAAACTGAAAGACTAATTTGATTGCAGCACTGAGACAATCGTTTTCTAACGGGGTTGATAAAAAAATCTCAGAATTATTGTCTAATACTGGAGATTAGGTTGGCAGGAAAATACCGACCCCAATTCTATCATACTACTGGCAATCACAGCATTTTAAAATGTGTAGGTATAACAGTTGCCTTGCCCATCTTCAAACAATCTGTTATCTTTATCAGCAGCTGTTTTTTCCTCCTAACAGTGCTTAGCTGATCACATCACACACAATCATCAGGAGAAACATTAAAATATGACATTCCTGTTGCCTCAAATAACCCACCATATCACCAGTTTTAAGATAAAATACAAAAATATGCTTGTACAATTATACAATTATATAAGCCTCATTTTGGGCTTAAGGCAGGAAGTTCTATAACACTTCCTTTAATGTCAAATAACTGAAGAAATGAGAAGTGGCGTAACCAGATGGAATAACAGTCCTGGGTTATGTCCAGAAGGAGCCTAGGCACTCCAAAAACTTCCAGTATCATCTTTAAAGGAGGAACAAGAGTGTCTTTGAGGAAGCAGGTGGGGAAATTCATCCCCAGGTTACAGCTGAACCAGAAAAATACAATTTTGGTCATCTCATCAATCTAACTACTTTCCCTCCACACCACATAAAAAACCACTTTCTTCCATTACTAGTGATAGTGTTTGGTGTAAAGGAGTATTGTTTCGGGAATCTGGAGTTTTCAGACTCTAGATCACAGCAGATTTTCAGCAAGTGTAGCACCAAAACAGGCAAGTATTCTTCTTGTGCCCAAAAATGTACAGTCTGCACATGGAGACACAAAATACTTCATACTCCTGCCTCTGGAGCTAAATTGTGGATGCATCAATACAAAACACTTTGAAACAAAACCCCTGCTTGTTAGTGGCTGTGTGTTAAAATACGTGAAGGACTCAGAGTTTTCCTGTCTGAAAGAAAACTGAGTAAAACAATCATGGCTCATGACAGAGAAGAACTTATCTCTAGGGTTCAATTTAAAGTGCAAGTAGCATTTAAGCATGATGCAAACATCACCTCCCAGCAACCATTATCACAGCAGGTGCCCTGAGATATATGTCAGCAGACAAGCTTTCAAACACAGGAACAGTTGATAGCAGTGGCATTTAGGCAAGGATACCCCAAAATGATTGTTAGTTAGAAAAGATCTTTTCAAGTTGTCCACATACCATAACAATAATTATTAAAGGCAATCAACAGTCTTTTACCCAACTTTATAAGCTTTCTAGTTAAAGTTATAAAAGATAAACTAAGAAAAGTATGTGGAGAACATTCAAAAGGTATGGAAAGCTAACACAGTAAATATCATATTTGTAGACCAGCTACTTTAGCAAAATCCAGAAATCTGTGTTAAATGTCTTATTTTAAGCCTATTTCAGGATACCATGGAATCACTAATGTGTTAATTCTTTGCAATATGTAATGGCTGAGTGAACAAGGCACACAGATAAGTTTGCTTTCACATGATTTTTCTTACAAATGTGCTTTGGTTAAAGTCTGTGAAGGAAACATGATGATAAACTTGCAGTCAGTGTGTTATAATGTTGCAATACAATACTCTCTGTTTTAAAGAAAAGAAAAAGGAAACAAAAAAAGAGAACTACCAGCAAAGAGAAATAAAATAAAGACGAATTAAATGACAGACATGCCTCTGTTAAAGAATCTTACATCTAAAGCACAAATGGGTTTAATGTCTCTTGGTTTTTTGGTTTGTTTTTTGTTTGTTTGTGTTTTTTCTCCTTTGCTTTTTTTGGTGCTTTGTTTTGATTTGTTTTTATGTTTTTATTTTTTCAAACAAGAAATGTTAGGATCCTCTGAAATATCACCATATAGAATGATTTTCAGGAAAAGATAAATTGTTCATATTCCTGTGAAGTTACTGAACTGAGTACATAGCCATATGAAAAATTAACTAAAGGATGAGTATTTCTTCACAGCTTCCTTTCTGACCAGAAAATAAATAGTGTTCTTGATACTTCAAGGACATGAATTGACTGTGCAAGGGGTCAGATTAAATTTGAACATTCAGATAAATTCAAATATAGCAAGGCTTAGAACAGTATGAAAAGTTTTAGAATACCAGGATTAACTCTGCAGGCTCTTGCTATCTGTACTTCATTAAAAACCCACTGTCACCCACAGGAGCAAGAACACCGAACAGGAAATTTTTGTTGAGTGTTTGCACACCCTTGGTTTCACTGATGGTGATAAATATGATACAAATGCCTCTCTTCCATGTGGAGAAACACTTTCATCTGCTTTTTCACCATTAAACACAACAATAAATTATTCCTCCTCTCTAGAAGTTACTAACTGGTGTTTCAACAAGCTGCTCTAAAAAAACTTTTGGCAAATTCCAGGATCTTCAGTTATTCCAAAGTTAAATGGACAAGGCAACTGCTGTTTCCCCTCTGCAAAATGTGTAAACTTGGAAATAAAAAATAGTAATTGTATTCCTATCTTGCTTAGCAACCGTAGGTAAAAAAGCTAATATGTCATAATTTATATGTGAAAAGATTGCATGGGGTTAGTAGCCATGTCTAGTGCTATTGAGGCTTCCCACTCAGAACAGCACTGTAAACTGGCAGCTGACTGGAAACACTGCTATTTTCAACAGTTCAAAAAATGTAAATGTGTCACTGACTGGTCAAACAGGCTTCCACACTGGTGATTTATTGCAATCTTTCACATTAGTGACTTGTATAAATCACTCCTGGGCTGAAAACAACCCCTTTGCAGAGCTTCATAATGAATTCATTTGCTGAATCAGTCTTGCTGGCTCCAGAGTTGTGTCTGGAGGTGGGTTCAAGCAGCCTCAATTAGACAAAGATAATTTCTATGAGCAGGATTTGCTAAGGTGCACAAAGCTGAAAGTAAATAAGCTTTTTCAGGGAGCTTTGAAAGGACAGAAGGGAGGGGAATAAAGTTCATCTCTCTCAACAGAAGAGAAGAATTCAGTGAAACAGGTCTGCAAGTGTTATTTTTGTTCATTAACACACGAAAATTCAAGCCTGTTGGGGACAGTGAAGGCATCTCCAAGTAGGGTACCAAAACCAGATCTGTTGGGCCTCCAGAGCTTCACCACCTACCGGTGGCAGAGTTAGGATGGTTAACCCTCAGAAACAGAAGAATATGGATATAACCTCATACCAGAGAACCATCCCCATACCTGGAACACAAAGAAGATGAATATTTGGGAAAATGTACACAAAACTTTACCTGCAGCCACTGTGACTGGTCATTGTGGCCCGAGGTCCAGGCATTGACTTTGCCCTGCTTGTCCAGCCGCGCTTTCCTGGGCTCCCAAGCGAACATATCCATGTTAAGCGTACGGAAAACACTGGAGGCAGTGATTTGAAAGTCCTGTATGTGTCCTGACTTCATCCCCAGGGGCTCAGAGCAACCTGGAACAGCAAGGTAAGGTCAGTGACACTACCTGTTTATCCCTGTTAGTGCTTCAGGTTTTCTCTTGTTGAAAAGAAAACCTGCACTTCCTGAAGAAAAGGCTTTAATCAAGACTATTGTTGGAGGAACAAATGAAAAATAGCCAATTTAAGGCATTTTATTTCAACAATTGCTTGAGTGAGGCAAAACCAAGACAGAGAATTCAACATATTTTATCCTGGCATAAATTTATGAAGGCAAACAAACAGAAAAGATTACTTTTGTCTCTGCTTATCTTGGTTTTATTTTCCTATCCAGTAGCTTCCTATTGTTTCCCCTGTTCAGTTTGATTTTATCAGGCTTTCATGCCACCTTGCTTCAACCATGTGTTCGCCCACTGAGGACATATTAATTGTTCTTAAAGGCACTATTGAAGTAAAACGTTAACAAGCACTGAGCTCTTTTACACTTTTGAATTACTTGACATCTGGCTTAAAATCTAGAAAGCCCAAAAGCCCACTGAAGGAGCGGGAGACCACAGAAGAACAACTGTGAAGGAGGGAGAATAACTGAAGATTGTCACTTAGGAGAAATTGAGAGTTAGTGGTTTATTTGTGTGTGTACATCTCATATAATTGAGTTATTTTGGTTGTAGCAAAATACAGGTCTTGGGCTTCTCCTTTCTCTGTTCATGTAAAAAAAAATTTATGAAGGGATTTTATGTTCCTCTGCCTTGCTGTTTTGTGTTGGGACACAGAAGGCACATTTGGACACAGAATAGGGAGGAAGAACCTGAAACAGGAGAGAAAGGCTTCAATAACACCACTGAACAACAGGACTGGAAACCCAGGAAGGGAGATGAGCTGCATGGTTTTAAGATGAAAAAAAAAACCAAGAAAAATAAAGGCAGGTTGAAAGCTAAGAGCAAGAGGGCTGCTAGGAGGACAGGAAAGGTGGATGTAAGGCTGGGTGGAGCAACGCTTGATGGCTGAGGGAAAGTGAAAGGTAGAAAAGGAGTTGGGAATGTAAAAAAAAGAGCTGACATTTTTATTTTCTTCCTGCCCCAGCAGTCAAACACTCTATATTGTTTCTCCCATAGGTTTAATACCCAGAATTAAGTGGAATTACTAAGAGATTCAGTAAGGAAGGTAAGATCACAGGCCCTTCATAGGAGGCTAACAGCAGGAGCAAATGCACATTACCAGAGACAAATAATAATAACAACATGATTTTTAACAAAGTATGTAATGTATTTAAAATTTGAATATTAATGGTTCATATTAAATAAAAAAGGCAAAAAAAATTAAAAAAAGAAACAGAAAACAAAGTTAACTTTTGGAAAAAACTCAGTCTTTTAGAACTGTTCTCAGTGCACAAATGAAATTGCACAGCCTTGTCTGTAGAATGGACTACCTAGTTCAAAACAACAACAAAACAATTTTCCTGGGAGTAGGAGGGAGCAATTGATGCTACAAATGAGAGAGACTAATCTATTGCTTTGGAGATGGACTTTGGTTATTATTAAATTCTGAAGTATCACTCCAGGATCACAAGGGCTGTCAGCAGGAATGCTTCATCCCTGAATCTGAAGGAGGCTCCTGACACAAAAACAGGGGCTGTCAAAGCTGTGTTTCAGTGCTGGCCCAATCCATCAAAAATGGCTCTATCTTTCCTGAGTACTATTATTGATTTATGAAACAACAGCTGTGTCTGCCTGTGCATGCGTGCATGAATTAATGGGATTTTACACTTGCCTGCCTTCTCCACGGCCCCAGAGGGAGTGGGAAGACAGTTGTTAAAGGTAACAGGAGAAAGTGAGAAGAACAATGAGAACCAGAAGAGACAAACGTGATGCACAGGGGTGGCAGCCCAATGCCTTGGTGCTGTGCCACAGGGAGCAACAAGAGGCTCTGCCGCTTCCCAGCTCCAACAGCAGACAACAGTGACTGTCTGGATGGGTGAGCCATAACCTCGATGCACAAAGGACAGGATCACCAAAGAAGCACAGAACTTTGTGTCTGCAAACTGTCATCCCTCACAGGAGTGCATTTACAGTAATGTTCATGTCTGTCCAGGGTCTCCTCCTCACTGCACTGCATCTTTCAATTTGCTTTGCAATGTCTCAGTGATTCATTTCTATTCACATTTTTACCACCTGTTAAAGTTAGTGAGATGTGATGCAGACACACTTCCGGCCACACTCAGCGGAGCATCTTAGCTCAGGATGTTTGAGATGCTCTGGATATCTCCATCTGTTATAAATGACACCTGATACCTCTCTATGTTTAATTCTATATAGGTGTAAATTTGCAGTTGCTTCTTATTTGGTCTAGCTTGATGAAACAGGGCCAGGGGAACAATGAGTCTGGATTAGCATCTGAAAACTGGAAGAATCCACACAAAGGCTATTCCCTGTTGACTGTCCCAAGGGCACAATCTTTTTTACCCTTCAATCTGCATCCTGTGCTATTCTCCTCATCTACCTCTTTTTTCAAGCTCAAACCCTCAAAGGAAATGTTAAATATCCAATGCAATGAAGGCAAACTCACAGATGTGCATGCAAAGGTCTGTATGCATCTTGCCTTGGGCAAAGATTGATATAGTGTTGGCAAGAGTAGCATAGGTCAATTATTTGAGGGCAAAGGTGATTTTGTTTTGATTAATACTGCGATACTTTTCCCAAAATTGAGAGATTTTAAAATTTTTCTTCCTATTAATGAATGATGGACTTGTTTGGGTTGGAAGGGAGCTTAAAGCTCATCCAGTTCCACACCCTGCCACGGGCAGGGACACCTTACACTAGCCTAGGTTGCTCAGAGTCCCTTCCAACCCAGCTTTGACATAATGACCACAACATTCCTTTCCAGACTAGAGAATGATGAGGACAAACAAGGAAAGGGGAATCTAGTACTAAATGCAAGTGTCATGAAGTCCCCTTTTGTGTGAATGGTACCTATATGTTACCAGAGAACAACATGCCCAAAGGAGATGAAAGCCACACACTCAGAAGATGCTGTCAGTGTCACAAGGATGTACATTCTGGGGATCTGCAAGAACTGAGAAGCTCAAAACACCAGGAGTTGGCTGAATTGGTGCACAGGCATCAACATACACGATTATCAAGAGCATTTGGCAGGGACTGCTTGCATGAAGGCAGATGTTTGAATTTGTGACTGAATTACATGAGTAAGCGACTGTGTTGTGTGAACAGTGATCTGTTTTTAAAAACCACAGCTTGATGCAGTTATTAATAACAGCTTAATGAATAAAGGCATTCTAATAAACAGTAGCTGTGATCTGTTTCTCCCCTCACATCAATATTCTATGAAGGGAAGTGAATTTAGGACACAGAGACGTGAAAAACACAAGTAAGGCAGGAACACAAGGCCATGAAAATTAATGCCTAATTTATTGATGGCCAACTCCACTAGCATTGATCGTGGTTTTCAATAAGATCTGACTGAGTCCTCGTCAGTAAAGCTATTTATGAGAATAAAGAAGATTGTATTGAACATTTTGCTGAAGTTTGTCCTAAGAAAGAATTAGTTTTTATGATGATCTGGTTCTGCAAGTCTCTCTCTGTTTAGCAGTGAGTCTCTTCTCCAGCATCAGGACATGTTAGACAAGCCAAACCTCTAAGTGCTTTATTGTCCAAGGCAGACCACCTGGAATTAAGACTGAATTAGTCTGTATAATTATACTCTTCTTTCAGTAAGGCTGAAATTGTTCTGCTGAGCATTGCCTGCCTACAGTTTAAAGAAATGATGACCTTGAAACTGTTAGGACACCACTGAAATGAATTCACTTTAGTAGCTTTCACAGTTCTTTGAAGAAAACAATTCCTGGTCATTCTGACAAGAACTTACTCCAAATTGTGGTTCCAGAAATGGAAGACATAAAAAAACCCCAAAAACTAATACACTAAAGCAGCTGTACAGAAATTTCTATTTACTCTTAAACCTATCTGTATTGAAAAAGGGCCACACTGAGATTAATGCATTAACTTTTCATTTCTGAATCTGGTTTTGATGCCACTAGAGGACTGAGAATTATTTAACTCCAACTGTTTTGATGTATCATTCCTGAACTGGATGACTACTGTTTGTAGAGTAAGCAGGCAGACATAAAAATCATTTTTAAATGAATTCAGCGGAGTGCTCCTACCAGTAAAAGGTTTATCTCTTGAAAAATATAAAAAATTTACATGCTTTACTGAATTTCTAAGGGAACATGGTTCTTATAGAGCGTGGCTGGAGGTCAAGCTTTGTATTTCAGAGCTGTACTAGGAATCTTAAAAGGTTTTATACAGGCTCCACTTCTTCATTTACTTTTTGCCATGAGATGCAATCCCTGCTCCTGCTAAATCCATGAAACAAATCCACACTGAAATATTGATTAAAGCAGCCCAGCCAAATGTGTCTTGTTACACCCTGAGTGACCCTGGATGGCAGTGGAAGCATGTTTATGCCCTGGAGGATGTCACAGAGCGCAGTGGTGGTGTCACCCAGCAGCCAGGAGGAATTACCCACAGCAGGATGGATCCCTGCTGCTGCTGTGGCTCCAGTGTATGGTGCTGCACAACCAGCTACAGGTCTCAGGAACCATTCTCAGCTTATTAGGCTGTGCTGAGCAAAGCTGTGAGTTAGAGACTCCCTGCCTCGTAGTCTGCTCAGTGTGGTACATTACAGGTCCTGATATCCACCAATACTCATTAAAACTGCCATTAATGACCTTTTCTAAGTTGCATGTAATTGGAGGCCAACATGCACAGAAAAATATACCAGTTGTTACTAAGTTGATACCACATTTCCTTACTAGTATTACTGCCCTACTATGGTTACTGACATTGCCTTGCTAAGTGTTTGCTGGTTGTACAATCCACACAGAAACAGGTGGGTGACTGCACGAATAAACAGAGGCATCAACGAAACTGCATTTCGTTGGGAACAAATGTGCACAGTTCAGAGCCGTTCAGTGCCTGATGATTGCAGAGACCCCACCTGTGAGTTCACAGCCCAGGAGCTCCATCCTCAGTGTGCAGTGCCTCCTGCACACTTGGGGGTACAGCCGAATGTACTGCGACTTGATGGGCGGCGTGAAGGAGTTGGCGTAAGGGGTGTTGTTGTCCACATTCCCACGGAACACCTGTGACAAAACAACAGGAACGTGCTAGGAGAGTTGCTGGAGGGCCAGTTAATTTTCATGTTTCAAAGGCATCTGCAATGCTCTGACCACCTCTGCAAGCTTTTCCCATACAGCTGCTGTTTCAGCATCTCTGGTGCCTGACACAAGATTTTAAGCAAAACGTCCTGCCTTTGGGTCACATCATGATGTGTCTGAACCAGGGCCCCTATCTTGTCACTCCCAGAAGCTAAAGCTATTAATGCAACTAAATTATGCCTTCTTCTCTAATTAGTGTATCAAATAGTCCCAATTCAAGTTAGCCTGCAAGCATTTATGCTGATTGACATTTGGGTTTTTTCCCTCTAGTTTGAGAACCTGATTCAGCTCCTACTGAAGTGACTGTAATCCTCCCACTGATCACAGGGGGAGCTGAGTTAAACCTATCAGCATTCTCCTATTCACTCTTCACTCTAACCAGATTACCTTGCACTGTGTTTTCTTCCCTCATTATATACCTCCTCACACAGCATTTTAATTTTCTGATAGAGAAATGCTGCACAGGGCCTTAGTCCTATGTAAACTTACACAGTAAAGGGATTTTTTGCTGCTTTGTAGGCATGACTCCATCAAAAGTAATTGGAAACTGTAAACTGTAAACACACACATCCCACTGGATGATACTGTTTGTGCAGCACAGAGATTAGCATTGATGAATGGGTTCTATGTCTTCAAGGGTTAACGCTAATCTGCCAATATAATAAAACTAAATTGAAAACAGAATAATGAGTAATTACTGGTAAACTAATTAAAATGAAAATCAGTTAAGTGTAATAAACAGGATTATTCTAGCTTGGGGAAATAGTATTTATACAACCATCAATTAAAGTATAAGAAATTCTTAGCAGACAGAAAATGCAAATTTGTTGATGCCCTTTTTTTTCTTAAATTCAGAGAAAAATAGTAACAATGAAACCTATATCATATTTACAGGCAATTAGGCTTTTTACTAGTGACACCTCAAACTTCTGAAGGCAGCTAAAACATGAGGCTTTCAGATAGAGAAGACTTAATCTTACCATATCTTCCTTTGTGCCTTTTACTTTGTACATTGTCCATGACTTCCCATCATTGCTATATGCAATTTTGTAAGATTTTACGTATTCTGGACTTCCAATCCTCTTGGCACCTTGAGTTATAACTCCAGTGACGCGCATCTTCTTCTGCAGGTTTATCTGAAATAACAGGACATTGTTATCACTAAGCATCTGAAGGACACAATTCAATTCTTCTTTTTTTTTTTTTTTCCTTTCTTAAATGTCAGGAAAAAGCATAGCTGTAGCATTTAAATTACTGCTTTTTCAGTTGCATTAATTCCTTTTATCTGTCATTAATTTGACATGTAAACACACATAGTGAGTGAATAAAACTGAACCAGAAACCTGGACTAAGTTTATTTCATGTGTACGTGTAGACCAATATATACACATATTATAGTTATACAGAATATTACTGGTGTATCACAGGGATAGTGCACATTTCTGGCATATAGGGTTACTGACATATACATTTCCTTCCTGAAAGGTAAATGCAACAGTATGATGATTTAAGAAAGGCTGAATCTTCTGTTCTATTAGAAGCCAATTTGCAATACCATACTAAAAGTCCAAAGTTAAATTCAGGCAAAAGTTCTTTGTAACATAAAAATACATAGAAGTTCTGAAAGCAAAGAAGTAGACTTTTCCTTGGTTCTCATTGAAAATTCATGTAGCTAAAGATCAAGGCTGAAATGCTAATCCTAAAACAGTCAATAGCAAAGTATCAATCACTGCATTTGAACATTCCCTGTGTACTTGTCTGAGCTGATGGCAACACCTTGAAGTACAAAATGAAGACATTCAGAATGAACAAATAAAGAGTTCAACAATGTTCCAAAAATATCAGTTTTGCTTTCTTTATCTATCTATGACATGGGAAAGACAACTATATTCTCTGCAAGTTCAGAATGTTGCATTCAAATCAAGCAATGCTGGCACTGTCAGCCTCATCCCAACGGCAACGTCAATCTGTGGCAGCTGCACTCCCACCCTCTTACTGGTAGGCAGTTGAAATCTGCAACTTTTGCACCAAATGAAGCTTAACAAAGAGCTGTCACACCGTGAGAGTGGAGTGAAGGTGCAGGGAGATGTGTGGTAATAGGAGGCAAAAGGAAATACGAGAGAGCAAACAACTGGGACCAGGTAAATAATGCCTCAAACAACATTAGCACTCACCTCCTTCCAAATGAGTTTTATCTCTGCTCCCCAATTAGCAGAGCTGATCCAGTGCAATCCCCACTGTTTGGAAAAGCAGCCCCAGTACAGGTAGGTGGGGACTTGGAGACAGATCAGGTATCTGCTGTCCAAATACCTTAATCTCTTTATTCTTTGCAGTGTGTTCTGAAGACTTCCTCCCCTTTGGCAATATAATCTAACCTCTATTAAGGATGTAAGACGATCAGACTTGAGAGTTTCAATATCTCACTGTGCACACAGTGGGAAATGGGTGAAGGTTAGAAATTTATGGCTAGGGTTTTTTGAGGAAGTCTGGCTATTTCCCTGCTACTTTCCTGAAATAGTTGGCTTTCAGTGTACTTTTACCACTATTCTCCCTATAAGAAACTGAAAACCCTCACACACCTTCAGAAAAACAATGTGTATTTTAGAGATTTAGAGCCACTGAGAGAGGAGGAGCTACTTTAATAAAGACTAGATGTTTTTAAAGGATCTTTCTCACACAGACAAGGAAAGCTCAGGAACACTTGCAATTCCAGTGGGAAGAATGAACTCATGCCAGGATTTTAGACAGGTATAAATTAAAAGAGATCTATGCTTTTTTACAATCTTGGAAAGCTTCTTTTCCCCAGTTCCTGGTCTCCCAGAGTGGAAAACAAACCAAAACAAGTATGTTGTATTTGTAAAACGACAGCTCCAGAGACTACTATCAGTCCCAAAACTACATTAAAAATGTAGTTAACATGGAATAATAACCATCTAAAGATTTATGGAAGTATCTTATGCATATTTCACTCTCTATATGGAATTTAAGAAAATTAATAAACAGGCAAGTAAATCAATTTTTCATGTATTTACATAATTGTTAACAATGAAGTGAGTATCATCTCCAAAAACAAATTAGAAGGCCCATTCCAACAGAAACCAGACATTGATTATTTGATGACTGGTAATATCTTCACATTTCACTGCATGGGAAAACAAAAGTATAATGCAATGCCAAATAATTTTTTTTTGTTCCAGAGATGAATGTGTCTAGTATTCTCTCAGTTTAATTCCCAGTGTTTCCTTTTCCAGGTAATAATCTTGGGGAGTTTTTTTGGATGAGAATTTCCAGGTATTCTCCCCACTATTTATCCACAAGGAGTAGTTTCCATGGCTTTAACCACTGGATATTCTATTCCCACACTGGCTCCTTTCCACACACCAGTCTCCACACCCAATGCACAACAAATCAACCACTACACTTCAAGAAGCGAAACAATGACAAAAAAACCCACTCAAAAATAATGGATCAAATTGTTTAGTACTATAGTTGAAACTCTAAAAAAAGTAAAGGTCCTACTGAACAAATGGAAGATTTGGTCAGATAATTATAAAAATGAAAGAAAAAAAATCTATTTTTTTTAATAGTCATATAATATAGATCTTGATAATCAAATCAACATACAGACAGAATCTTTCCTTTTAGAGGACTTATTGATGAGTACTCATCCTGCAACTCACAAACTGAGCTTTGTCTTCAAGCAGCATTGAACTTGATATAACACAGAATTAAAAATACGATGCCTTGTTTTGCAATTAGTTCTATATGAACTGCAATGTTCACAGGAAAATCCAATGAAGAAGGAAAAACATGCTTTCAAATCCCTCTGGCTTGCTTGTATAGAAATCCCCACGGGGATAAAGTCATGCTGGTGGTACCTCCTTTCAGTGCATATGGATTACACCAGGAATTAATTGTCCCTCTGTGTCTTTCTGTTCTTTTATGCTTTTTAAATTTTTCAAGTTAGAGCATAGCAAAAATTGCAATATTACAACTGTAGCAACGACAGTAATGAAGCAGGAGTTGAAATCTTTCTTAGTTAATGTACTTCAGCAGGAAGCTGTGAAGAAATGTGAACTACATCTTTTTTAGCACTAAAAGCTTTTCCAAAGGTGTTTTTCTGTGGCAATTGTGAAGAAAAACAGCTCAAGAAGCTCTGCTTTGTGGATTCAGATGTGGGGGACAGAAAGTCATGTATTTTAATTACATGGGTGACTGTGTTTTAAAACAAACAGAAGTGAGATTCACCAGGATGAGAACAAGAGTTTACCATGTTTTTTTCAAAGAAGGTATCAGCTTATTCACTTATTAAGGAAGCATTATGATTACGTAGATGAACTGCAAAAAATCAGGGATGATAAGAGACCTTGTAAGAAGACACTTGAACAGACATTTGAGGAACTACCTACAGGGAAAAAAAAGGAAAAAAAGGGAAGAAAAAACAGAGAGGAAGGAAAGGAAGGAAGTGAGGAAAGGAAAGGAAAGAAGGCAGGAAGGCAGGAAAGAAGGAAGGTGTGAAGGAAGGAATTCAGGAAAGATGGAAGGAATTCAGGAAGGAAGGAATTCAGGGAAGGAATTCAGAATTCAGGAAGGCAGGCAAGGAAGGAATTCAGGAAGGAAAAGGAAGAAGGAAAAGGAAGAAGGAAGGAAGGAAAAGGAAGAAGGAAAAGGAAGAAGGAAGAAAGGAAAAGGAAGAAAGAAAAGGAAGAAAAAGGAAGGAAGGAAGGCATAGGAAGGGCAGGCAGGATGGAGGGGGGAGGGAGGGAGGGAGGCAAAGGAAGGTAGGCAGGAAGGTGGGCAGGAAGGAAGGCAAAGGAAGGCAGGAAGGCAAAGGGAGGGAGGGAGGGAGGGAGGGAGGGAGGGAGGAAGGAAGGAAGGAAGGAAGGAAGGAAGGAAGGAAGGAAGGAAGGAAGGAAGGTAAGGAAGGAAGGAAGGAAGGAAGGAAGGAAGGATGAAGGAAGGAAGGAAGGAAGGAAGGAAGGAAGGAAGGGAAGGAAGGAAGGAAGGAAGGAAGGAAGGAAGGAAGGAAGGAAGGAAGGAAGGAAGGAAGGAAGGAAGGAAGGAAGGAAGGAAGGAAGGAAGGAAGGAAGGAAGGAAGGAAGGAAGGAAGGAAGGAAGGAAGGAAGGAAGGAAGGAAGGAAGGAAGGAAGGAAGGAAGGAAGGAAGGAAGGAAGGAAGGAAGGAAGGAAGGGAGGGAGGAAGGGGGGGAGGGAGGAAGGGGGGGGAGGAAGGGGGGAGGAGGGCGGGAGGGAAGGGGGGAGGGGGGGAGGGGAGGGAGGAAGGGAGGGAGGAAGGGGGGAGGGGGGGAAGGAGGAGGGAAGGAGGGAGGGAGGGAGGGGAGGGAAGGGGAGGGGAAGGGAGGGGAGGGCGGGAGGGCGGAGGGCGGGAGGAAGGAAGGAAGGAAGGAAGGAAGGAAGGAAGGAAGGAAGGAAGGAAGGAAGGAAGGAAGGAAGGAAGGAAGGAAGGAAGGAAGGAAGGAAGGAAGGAAGGAAGGAAGGAAGGAAGGAAGGAAGGAAGGAAGGAAGGAAGGAAGGAAGGAAGGAAGGAAGGAAGGAAGGAAGGAAGGGAAGGAAGGGAAAGAAAGAAAGAAAGAAAGAAAGAAAGAAAGAAAAGAAAGAAAGAAAAGAAAGAAAGAAAGAAAGAAAGAAAGAAAGAAAGAAAGAAAGAAAGAAAGAAAGAAAGAAAGAAAGAAAGAAAAAGAAAAAGAAAGGAAGAAAGGAAGAAAGGAAGAAAGGAAGAAAGGAAGAAAGGAAGAAAGAAAGAAAGAAAGAAAGAAAGAAAGAAAGAAAGAAAGAAAGAAAGAAAGAAAGAAAAGAAAGAAAGAAAGAAAGAAAGAAAGAAAGAAAGAAAGAAAGAAAGAAAGAAAGAAAGAAAGAAGAAAAAGGAAGGAAGGAAGGAAGGAAGGGAGGGAGGAAGGGAGGGAGGAAGGGAGGGGGAGGAGGGAGGGAGGGAGGGAGGAAGGAAGGAAGGAAGGAAGGAAGGAAGGAAGGAAGGAAGGAAGGAAGGAAGGAAGGAAGGAAGGAAGGAAGGAAGGAAGGAAGGAAGGAAGGAAGGAAGGAAGGAAGGAAGGAAGGAAGGAAGGAAGGAAGGAAGGAAAGAAAGAAAGAAAGAAAGAAAGAAAGAAAGAAAGAAAGAAAGAAAGAAAGAAAGAAAGAAAGAAAGAAAGAAAGAAAGAAAGAAAGAAAGAAAGAAAGAAAGAAGAAAGAAGTTGATCAATTTTACCACCCCTACTTAAATTTAAGGTTATTTTGAGAGCAACGAATTCACACTTCACACTTGACCTCTGTTCACAGACTCATTTTTGGCACCAGCTCAGAGGAGTCTCCTGCATCCAGCAACTTCCATGGGATCTAATTCACCAGCATATGCCAGGGATTTGGCTGCAATGGTAATGAGCAAATCCAAGGTTGCCCAGTGTCCTACATCCTCATGGCAGGAAGCACTTAATGAAACTTGAATAAGGTGCTGCTTCACACCTGCCCAAATGGATTCTGCCTGTCAGTGAGGATGTTTTATGGGACTAGAATAAGTGGTGAACACTGAACTACTCAGCCAAACCCTGTGTAAAATGAAACCAGCATTCTGCCATCAGTTTATTTATATCTGACACTACAGGAACTACACTATGTCATCATGTATGGTGGATGATGCAGCATCACTGTGCTGATAATGAAAGTGGAGCCAAATCAGTCATGTGAGTCAAGGGACAGGGACAGGACATGGTATCACCTCAGAGCAGATGCTGTATACACTGTCATGGTCTGAATTCATCCCTGCAGCCAAAGCAAATCAAACAACAATCACTAGATGCAAACACCCTCCAGCGCAGTGCGTGCCCAAGAGCTGGGGAATAAAATCAACTCCATTAATTTAAGAAGTCACTGAAATTTCTTCTAGTCTTGCTTCTTTCAGCCAGCACGATCTTCCCAACTCCATGATGAGACAGACCATATTGATGACTGCAACAGGTTACAGAGTCATGGCCTTTTTCAACAGGATGGGGAAAAGTAACCAGTGTTCTACGTTTCCTGCTCTCAGAACTGATTCCATCAGAGTAATTATCTATTAGTCAATTTTCACTGGTATACTAATGTTTTTGCCTGCAATGACTCACTCAAATCTGTTTTGGGATGCTGAATAATTCAGTTGTCTACAGTGATGAAGACATATCCAATCTACATTTTACTGGAACCTGTAAAAATCCATATTGGAAAGAAAACAAAACAAATGGAAAAGTGTTTCCCCAAGAGAAAGTGGCAATATGAACAAGGTAATTTTATTTGTTTCTGTTGACTGTACCATGCACCAGTTTCAAAGGCAATTCAGAACCAGTCCTGCAAATCTGCATTTCTGTGTATAGGTGTGAGTAAATGCAGAACCCTGTTTTCTATGAACAGTCCAAGGGGCTCCACAAAACAAAGATCATAAACAACTTCTCAGCATGCTTAAAAAGTCTTAGAACCACAGGGAAAAAAGATACTAAATTCACAATCATGAGTGCAACAGAACAGCAGGGATTAGGGACAGTGCCATTGGAAGACTTTCCTCTTCAATTTGTGATCAAATATTAGTATATTCAGTTTGCAGAAGCTGTATACATGGCAAAAAAAAAAAAGATAAAAAGACACCCAGTTGCACCTATCTTATCTGTATTATTATGTAAAGGAGAGGAGAAGAGGAATGAGAAGACAGAGGGACCACCCTAGGAAGACACCTCCTGTGATGCTCCTGGACAGAACATATAAACATGTTCCCCACTTTTTTTACCACACTGTTTACAACAACACCACTACAACAGCATACAAAACGGGTTTATCTGAAGTATTCCTTAAAAGCAAGCTTGCCAGAAATGCTCAAATTAAAGCCTTCATGAAACCTTGGGTCTCTGAGACTTTAAATGTAGTTTTACATTCATAAACAGAAATGCATTTTATGGAGAACTAGAGTGTTTACATGTTTCAGCTATGCGACAGAATAGTATTGCCATAAATAATTCTCCATCTTTTCTAGCATAAAGTAAATATATTTTTATTGCTACTCACCATTACTCATACAAAAATAGAGTTGAATAAGGAGATCAAGGTTATGCTGGCATTAAAAGATTTATTACAACAACCCTTTCCTGCTGATCTCATCAGGTTTTGAAGGATTGAAATTTAATTTTTTTGTCTCTCTTTTTTTTTTTTTAAAGTCATAATTCTGACAGAGCTAGACAGAAAGCACCACAGAAGCATTTTGTGATGAAAAACAGGGACACTTGCCAATAGAAATATTTGTAATAAACTCAGGGAAGGAACAACCTGACACAATCCCCTCAATACTGGGAAATTCAGTGAGTCTTAAGAGATCCCCATGCTTCTTTTTCAATCTCCAGGCTCTGGAGCCCTTGAGCAGGGCTGAATGCTGCTGTTTCGCCCTGGTGCCACCCCAGGAGCTGCAGAGCTGGGCTCTGCATGTGATGAGGAGCAGGGGAGTCTCAGCAGGTCACTCACTATTAACTTCCTCTTGCAAAGCCCTGCTGGCACCTGAGCACAAGGTTCTAATCTATCTTGCCTGTCTGTGGCTTTTTGATACTCTCCTAATCAGCACTGTCAGGAGGGCTCCTCTGGACTTAGCTGAGGGCATTAATGCAGTCAGCACAGTGGCATGATACGTGTTTTAACCAGAGTCCAGCTTAGGCAACACAGAGCTTTATCCATGGTAGCACCGCAGCTGCTGTTAACATGCTGGAAGGAGGACTGTTACATGGAGAAAAGGCAACATGTTCTACCTGATAATATTCACACTGTAATATAAATTATAATATTTTAATACCCTAGGAGAACTAACACGGTAATTTTCTACAAATAGTAATTCCTAATTGATTGTGGAATTTTACCTGAGAACAAACAAATTAAATACTTTAATATATATTTAATTTATATAAGATAGATAGATAGATGGATGTAATGTATAAATACTTTTAAGTTTCTGATCCCAACCCATTTGTTTAATTTTTGTGGATGCAGGTCCAACAAAGTCCCTTCACAACTTCGCTATTAAATCCTCTGCAAACTGTTGCAGGAAATTTGAACAGTACAGGCCACAGCCTGGTTTTAGAAGTCTGTATGCCCAACCCAGTCTATGCAGAAAATAGAAGGCCTGTGTCCTTGAGATAGTTTCGAAAGAAAACAGACTTGCAGTAAGCAGCAGCAAGCAGAGTCCAATCGAATTGTGTTGTAAGGCATAGGCACTAAGAATTAGCCAATAATGTGCTTGTATTATTCATGTGCTTTTAGAGGTATGAGATATAGTTTGTGTGTAATAAACAATAAATTGGTGCATTGATCATTACTTCTGTGAAGAGACATCTTTGACTTTGTCGCCGGAACTTCAGGGCTCTAACAACCCTTTTTCTATAGCAAACTCATTCTCCTGATGCTGTTGTTTACAGTCTATCACACTTCAAGGTAACAACAAACACCTCTCACAACTCCCCTGTACTCAGGTACATCTCAGCTCCAGCCAATGCTATAAAAGTCACACATCACCTTTGCCACCTTCAACAAGACTTACATGCTTCAAATTAGGCATGCAGAATCAGAGATGCAAATTGGCCCACTAATTTAATTTGCCTCTCTGTGAAAAAATCAGAATATAGGTTAAAACCTTCTTGTATGGAAAACAAAAATACAATGATTATTTGGCCCATGTAATGCTAATGTGGAGGAACATATGTTATGAGAATTATCAAAAAGCACCTACTGCATTTGGCTTTTGTTGAGAACTTTCAATTTATGCCTCAGAGAACTTACATAATTAGACAGACTAAAACCTTGCTTAGTCTGTTCCTTCTTATTATTAAGCCATTATTTCAGTCCCAAAGGTAGTTGTTATGAATCCCATTAACTGGATGATATGAATTATTCAAATACTGGCATGTTTAGACTGTCATCTCAAGAAGAGGCTCATAATCAATCCATATCTTTCACACATTTCCAGCCCTGGAAAATTTTATCATATTAACAATGTATTGATTAAACAAGTATTAAGTATCTGAAATTTAAAGTCAGTTAAGAAACACCAAGGTCATTTACTGCTATTATTAGTTTCTTCATGTACTTTGAACTTGTGAATACTCTTCCTGTCTTTGGCATTCTAATGTCTCCTGGAAGAAGGTCTATAATACCTCTTAAAGAATCAGTCCAAGAATATGAAAATAAAAATGTCAGTGAAAATATCTCTATGTACTTCCCCTTTTAAAATAGGTTTGATCAATAGGATTTAGAAGATACGATGTCAGACTCAGGTCACAGAAACAAATACATACTTTTCTTTTAATCCTACATGAAAACCCTTCTCTTTAGGAAAAATGAGTGAATTTCACAACGAAAACATACCCAGGGAAATTTCTGAATGTGAAATAATTTCAAATATCAGAGGTGCTTTCTCTTACATACTTTCCATCTGCTTTTATGGCACTTTGGCAGATGTAGTCTGCTAAAAACTCTGGTGACAATATGACCTTTCCTCAAGCCCAACAGGGACAACTGGGAAAAACTACTGTTGTGACTTCAGTGGACTTTGTCTAAGTCTTGTATACCTTCTTAACTCAAGAAATCACAGAATTATAGGATCATTAAGGTTGGAAAAGACATCCAATGTATTGATTAAATGAGTATTAGCTATCTGAAATTTAAATTTAGCTAAGAATCACTAAGGTAATTTATTGCTGTTATTACTCTCATACTTTGAACTTGTGAATACTCTTTCTGTCTTTGGAATGCTAATATCTCCCAGCAAGAATTTCCCTCTTGAGCCTCCTTCTCCTCAGGCTGAACCCCTCGAGGTCCCCCAGGTAAGCAGGTAAATGGTAAGTAAGAAGGAAACGTACCAGAAAATGAGAACTCTGTTGCCCAGATGAAGAAATTATCTTTTCCAGTTTTGCATACTAAAGCTGAACCTGCAGTTAAACCCATCCACTGAAAGATGGGGGCTAAAGCAAAAACGGGAATAGCAGGGAACATGCAGGAGATCAGAAGCCCTGTCCCTGTGAGATCCCTACTTTGAGATACCATTGCACATTTCCATCCTATTTTGATTAGTTCCTCCACCAGAATAAACTCAGCAAGTGATAATAGTGCTACCAAACAGTGCACAACCTGTATTAAAATACACATTTTTACTCTCTTTTTTCCATGGTCAAGGTCATCCTGATCAATGTTTACCCATTTAAAATTGTCTTTTCCATTGAGCTTGGCCACCACAGCTGCCTGTTATGCTTGCCCATGCCATCCTTTTGCTTTTCCCATAGATCTGCACATGCCTGTTCTAGTCAGTTGGGGTTTTTCAGTTGCCAGTTTATAGAGGATGAAAAGCACATTAAAGTTCCAAATGTAATTAGTGCTTCTGATTGAGATGGGGTTGCCACACATAATTAGGACAACTGTTAGACTGTGCCCACAACAAGAAAAAATCCATATGAGAAACACAAGTGGCAAAACAGGAGTGTGTGAAAACAATCCTTCCCCCGTCTATTGCTGTCTTTGAGGATGATCTTTTAGTTGCTATGAGACTGGTTGTGCAAGGGAGAGAGGCCAAGGTTTGGGATGAACACAAGTGGAGCAAAGAGAGCAGTAAGCACACAGGGGACAGATGGTGTTGTGATGGATGAAAAGACCATGCCACTCAAATGATTCTCCATCCTCAGATGCTACTGCAGAACACAAAATGTTGGCTTAAATGATTAACATCTCCAGAACCTGAAGAAAGTACTTGACTTAGTATTTGTTGGACCATGACAAACACACTCATAAAATAGTTTTCATTATCTTTTGAAATTAAGAAGCAAATGACAAAAAAAATTCTATACCTGTTGTCTATAACTAAAAGTTACCCTTCAGTGAGATTTTCCTTATTTATCTCTACATTTTTCCTCAAAATATCTTCTAAAAAACTGGCAGGGAATATAGTAGATTGAAAACACCAAACGTTGCTTTTTGTGATACACAGTCTTTGAAAAGTCTCATTGAGAGATCTTATCTTAACCACGCACAGAAGAAGGTTCTAAGAGCACAAGATTAAAACATGCTCCCATTTCTCAGTCCACAGAACCGCTGTTTGACTGAAACTTGAAAGTCTTTGAGATCATAAACAATATGCCATCATTTCCAGGGCAGATCAAGGAGCATGAATTTACTTCAGCAGAGAAGGACCTGGAGGTCCTGGTGGACAACAAGCTGCGCCTTACCAGCAGTGGCCAAGAAGGCCCATGGGATCCTGGGGTGCATTAGGAAGAGCATTTCCAGCAGGTCAGGGAGGTGATTCTGCCCCTTTGCTCAGCCCTGGGCTGCACGTCTGCAGTGCTGGGTCCTGCTCTGGGCTCCTTGCGACAGCAGGGACATGGAGCTCCTGGAAGATGATTCTCCTGTGGAGATGCTGAAGGGATGGAGCATCTCTGTGAGCAGCACAGGCTGAGGGAGCTGAGGCTGTTCAGCATCCAGAGCAGGCCCTGAGAGTGACCTCCCCATGGCTGGCAGTGCCTGCAGGGAGCGGGCAGAGCATGGACCAGGCTCTGCTGGGGGGGGCCAGCAATAGCACAGGAGGAACGGGCAGGAACTGATACCCAGGAAGTGCCACCTGGACAAGAGGAAGTAACTTTGCTGTGCAGTGACCCAGCACTGAAGAGATTGTCCAGGGAGGGTGCGGAGTCTCCTCACTAGGGATATTCCAGACCCCCCTGGACACAATGCTATGCCATGTGCTCTGGGACGGCCCTGCTGCAGCAGGAACGAGGACCAGATGACCCACTGTGGTCCTTTCCATCCTCACTCATTCTGTAATTTTGTATATAGATGTCTTTGTACCACACCAAACCCAAAATCCTAATACACCATCATGTAATTTTACTTTTTCTTGAACTTTGTCTCCTGAACCTTCACTGTAATGAAGTGCTTTTTTCTAGGAGCATTTTTCTAGAAGTCAAGCCGAAAAGGAGAGTAACTACAAGTGAGGATCATTTGCTCTGCCAGTTTTCAAAATGAGCGTTTAGAGGATAAAAATATCTGGTTTGACTATGACACATCAACATAGTATCATCATAGAGATTTACATGCTGTTCCCACACCAGGGGGACTATAATCCCCACACATCACCACCACATGAGTGCTGGGGCATCTCTTCTTACTGATGCAAAAAATCAGACAGGGACACAGTTGTTAGTTTTGGTGTGTCAGCACTTTCTTGTTTGACTAATACCAGAATAGCAAATGTGGGCAAAAAATATAAAATATTTATCTGAAATGGATGGTGTCACAGACATGGGAAATAATGCATTTAAAGGTCCTGTTGCTTCAGTCCTTCAGTCACATTACAGGGAGTAATTAAGGAAAGCTGACAGAACATGTTATAGATGGTGTTCATAACAGCATCAATTTTCAGTTGCCATGGGGATGCTAACTCTGAACTGGCTTCTTTTGTGTACCCGAAACCTTAATCTAAAGTTGTTTGAATACGTCTGTGCGTGGGTGTGGGTGTGTGTATGAAGAATGAAACCAGGAGGTATAATATGAAACAGATACCAAGATTTGGGACTCCAGGGAGTGTATGGATGATTACACTAAGAAATAGGCTCCCAGTCCTTTTGTTTTCTCACCTGCTTCAAGTACATAAATTATATTTTTGGCCTGTAAACTAAATGTGTAGATGTTGAGGGAGACTAGCAGAGAGCAGGCATTGGTATTGAGTTCACTGAAGTCACTGAATTTATGGCAGGCCTTGGCTAGCTGACCATCTCTTCTAATTCCTACAGTTCAAAGGTCCTATGTGGGATAGTTTTGAGAGAAGTCAACTGCACTTTCATTATTAGTTTCTGTTCTCTGCTGTCAAGAGCTTTCAGGTACTTACTGCCACTCTTCAATATTCTCCAGGGAAATTCTTCTATGATGTTGAGTCAGATTTTGGAGTATTGAAAAAACAAACAAAAAAAAATAGCAGAGCTTTAATAGTTTTTTCAGCATCCAATTTAGCAGGTTAAGTCTTCCTACATGGAAGACTTCCCACATCACCTTACATAATGACTCTGAAACTGTGCTTCATAAGGTTTACTTGGCCACACTATACCAAGATGAGAGTTATATTAAGTAATATTAAATACTCAAGACATGGTGACAGGTATTTTTGGAAGCTGATATAACAGTTCTCATGAATGAGGAAATGAACTTTGACAAAATGAATGGTTTGGCAGATGGCAGTTTGCTTGAAGCTCTCACCAGCAGATGTCTGAATGAATGTTCTGCAAGACCTCCGTGTATTTTGGGTTTTATCATTTCATTAGCAAATAGCTATCACCTGGTGTATACTTGCTCTTTGGAAGCTCTTGATGAGGAAGCTGTTAAAATTTTTTTCCATGCCTTTTTTTGGAGAAAAAAACCCCAAAATCGTACTTTATGGTTTCTTGCTTGAGATAAGAATGATGGAACTTAGAAAGTTTCAATTACATTTTTGGTCTGTTATAGTAGTTATTATTAGGTTTGTGATATTCACAGCCACAGATTTAGTTATGCCATGGGACTGCAAGCCCCCAAAAATGTGAGGCTGAGCACCAGAGGTGGCATTGAAACCAAAAGTTGTGTGGAAACAGTCGTGTAAAAACCAAAATAGGCCACAACAAAATACAGATTCTACCTGCCAGAAACTATTCAATCATATTTAGACATTTTTAAAAAAAGCATTCTCAGTAATCACTAAAGAATTTTTAAAATAAATAAATTTCTAAATTAGACAGAGTTTTTGGAAATATTTTGCCTTGAATATGCTGAGGTAGAGTCTTTTCCATCCCAGATGACCTGTTTTTATTAACAGTCTCTAAAAGAAGGCTATTGACTCATAGTTTCAAGAAATAGAATGAAAAAAAATCTTAAAATTGTGCAAAGTTATTAAATAAAGCAAAAAGTATAATTTGCATCAGATGCAATGAGAAAGTAAAAGTAAATGAACTCAATATTTTTGGAGTTTTATTTGAAAATAAATGATAATATACTCAAATTACCAATTAGAAGTTGGGCACCTTTTTAATCAAACTATTGTATCTCAGAATACAGAGTTTCATCTGAATATTAGCACACAGTTTCAGAAAACTCATTTAGAAAATAAAATAGAAAAATGCTAGAATTAGAATGCTCTTTCCATATATTCAAAATAAAGAGTTCTAGCTTTTCTCTTTTGAAATTACATTTGACTTTCAAAAACTTACCCAAAAAAAGAACAAAAATGTGAAATATAGCTGGAAAGAGATGAATTCCTGGAAGAGGAAAAACTCAAACTCAGTTATTTTGGTTACTCTGCTATACAAAAAAAACTAGAGGAAAAACCGTAACTATTCAACCTGAACCAACTTTACTTCTCATTTTTTGCTTCTGTAACCAAACTGAGCAGTCCAGCTGTTTTGTAAATGAGTCCTTCTCACTATAAGAAAATAAATATTTGAATAATTTATTTAAAAGACAATTGGTAACCACACCGATGTCTTAGAGAAATAGTTCATGGTATTTTAATGAGGGGTAACAAAACCATTTTTTATGTTTCTATTTAATACCTAACATTTATATCCCACAGTCTCCAGCAACAGTTCAGGTGTTCAATCACAGCTCCTACACTGTGGCAGGATGCACAGTGCTAAGTGCATTTTCTTAATATTCTCCAAATACAGGGCATGCTCAAATCTGCTTTTGGTGGCTGCTGGTTAATACTCTGTCAAAACAATTTCCATGTCCAAAAGACCACAAAATACTTTTAAAAAAGAGGTGATAGTCTCTTAAAAAAAAAACAAAACTAAACCAAAAAACCTCATAAGCAGGGATCCTCTTCATAATTTAGGATTTTGAATATGGTACAGAATTAACAGAATCAACAATCCTGCCCATGGCCATATCTATTCTGGTTCATACTGCCTCAAAAATAAAATAAAATTTATTAATAGAAAAATATAGATCCATGCAAGGAATGGGTAGAGATGATGTGAAATCAGAATAAAACAAGCCAACATATTTAAAGCCATAAATCCAAAAGGACAAAAGGGAAAAGTGAAAATGCTGTTTTTAAGAAAAGAGTTAACAAAAAAGATACATTACTGGAACAGGCAAAGTGACTGTCTTAATTATATTTCAGGACCAAATAATGAAAACTAGAAGTATGGGATTTTTTTTCTCATTTTAATAGCACTAAGAAAGTAGTAAGCAGTACACAGGTGTTATTTTATCCCAGCCAACCTGTGAGGAGAAACAGAGGTCAGCATAACTTGAAAAGGCAGATATGACTTACTCTGACTTTAATTTGCTTTCAAAAACATGGTCATTGACCCTTTAAATCACAAGCCAATTACAAGCATTGTAGTGCCATTACTAATTACATGCTGAGAGTGTAAATTTAAAATGGCAATTTCAATTTTCAGTTCATTGGGAGAATGCAGGAAAATGAAATTGCATACTAATTAGTTCATGCGTATCAGACACCTGAAAGATTAGAGAAAAAAAGCTCTGCACTCATTAGAAATGAGTTATAAGCAAAGCACTCAAACCTTTTATTCGCCAGGCTGCATATAAATAAAGAAATTAAATGACAAAGAAAATAGATAATGATGGAACAAGGCAAAAATAGCTACAGGCCTATACATAATCATACTTTGCATGACTTTGCCCATTATACACAGCTTCCTCTAGAATTTATCTAGCACTGGAAGCTACAAGAGGGGAAGAGGCTTTTGTTTCAGGTTCACTAAGCTGACTGTTTGCTCTCATTTCCTAAAGATGGACTTTCTGGTTTTGTAACTTTCCCACTTTATCTCTGCCAAACATTCACACTGTTTTTCATGTCTTTTTCTGGACCTGCTGCTTCATTACTGGGAGCAGCATGGGAAAGATTCCATATGCAGGTTGCTCATAGCAGGGTGTGGGGAGGAGCCAGTGACAGGATAAAGTAAAAACTCAAGTAGGTTCTTCTTCAAAGCAAGGTATCCAGAAATTTAGCTCAGATCAAGAGTGGGTTGACTTCTTTGTAACCCTCCTCAGACGTTGATGAAGTGTCTCCCTGGACATCACAGACCTCATGCAAAAATAATATGCAGGATTTCTGCTTCTTTTCTTCACTCAACATCCTGTTCACCCACATAACGGTCAGGCAGTGTTTGTCTGTTAGAGCTTATTTCATGTGTGAAGAACAGTGCCTTGATGTAAAGAACTACTGTGCAGTGCATAAAGTGTGAGTGTGTGGAGGTCTGTACCCTTGCCAAGTCAAAACAGGACTCCTGCAGAACTATGAAGGTCTTTCCCCCCCCCCAAGTATCATGTCCATGAAAAATTTCAAATTTTCTGGTCCCAGGTGGTTTAAGGACAAAAGTCTTCAGAAATGGAAAGAAATAAATCAGGATTTAAACTTCTGTTCTAAAAATGCGGAAAAATATTTTTAATTTTGCTCTGAATTTAAAAAAAAATAAAGGAAAGAAAAAAGAGAGAGAAAAAAGATGCAGGGCAGGGTTTGTGAAGATTACAGACCACAGTTTATTTTGCAAGAGAAATGAGGAGAAAAAGAAGGGAATGCTCAGTGCTTAGAACACATTAATCATATCACTTAAGCTTCTAGAAAGTCCTTTCACATATTGGTTGTCAAAATTATGGAATAACCTGTATGGGATTGGAATTACTTACATTTGAGCCACTGACTCCAAAACAGACAAATGAAAAAAAAAAAAGACCAAATTGTTCAGACCTGATGCCATGGGCTGAGGTTTATGCACACATTTTCTGCATTGGCACAATGTTCCTCCCAGGTAAGAGCAATGGGAAGATTTCCCTTGGGGCAAGCCCAAGGCAGACCCAGCTCTGGTTGGGCAGACACCTGCACAGGTGCCTGAGAGCTGCCCCCATGGTGGGAGGTGGGTTTGCCAAGTACAGGCATCAGTGGAAGCCTCAGATCATCAGACATCCCCATTCAGTTCATCTAGAAAAAGGCCTGTCTAGAGGGCCAGTTCTAAATGAATCCGATTTTTTTTCTGCAGCTCATTTAATAAAGCCCACACTCTAATGCAGCCCAAAAGCTACTGTAATGCTGACTTTTTCATTATCCATTAAAGTTACATTAGCTTTCTACTCCTGTGAAAATAATTTTGCTCGAATCCCTTAGCCTTACTCTTTCCACTTCTTTTTCAATATATAAATTTTACAGACTTCCTAACCCCTCTGGTCTTTACAGATGAAAACTGACTTAAAGTACATTGAAGGGCCTTTGTGTTTTCACTCTGCAATAAATAACAAATAGCAACACTGGCTTCGTTTTTCAGAACTGACAAAATCCAGCACTCTTGCCACCACAGTTTCAGAAAACTTCATCAAACAGTGCTTTGTGTCTGCTCTCCAAACAAGAAAAATGAACAAGCAATCACGTGTGCTTTTCCCCCAGATATCCAGGAACTGCTCGGGAAAATCACAAGCAGTAGCCAGAACAAAAACTTGAATATGACAAATGTGATAACATGCACACCAAGGAAACTTAAAGAAGAGTGTGTCTCACACCTGAGGGACACTATGGACAGTTCAACTGCGTGCCAGCAGTCAAGATGCTCAGATTTGCTGAATCCTGCAGGGGGTTCACTGGAAGGGAAGGATCCTCTTCATGTATTGACTATACTGACTAGTGCAAAACGTTTTCCCATGAGTATCTAACTTACTAACCTTTATTGACCAACAGCTGAAATTGCCAAAGTTTAGTTTGACTCGTATATCATGAAAACACCACCAGAGCAAAGAGCTGTAGCAATCACTAGATAATCATTGTCTTCATTAAAATACTGACACAGGACTTCATATTCACTGCTTCATAACCTCCACTGAAGTAATTTGTTGGGCACAGAGAAATCCAGTTCACAGAGAGGGCACTGCCATTTGAATCATTTCAGCAATAACATCCTCAAGTGGGAATGAGAAAAGTGTATGTTCAGCCCCATGGATGTGGCTGAACTAACAGCTGTTCCAACCTTAATTGAAACAGTCCTAGGTACTTGCAGTGTGATGCACGTGATAACCTGTGTGCCCAGAGCAGCTCGGCTGAGAGGACCAGCTCGTCCTGAAGGCTCTGGTACAGCCAAAATCATATTAAAGCACACCAGAAAGATACCCACAGAAGGCTGCATGTGTCAAAACATCTCCACCATGAGACATTGCTGTGATGTGCTTCCAAGAACCCAATTACGAACATATATGTGGAAGGCAGCTCCTTTGAAAGCAGCCTTTATAAACCTTTTCCATGGTTTAGAGCCACAATGGAACATATGCACACATTTTTTAAATGAAAATATCTGAGTGTTTGTAAAGTCAGGATTATCACTGTTTTCCAACTAAATAGTCCCTTTTAGCCTGGGCTATGTTTCTGACAGTGAGTAAGAATCTAGCTGTTCATTAACCAGTTGTCTTCATCAGTTCCTTAAGTGACACTGGCAATTGAATCAAGATTTTTTTCCCCTCTCAGCTCCATCTGTTACCTGAATCCATGGCCATCTGTCATTCTCTGCAGCAGTCCAGGCATTCACAAGACCCTTCTTATTAAGCCGTGCATAGTATGGGTACCATTTCTGGAGGCCAAAAAGAGCTCGATGAGTGGATGACGCAGTGATTTGCTGGTTTGACACAATTCCTCCTTCTATCCCTAGTGGGCCAGAGCACCCTGCAAAGGAAAAAGAAATAAAGGCAACTGAAATGATCAACTTTTCCGATTCTCAAGTGGCTGCAATTACAACAGCATAAAAATAGAACCAAAAAGTCATGCCAAATACAGCTTGGAAGATTAAAGTACTCAACTAGCATCTTCTTTTTGTAGAAATTAAAAACAGTAAAAAATGCTTCTTGTAAATGATTATTCTCACTGTAAAATTAATTAAATTAATTAAGCTTTCAATTCTTTTAGTTTGTACTATGTGAAGAGTTGTGAGTTTGGGGTTTATAGACACAATGAAAAAAAACAATCCTCAGATTCAAATATTGAATTGATGCTAAAACCAGGTTTAAATTCTGTAATTACTGCCAAATTTCATGTTGCTGCTCTTGCCCCAGAGGTTAGCATTTAGCCAACATACTTTTGTTGTTGCAAATTTTTTTAGAAATAGGAAACTAGACATTAAAAATATTTAAAGGTCTTATACATTTTATCAGCAACCAGAGTATGTACTTAACTGCAATGTCCCAGTGTTCATAGTTTTATGTGTGGTATTAATTATTAATTTATTCATCAGAAATCCTTGTAGACATAATTTTTTAAAAAATCAAGACATTTCTGCTTACACTGCTTTCTGAAGCCACTTCACTTGGATATAGGATCAAAAATATTCAGTTATTGTGAGCAATCCAAAGTGACAAAATTCTGAAAATTCATTATATGTAAATGATTGGCAGCCTACCTACTATTCAACACCCCTAACCAGGAGAAAATCCAATGAGATTTTTCTTTACTCAATTCTGATTCAGAATCTAAAGACATGGCAAATGCAGGAATTACTCTGGCAGGCAATGCTTCTCAGCTGCCCAAAAGATCCTCTGCTTTGTGGGTCAACTGCACTTGGGCAATTTTGAGCACCACAGGACACATGTTTATTTACATTTCAGGCTCTCTCAGAAACCTTGCAGTGTTTCACCTCAAGCAGCACCCAATAATAGACTCTGAAATGGTACTGTTACAAAGTGTTTGTGCCATGTGGGCAGAAAGTCACAAATAATTCCTCATTAATTTAAAGATACAGACAAGAAAAAGTGACCAGTGCAATTTGCTCCTCTGGGCAGGGAGACAGTGAGGGGAGTCACCGCTAGCACAGCCCTCAGGTACTGTGTGTCACTGGCGATGGGGACAAACATAAACTAAACTGAAGTTTTAAGCTGATTGTGGAGGAAGTGCCATGGACAAGCACTTGCTTCTGCTCTGAAAAGGTAAACCAAACCTCCCCATGCAGGTGGGGTTCAGAGTATGTTCCTTTTCAGTGGAAAGCTTCCAGGAGATCCTTAAATGAAATCCTGGCACCACTGAAATTAAAAGACTGACTTGCACCACACGATGATTTCACACACATTTTCAACAGTCCACGAAGCTCAGCTAGGATCTACGTTTCTTTAGCAGCCAACAATAAGGGCTTTTGCATCCAGCTCTTGACTAATAATTCTGCTCAGAACATGACAACATGCAGCTCTGTCCTGTTGCTGTGCCAGGCACACAGTAATGCCATGAGAAAACAAATCCTTTGTCACCAGCATAGGCAGGCACGGTATAGAATGCATTCAAAAAAACCCAATGTATGTTGGAAAAGTGTCATTCTTCATTGTATTTTCATCAAGCTGCTACTTAAGAATTGAAAGATCTATTCAAGTCTTAGCTCTGTTTGTAAAATATTCCATCAAAGCAGAATGAAATCCTTTGGTGTATGAACTGCCATATCTGCTTGCAAGCCAGAGATACATAACTCTACTTTCCTTAGAAAAACGTGTATCCTCAAAAGTTTCTTGTATTTACGTATTAAAATACCCTTGCTATTTCATAATGGAAAATAAAACACAGACAGGTGTGTCTGTGTGAATGTGTAACTCACAACACACACGCAAATACAGGGCACATGGTTGAAATTAACCAGTACTAACAGCTGCAATCATAGACTGGTAATTATTAAAAAGCAGAGATTTGAGAAAGCAGAATAGAGGTTTCAAAAGGGAGCTTAAAAAGGAGGCAGGTTGAAGTCGTGTTAGTTAATGTTAGAGATGTTAGTTAATGCATCTCTTGTTTGAGATTCATTAAATGTTATTTGAAATATGTGTGAACTCCTTCCAAGAGGAAGCTGAATTTTCCTTTCTAAATTGAAGGCAGTTTAATTACCAAGTACAACACTTAACTCTACTTTGACCACATATGCTCCAAGGTGTTTATCCTCCTTATCACTGGGAGGATTATTCCTGAAATCCAAAGGAAATCTGTATCTCAGGTCACAGGTACTATATTGTACAAGCTTCTTATTTTCATTGCAGCTCCAGTCATGGTTTCTCATGTTTATCGCTTTTTCAGTGGAAATTAAACACAAAATTTACCGCTCTTAAAACTACCAAATTAGAGATACTTTAGTGTTCAGTTCAGGCATAAACAAGATGTGATATGTAGGAAGTATGAGACTGGATAATGATTTCCAAACAAAATCAATTATACATACACTTCTTAAATTATCAGAATATTTTGCCACTTTTTCAAGTAGACAGGAGTTCAGAAGTTTCATTAGGATACAGTGATTAAGCTCCTACCACTGTTATACCTGCCCCTTTACATCTTTATTTTAATCAGACATTATTCTACAAGAAAACTTCTCAATTTACTGTATTTTATCAGTTAAAATTAAATATTGAACACATTCTTGGATAGTCAAATACCACAGCAAATGGACCTCCCTTAGCCATATGCTCATTAATTGCTTCCAAATACTCCACTAGATTATCAAGTCAGTCTTTCTTCTTATAAAGTTCTAATGCAGGGTGTGTAGAGGGTGGATATTACTCTCTAAACTCACAAGAAATTTATTTTTCCTGAAAAATCTCAGCTGAACGACCTATCTCTGGTTCCATGAAACATCTTTTATCACTAAAGGACAGGTTACAGACTAGTTTCTGCTCAGAGTATTACATTTCAGACACAAACAATACTTTTCTTCAAGTTAAGGTGTCAATTTCTTTAAGGGTTTAAGAGCTGTGATATGCCACTGACCACTAACAACAAAGAAAACAAGCAGACACAGCTTTTACAGATTGTTTGTTTTTTAAAGAAAACTGATATGCATGTTTTGCAGAACAAGTACAAGCTGTATTATACTTTATTCTTATACCTCTGCTACTATTAAATCCACAGTTCATTTAACAAAATTCATGACAGCTTGAGATATAATACTCTCATTACAGTGTGAAATTTAGACTGGTCAACATTACTCATTAAATAAAAAATAGCATTTTTATTAGTTAATGCAGACACATTGGGCTTTGACAATACACTTGATGTGAGAAAGTAAGAAAAGATAAATAGCAATTAAAAAGCTGCCTGACAGGTTCATGATACAGACTCACATGGAAGATTCCGTCATCTGGAACTGTTATTTTAGTGTCATTAAAAAGCAAGACACGAACTAAAGTCATACTGGGTTTAATCCTGCAGTGACAATTATTGCTATGCACTAAATAAAACCCATTTAAGGCCTCTCCTGTTCTTATCAAACACAAACCTACACCCATAAAACCTCCCTGTCCATGGAGGTGATAGAATGCAAAGGTGTACCAATAGGTACCTGAATGCAAATGGCTCCAGGGAATGATGGGAAAAGTCAGTAACATGGGAAAAGTGAATCTTTCAGCTCTCCTAAGAATCCCCACCAACTCATAAGAACACAGCAATGGTGACAAACCCGCCTTGAAGAATTCTTTTAAAATCTCAAACTTAATTAGATCTAGAAACATGTACCATTTTGCACCTGAAATCAATAGATTTTTAGTCCAGATTTCCCTTGTAGATTGAGGGCATAGGAATCAAACTGCTCCCCCAACAGAAGATAAGTTCCATGTTTCCAACATTATCTTTGACAAAAACAAATTCCTCCAGCTGAACAATAATATTGGTCTAAAAAGAAGCAGAAGATGATGAGAGATGGCTTACTGTTTTACATGGATACACCCTCAGAGGGAAGTTAAAAGAGGGAAATAAATCACTTATTTCCCCTGTCTGTGGTGGAAGGACAAACACTTTTATGATAAAGGATTACTCCAGTAAGAGATAATAAGCAGAAAGCACTGGGTAAATATGAGTATGTTTAATTTGAACTTTTACATTTATGACAGTTCACAAATTAAGCAGAACCTCCAAATGGTTTAAGAATTGCTCGAAAATATGAGGATTATGCCTCTGCAAACAGAATAAAAACATTTCTTGTTCCTGACAATGACACATGCATGGTTTTGCAGGAGGAACACATAGCTTCATTCCCTCTGTTGGTCTGCCTTTAGCCAACGTCATCAAAACAAACAGATGCAAAACTGAAGGCAGGCGGAAAACAGATCTGCTTTAGACATCTGCAATCCTGTCTTCCTCCCAGCACCTTGTTTTCTGGAATGAGATTACTCTGGCTGTGCTTGGCATGACCTGGGAATGGTGCTGAACACAAGCTCTGACAAGGGGATTACAGATGACCTCTGCTACAGCAGCAACTCATGATGCTCCACAACACACAACCAGGCTCAAGTGTTCTTTTAATTCTTCTTCTTACTCCTCCTGCCACACACACATCCTTCCCAGTTTGTTCTACCAAGGGTAGCTATCCTCAGGTAACAGTGAGTTTGATCTTTAGGAGCTGGTTAGATGGATGTGGATGGTCATTGAACAGTCTGCTATCAAAATGCTCTTCAATATGCAATAAGACGTTCTTGCAGGGCTTGCTCTTTCCTAACTATGCCATGATAGTGCTAAAATTTTTCTTATAATTTCTAAGTAAAGTGCCCTTGCAGAGAGATGGTTGGAGACACAGCTTCCATCCCTGTTAGAAGTATCCGAGCACTCTCTCATGGTTTCAGTGACACAACAGTCCCCAGTTGCACCTTCACCACTGAGCACTGGGATTACATATCACAGATATTGCATTAATTAATGCTGATATATGCATAAACTACCCATGTGTAATCTAGTATTTAGCCTATTTCTTCTTAGTCAGACAGAGACTCACATCTCTGTCCATAAGCATTGTTTTCCCACACTGCAGGTCCCAGGGGGGTATCCATCCTCCTCTGATGGACAACAGAGGGATCTTCTACCTGGAGCAAGTGTGCAAAAAATTATCCTTCCAGCACAGAACACAAACATATGGAGATGGTGGCTCAGACAGTGAAAGAAGATTAAGTCTTTTATAAATATATATATATATATGTACATAGTGCTGTGATTGAAATGGAGGGTCGTTATTCAGGACTGATTTGCTCAGTTCTAGTTTGGTAATGTCTCCATTCTGCTCGTTGAGTAATGTGGATAGGATTGAAAATTCCCCACCAAAAAAACAAAGGGACTAATATTGAGGAACTGCAACATACAGCACAGTTGAATAAGGGACCTATACAACAGGAGTAAAATTAAAGGAACATACAGCTTCTGAGTTAGGGAGATCCTTAAACTGATGTGCTGGTTTAAAGGCGAACCAGCAGGGGAAATGAACTCACCACGTGTAATGGTTTGACCCATGGCTTCCTCAGTAACCATTGTATCTAAGGAAGTTACAAGTATTCCACACGTGTCTTCCACGTAGCAGTGGGGGAGTGGTTTGGTTCCTGTCTTCCTTCCCTTCCTTGGCTGAGGAGCTGGAGGGAGGTGGTTGAAGTCTGGTCCCTCCGGTCCCTGGTGGTTCTCCTGTCCTGGGTGAGATTGTTTCATTCTTGTTCCCCTTCCTTGAGGTTTTATTTGTGTTTGTTTTGATTCATTCGGTTTCTTTGAGTTGGGTTGGTGTCTTCCCTATTTTCCAGCTATTCAATCCCCTTTTTTCCCTTCCCCTCTCCCCTGGGGGGTGGGATCCTATGTATTGTGTATACAGTGTGGTTTGTAAATGTTAGTATATATAATTTATTCTTTTTATTCAGTTCAGTTTCTTTAGAGTGCGTTTCTTTTCAGGTTTTTTTTTCCCCTTTCCTTTGCTGGGAAGGTTCTGGGAGGAGGAAGGGGGGCCAGTCCAGGGTTGGCAACAGCTAGGCCAAACCTGCTACATTATTGGAGGTCCCACCAAGATACTGACCTGGATTGTTTTGTAAATAGTTCTGTGTTTAGAGAACAGTGTCGGGGAGAACTGCCAACTGAAGTTGTATTATCAAAACAAGCACTGTGAAGGCAGCCAAGAGTACCTTGTTGATATAAACAAGGTTTTTGTTTGGGAACAGAGGACTCAGGCATAAGGTAAACAATAGAAAGAATGGTTTTCACCCTTTTTAGCAAATACCTGAGAGGTACCAGAGGAGGTCACTCTAACCATGCTGGCATGGCCTGGCAGTTTCTTGTAGTGAAAGGACTCCTTTTAAGTGTCTTTCTATTCTTTTACATACTGATGGTGCTAATGCTTACTCCCACTCTGAGAGGTCTCCTAGGGACATACCTAGGTCTGCCTGATAATTGTCATCCATGTAAGGCCCTCCTGAATCTTGGCATTAAAGACCTGTTGACGTGTGACATTAAAGGCCTGTTAAAATATGACATTAATGGCCTATTAAGAGAGATCCCCACTGTTACAATTGGTCCCAGTTATTACCTAAATTGTGTTGTGACAGCAGTAGTGTTTATGAAGGTAATGAAACTGCTGTTTAAGATTGGAAGAATGCTGGCACTTCAGTGCTTCCCTTGTTTCAGACCTAAGAAAGGCTATGCCTCTGGGGGACTGGCTGGAACTTTGGAAGGGGCTTCGGACAGGCCAGTCCCTGGGTGGGTGGGGCTTGGTTGGATCTCGGTAAAGTGCTAGGGCGTATCTCACCTTCCATTTATTGGAAGTTCACGTCAGAACAAGTGTGTGACTGATGAGGTGGCCCGCTGTTTATCAGAAGAGTGTTTTTCCTATGAGGACCCGTATATGCGAGTCTCTGCTTTGTGTTGAGGCCTGGCTAGTGCTTACTGCTCTGCCATCAACTACTGTCAATGGCTTGAGGACAAGATAGAAAATGGAAATATGCCGTCCGAGACCCGTGTAGTCCCCGTTCAGACTACCGAAAGCGGAGTCCAAACAGAGCATGAGGTCAATGCTGTTTCTGTAGAGACCCAAACTCAAGTAGCTGAAACTCCAATGCAGGCTGAAGCTAATACAGCCTCTGTTTGCTCGGTAGAAGCCCAAACTCAGGCTTCAAATCTGGACAAGGCTATTTCTGCTCTCCCTGCTACAACCAAAGCTGAAACTCAGACGCAGGCTGAAGCAAATACAGTCTCTGTTTGCTCGACAGAAACCCAAACTCAGGCTGCAAATCTGGACAAGGCCATTTCTGCTGTCCCCGCTACAACCACGGCTGAAACCCAGACGCAAGCTGAAGCTAATCCAGCTTCCGGTTGCTCCGTAGAAATTCAGACTCAAGCCGTAGATCTGGAGGTTGCCATCTCTATTAAGCCTGCTAAGACCACAGCTGAAGCTCAGACTCAGGCCGACGTCAATACAGTTTCTATTCGCTCTGTGGAAACTCAGACTCAAGCTGTAGATCTGGAAGCGGCCATTCCTACTAAACCCACCAAGACCACAGTCGAAGCTCAAACTCAAGCCAATGTAGATACAGTTCCTATTCGCTCTGTGGGAACTCAAACTGAAGTTATGGACCGGAAGATTATCATTACCCCCATAAAGAAGAAAACAACGAGGATGAAGGAGACTACAAAACCCATAGAGCCACCTCCGCAGTTGGAACGAGAAGAAGAAGAAGAGGAACAAGAAGAAGAAGAAGAAGAAGAAGCAGACGATGAAGCAGCTGCGAGAGAGGAAGAAACTACTGTGATGATGGAAGGAACGACGGCATGAGAGGAAAGAATAGTCACAGTAGAAAAGGGAGCAGCTGCCAGAGAGGGAGGAGTGGTCACAAGGGATGGGGCACACCTAATGGGACTGGGGGCACGTCCAAAAGAGACCAGAGGCATGCCTGGAGAGAGGAAAGGGATGGTGCGAGCATCCTGGGATAGAATAACATTCGACAATTGGTGCTCTGACTACATACGCAAGTACTCAGTGGAGGAAGAGAGGAGGTCAACGTGCTTCCGTCAGCCTGAGGAAGGACCGTTTCAGCCTCTCCAAAGGCAACCCTCCTTTGCAGGTATGATTCCACCTCCCCATACTAGACCTACATTTGAGGGAATAGATGACCGGGGAAGGCCCTTACCCCGGCCTTCCAAGGACTATGTGCTACCTCCATTAATCAGACCTGATGAACAACACAGGAGCTCCCTTTCATGGGGTGCATGAGCCAGGAGCCTTTCCCCACGGCTCGAACGAAGTAGAAGTCTCTCTCCACAGCATGGGCGACGTAGGAGCCCATCCTCCCGGAGCGAACACCATAGAAGCTCGTCCTCACGGCGCGAACAATCCCCATCTTCGCGTGAGAGGGTCAGAAAGGAAGTGAGAGAGGTTCAACGAAGGAGTGGAAGAGTAAAAACACAGGTAGAGAGAATAGTACATGGGAGAGATGGACAGGAAATAATGAGGGAAAGTGAAATTATACAATCATTGACCCCAAAGGAGATTCAAGATATATGAAGGGATTACAGTCGGTGGCCCGATGAACGCATCCTCACCTGGCTGGTGCGATGTTGGGACCAGGGGGCCAGTAGTCATGTGCTGGAAGGTCATGAAGCACAACAATTGGGATCTCTTGCCCGAGACCGTGAAATAGAACAGGAAATGGGACAGGGGGAGATGGCATCCAGTCTCTGGACCCAAATCCTCCGTGCCGTGAGGGCAAGATACCCATTTAAAGAGTATTTGGTGAGTGCTCCGAGAGAGTGGAATACTGCAGAAGAAGGCATCCAGTATCTGCGGGAACTGGCCATGCTGGAGATTATATACTCCGATCCAAATTACTATGACATCTTGGTCCCAGAGAAGATGCCATGCACACAGCCGATGTGGGATAAGGGGATGAATGGGGCCCCTAAGTCTTATATGCCGTGTCTGATATTTGCATACCCTCTAAGTATGGACGAGAATGAGATACACATTGACAGAATGTGTCACTGGATATGGAGAATATCGGAAACCATGAGGGTCCCCTCTAACCACCAGCATTCTTCCCTCTACAGTGGGGAAAGGGTAGGGAGGAGTCCTAGATGCTCTGTGTATGAAGAAGAACCTAGAGGCAAAGGTTCTAGAGGTCGCAAAGAAAGGTCTCGTTCTCATTCTCGTTCAAGTTCCTGTTCCCGTTCTCGGTCCTGTTCCCATTCTCGGTCACCTCATGCAGCACGAGGGAAAACTAGAAGCCACCAGAGGAATACTAGACGCTCTGTGTATGAAGAACAACCTAGACGCAGACGTTCTAGAGGTCGCAAAGGAAGGTCTCGTTCTTATTCTCATTCCGGTTCTCATTCTCGTTCCCGTTCCTGTTCTCGGTCATCTCATGCAGCACGAGAGAAAACTGGAAGCCCCAGGAGTAAGACACAGAGTGAGCGTGGTTTCTTGTGGGCCCTTCTGCGCGAACTAGGGGAAAACATGAAAAAATGGCACGGTGAACCCACCTCTAAACTTAAAGCCCGAGTGCAAGAATTAAAACAGAAAGTAGCTGGCAAGAAAGCTGCCCACATAGTTGAAGCAAAGACCCCGGGAAAGAAACATTGATCTCCGAGACGCAAAAGAAACAACTTCCCCCATGCTGATGAAGGAGCCTCTGACAGAGCATCGCACACGTCAGATGGAGAATGCTCTGACCAGGAACAACAATAGAGGGGCCCTGCCTCCTGCCAGGAGGAGGAGAGGGATGAGGATGATAATCGGGTTTACTGGGCTGGGTGGGTTCGATGGCCTGGCACATCGGATCCTCAGAAATACCGAGCTTTGGTAGATACTGGTGCCCAATGTACATTAATGCCATCGGAACATGAGAGTACAGAGACTGTGTCTATTTCTGGAGTTACCGGAGGGTCTCAGGACCTGTCGGTGGTAGAGGCTGACATGAGCCTAATAAGACACCAATGGGAAAAGCATTCCATTGTGACAGGACCAGAAGCCCCTAGCATCCTTGGTATGGACTATTTAAAAAGAGGACACTTTAAGGACCCGAAGGGGTACTGGTGGGCTTTTGGTGTAGCCACAGTGATTGAAGAAGAGTCTAAACAGTTGTCTGCTCTCCCTGGTTTCTCAGAAGACCCTTCTGCTGTGGGATTACTCCGAGTCAAAGATCAAGAAGTACCGATGGCCACTGCAACTGTACATAGGCGACAGTATCATACAAACCGAGATGCTGTGATTCCCATCCATAAAATGATCAGGAAGCTGGAGAGCCAAGGGGTGGTCAGCAGAACACACTCACCCTTCAACAGCCCTATCTGGCCTGTATGTAAATCAGATGGAGAATGGAGACTGACTGTGGACTATCGAGGCTTGAATGAAGTTACTCCACCGCTGAGTGCTGCTGTGCCAGATATGTTGGAGCTCCAGTATGAGTTGGAGTCCAAAGCAGCAAAGTGGTATGCCACTATCGACATTGCTAATGCATTCTTCTCCATTCCTCTGGCACCAGAGTGCAGGCCACAGTTTGCTTTCACCTGGAGGGGCGTGCAGTACACCTGGAACCGATTGCCCCAGGGGTGGAAACCCAGTCCAACCATTTGTCATGGGCTGATCCAGGCCACACTGGAGAAGGGTGAGGCCCCAGAACACATCCAGTATATTGATGATGTCATTATATGGGGAGACACAGCAGAAGAAGTCTTCGAAAAAGGACGAAAGATTATTCAGATTCTCCTCAAAGCTGGTTTTGCCATCAAAAAGAGCAAGGTCAAGGGACCTGCCAGAGAGATTCAGTTCCTTAGGGTGAAATGGCAAGATGGACGTTGCCAGATTCCAACTGATGTCATCAATAAGATTGTAGCAATGGCTCCACCGACTAACAAGAAAGAGACCCAAGCGTTTCTGGGAGCCATAGACTTCTGGCGAATGCACATCCCAGAGTACAGCCAGATCGTGAGCCCTCTCTATTTTGTGACCCGTAAAAAGAACATTTTCCAATGGGGTCCTGAACAACAACAGGCTTTCAAGCAGATCAAGCAAGAAATTGCACATGCCGTGACTCTTGGACCAGTCAGGACGGGACCAGATGTGAAGAATGTACTTTATTCCACAGCTGGAGATAAAGGTCCCTCCTGGAGTCTCTGGCAAAAGGTGCCTGGTGAGACACGAGGGCAACCACTTAGCTTCTGGAGCCGAAGCTACAAAGGCTCTGAGGCCAATTATACCCCTATGGAGAAGGAAATCCTGGCGGCATATGAAGGCATACGAGCAGCCTCAGAGGTAATTGGTACTGAAGCCCAGCTTTTCCTGGCACCTCGACTACCAGTGTTAAGCTGGATGTTCAAAGGAAAAGTGCCCCCTACACACCATGCCACCGATGCCACATGGAGCAAGTGGATTGCTTTGATTACACAACGTGTTCGAATTGGGAGCTCAAATCGCCCTGGAATTCTAGAAATTATAACCAATTGGCCTGAAGGTGGGAACTTCAGCCTGGCAGATGAAGAAGAGGAAGAGTCAGTGAGTCAAGCTGAAGAAGCTCCACCATATAATCAGCTGCCAGACGAAGAGACACGCTACGCCCTTTTCACCGATGGTTCTTGCCGTATCGTAGGAAAGAGCCGGAAGTGGAGAGCAGCTGTGTGGAATCCCACCCAGCGGGTGGCAGAAGCCACTGAGGGGAAAGGCGAATCGAGTCAGTTCGCAGAACTCAAAGCTGTCCAATTGGCCCTAGACATTGCAGAAAGAGAAGGATGGCCAAGGCTCTACTTGTATACCGACTCATGGATGATAACAAATGCTCTCTGGGGATGGCTAGACCGGTGGGAGAAGATGAATTGGAGGCGCAGAGGGAAGCCCATCTGGGCTGCAGATCTGTGGCAAGACATTGCTGCCAGAGTAAAGAAATTGAACGTGAGAGTCCGCCATGTAGATGCCCATGTGCCCAAAGGTTGAGCTAATGAGGAACAAGATAATAACAGACAGGCAGACCGAGCTGCACAGATTGAGGTGTCACAAGTAGACCTCGATTGACAGCAAAAGGGAGAATTGTTCCTAGCTCAATGGGCCCATGATGCTTCAGGCCATCATGGCTGGGACGCAACCTATAAATGGGCACGAGACCGAGGGGTGGATTTAACCATGGACACTATTTCCCAGGGTATCCGCAATTGTGAAACCTGTGCTGCCATTAAGCAGGCAAAAAGACTGAAGCACCTTTGGTATGGTGGACGCTGGGACAAGTATAAATACGGAGAGGCCTGGCAGGTTGACTACATCACATTGCCACAGACTAGCCAAGGTAAGCGCTATGTGCTTACCATGGTTGAAGCGACCACCAGATGGTTAGAGACATATTCGGTACCACATGCAACGGCCTGGAATACTATCTTGGGCCTTGAGAAACAGGTCCTGTGGAGGCATGGCACTCCAGATCGCATTGAGTCAGATAATGGGACTCATTTCAAGAACAATCTGGTGGCCACTTGGGCACGGGAGCATGGTATTGAATGGCTATATCACATTCCATATCACGCACCTGCTGCTGGAAAGGTTGAAAGGTGCAATGGACTGTTAAAAACAACTCTGAAGGCACTAGGTGGAGGAACCTTCAAGAACTGGGATAAGCATTTAGCCAAGGCCTCCTGGTTGGTTAACACCAGAGGCTCTGTCAATCGAGCTGGTCCTGCCCAAGCAGAATCCCTCCACACGGTAGATGGAGACAAAGTTCCAGCGATTCACTTGAGAGGCATGTTAGGGAAATCTGTCTGGATTACCCCTCCCTCGGGCCAAGACAAACCCATTCGTGGGATTGTGTTTGCCCAAGGGTCCGGAAACACCTGGTGGGTAATGAGGAAAGATGGTGAGATCCAGTGTGTGTCCCAAGGCAATCTAGCCTTGGGGAAGAACTAATGATGTGCTTTGAGTTGTGTTTTGCAGGAAACCAGACACGAGATGAAAAAAACCCAAACAAAGCCGGTACTGGTATCCCATGATGTCTAACGATAAGGCAGCCCTAAACTGTGGACTAGGCCTCAACTTGGAACTGTGACTCTAACCAAAAGGCAAATGACTAAAGCTGAACTGATAATGGTGTTGATCCTTGATGACAAGACATCTGCCTCGAAGGACCGCATATGGACTATATATATATATATATATATAGGTGTGGGATATAAGCAAATGCAATAATACAAAGATTGCGTGGAAAGACCAGTGTGGAATAAGGGGTGGAGAATGTAATGGTTTGACCCATGGCTTCCTCAGTAACCACTGTATCTAAGGAAGTTACAAGTATTCCACACGTGTCTTCCACGTAGCAGTGGGGGAGTGGTTTGGTTCCTGTCTTCCTTCCCTTCCTTGGCTGAGGAGCTGGAGGGAGGTGGTTGAAGTCTGGTCCCTCCGGTCCCTGGTGGTTCTCCTGTCCTGAGTGAGATTGTTTCATTCTTGTTCTCCTTCCTTGAGGTTTTTAATTGTGTTTGTTTTGATTCATTCGGTTTCTTTGGGTTGGGTTGGTGTCTTCCCTATTTTCCGGCTAATCAATCCCCTTTTCTCCCTTCCCCTCTCCCCTGGGGGGTGGGATCCTACGTATTGTGTATACAGTGTGGTTTGTAAATGTTAGTAAATATAATTCTTTTTATTCAGTTAGTTTCTTTAGAGTGCATTTATTTTCAGGGTTTTTTTCCTCTTTCCTTTGCTGGGAAGGTTCTGGGAGGAGGAAGGGGGGCCAGTCCAGGGTTGGCAACAGCTAAGCCAAACCTGCGACACCACGAGAGAGAGATTGTAAGTCAGAGCTAAAATTTAATAATAATATTACAATAAAAACACTGACACAAAAGGGAAATTGCTTTCAACTCACAATACCCCAGCAGTATAACCCAGTGTCCTGGGGCACAAACCCAAGAGAGTTTGTTTGCCCTTGTGCTGAGATCCCTGTGGCTCCCCCAAGTCCAGAGCAAAAGGAAATGAAAAACTTTTAGGTGCAGGCGAGGGCTGTGGTCTGGGCGAGAGCAGTGATCTCCTCCTGTCGAGGTCCTGCTGCTCCTCTGGATTCAATGAGAAGTTACCAGTCTTCTTACCCACCACTTATGTACTCTCAGGGAGCACCCAGTCCCTCCCCCTGGGCGGGGACTCACACAATGAGTGATTAACTCTGGGAGCCAGGGGGTATTGAACTGTTGATGGCCCATTAGCAGCTCCGCCCCCTCAGGCTGAGTGTGAAGGTGCCAATGACTCCCTGGACAGCTGCTGCTAATGGCCCATTGTCCTTGGGGAATGAATAGAGGAGGCAGAATACACAGCTTTGATCACCCCCCACACTGTCAACTGGTCCCTCCTGCTCAACTAGGACAACTGAAGACTACTCAAAGTTGGGAAAACACAATGGGAGAACCCATTCTGAGTGCTTGTCCCTTTTCTTCCAGTCATTCATCAAGCATTCACTACTGACCACTGTCTAGACAAGACTATTGGACTGTCACCAGATCAAGCATGATTATTTCTAAACTCAAAAGGAAGAGTCCATCTAAAATCTCATATCTGTAAAGCTGTAATAAGAAAAAAATCATTTTCTTGTGTAGTATTTCTCCATGAAGTGATTTTGTTTATGTTGAACTCCATCACATAATGTTATTAATTATCAACATGTTCAAAATGTTCAAAATGTTTTAAATGGAGCTGGCTTGGGAAGAAAACTTCAAGAATGAATACACACTGTTTGTGTATCCCTGTCTGAGAAAATCACAGAATCAAACCATCTGGAGAAGCCTCTATCCAAAGAAATGTCAATTACAGTACAGGCACATCATTCTGACAAATGTTTGAAGAATCCCCTTTTTGAAAAGAGCCAGTAATGAACATTCAACAACCCCTTTGGTGTTTGACAAAGTCCAACCTGAATCTTTATTATTCCATTTATTATTTCTTTTCCTGATTCCCTGAACACAGACAAAAATGTCCTCTTAAAATAGCTTTTAAAGTATCTGTCTACTCTCTTATTCTCTTTTATCTGGGGGATGCCAGAAAGTCACAACTTAACTAAGCACATGATGTAACCCCAGCTGTGAAGGAGCATGGGTCTCCTTGCCCTGTGGGTTACTGGACAGCTGAGGCACAACTCAAAATCCAGGGTAGAGTTTAGAACTCAGGAGGATCATTGGCTGAACCTTTATTTAACTGCCAAAACCAAAATACTTCCTCTGAGTTTATACCACTAGTCAAGTTACAGCATTCAACAATTCACTGATGCATACTAATTTTTTTTAAAATATTATTTTGCAGTAAGCACTTTTTAATTTGCCAAACTCCTCTTCTGAGCTCTCAGAGAGAAATACTTCAGTCTTTATGTGAAAAATTATTTTGACCTTTCAAGTTGGCACTGTGAAAAATAACATATCCAGCATGTTTGAGAGTTGACATTAACCGTCGACATAACTCACAGACACTTAAATACTACTAAAATTAATCTGAATAAAAGATATGCATCAACACAAACCCCCCACCTCCTCACAGGAATTAAATTGCATTCATATTATAGAAAGAAAATTCATTATAGCTTTCAAGTCATACTGTAAAATAATTGCCATACTTACACACTTCAGGGATGACAGACACAAAAACAATAGACCCTAAATTGTCGCATAATATTAATTGATTATTGCCATTTTTATCTTAAATTGCAATGACACAAAAAGATACATGAATTTGGAGTTCTATTTACCAATCCCAAGATTTTTTTGATGGATCTGGACCTGGGCAGCTGTGGGTGGAGGAGATTTGTGCAGCTGTGGATCTATTAATTACTTCCTTTATTTCTAATGGTTTCAAATGGTAATGGCAAAGGCTACAGCCAATTAACAATTTAAGCATAACTTGGGCATTTAAAAACAAAATTACGAACCAAACGGGATTCAAAAATAATCTTCTTTATTTGCTGCTGAGCCCTGTACAATCTATGCACTTCTCCTCTCCCTCAGTATTGATATAAATATTTCTTTGTAGAATACAAGAAAACTCAACAGCTTTCCAGCTTTTTTTGAAATTTGCTTATTAGACACTGTGTTCTGAGAAAGTTTAGCCTGATTTCAGGAGAGCAGCAAACATCTTTCAGAGGTTCTTCATTCTTATATTTACATTCATATTTCTTTAGTCACATGTGGGTTTCTTCTATTTTGTTGTTTATGGAGTATGTAACATAAACAAAACGTTACCTATGTGGCAAATGAATTGTATTGTGGTGTATCCTCTCCTATCCCCAAGTTCAACCCAAAGGGCTTGTTTGTTGTTGTTGTTGTTTTGTCACAGAGCAACATTTGTACTAGGAAAAATTCATTATTTTAATCTAAAACTGCTGCAAAGGCAGCTCATGACACAAGCATCCATGTGCTTAATGATTGCTCCTTAAATCTGCTTGTTCAAAAAAGCAACTTTGGGGGGAAAAAATAAAATAAACAAAAAACACCAAGCCCAAACCTTCTCTTGGAAGTGAGAATGGAATGACAAGATAAAGTTACACTGAAACACAATCTGCATTTTTCTGGGAAGCCTACAACGGGAATCAGTGGGATTATAGCACCAATATAGTTAGCATTCCTGCCAGCCACCCTGACAATGAGCATGTTCATTTGCCAGGAGAGGAGTATGTGCTTTTCAAGAGGCAATTCCTACTTTGCTGCCTAGAGATGTTCTTTCTGTCTTTGTGGTTTGGTATTGTTTATTTTCCTCTCCCCCTTAAGAACACCAACTGCTCCTAGAAATGACAACACTACTTGTTACAAGATGTGTTCATCAAAATAGTTTAAAAACTACTAGCGGCACTAATATGAATTCTACATTACAATGTCCTTCAGAAAGAAGGAAAAAGATTGGAATATTCCTACAATATGCTGCTGAAGTGATATGCTAAATATGAGCTATATCCACAATACTGGACACAAACTGCATGCAAACTACTGTTATTTAAACCTGACTACACAGAAACATCCCTTCTAATGGTCTCTAAGCTGTTTCCACCTTCTTCTATAACCTATGTAACTTTTTAATAACTGGAAATTCAGATATCTGCATTTAGATCTTGTTCCTGGAAGCCATTTGATGTAGATATAACCTTATATTCATGTAAAGCAGCTTTAAGGATTGGGGCTTGAAGTTCTGTTAAAAAGACAGAATTAATTTAAAGGTCACACACTTTTATTAGGGTGGAAAAAAATCAGAATGAAGATTCATAAAGGTGTCTTTTCATATATGCAGTGGAATTCTTCCATTAGCATAGCAATCTAGTAAAATGAGATGTTATATTTGTGACTCCATGGTGTATTTTAAGCATAGATCTGTACATCTAGGGGTTTTTTAATACCACCTTATTTTTCTGTATATTGTCTTATTTCTTTTTTTTAATAGCATCTCTTTTCACCCTAAAAAGGACATTATTCCACAGTGTTTAAATTGGCAAATAGCTAACTAAACAAAGCAACTATGAGGACTGCAGTCCATGCAACTCAACTTCAGCCATCTAGAAGTTCCTTGTCTACCCCAAACCAGCTGCTCAGGCTCTGCTTGATATCTGTGGGAGGAAACACGCAACTCTAACCCACAATTTTCATTATTTCATCATTTATTAAGAAAGCATCTAACACAGATGTAATCAGCTTTTCTGCGTCCACTGATAAGAACAAGCCTAGAGCACTCTCTTCAACTTAGTGCCTTGGTTTACGAGGATAAAATGAAGTGAAATGAGTCTAATGAGTTTTAAAAACACTAAAAAGGCACTGCTTCAAAAATACACAATGACTTATTTTTCTGCAAAGCCAGATTTACTAGATCATCAAAGCCAGATTTACTAGATCATTAACATAACTAGGCTTTATGGAAAGAAGCCTTTTAAAAACAGGCCTACAAGGAGATGCTGAGAGAGCTGGAAATGCTCAGCCTGCAGAAAGGAAGGCTCAGGGGGACCTTATGCATGTGTATAAATGTCTGGTGGGACGGAATGGACAACAAGGAGTCAGACACTCCTCTGTAGTGCCCACTATCAGGGCAAGATGCAATGGGAACAGATTTTAAAATGAGAAATTCCATGTGAACACAAGAAAACAGGGTTGCTTTCATTTGTAAGGGCTTTTTCGTTTGCCTTTTTTTTTTGTTTGTTTTTTTGTCCTATGTTTTTGTAGACTCTTGGGTGGTTTTTTTTTTCTGTTTTTCTTTCCTTTTTCCTGATTTGCCTTTTTTCTTGCCTTCCTCTCCCCGGGGAGGGGCACTCACAGGCAGAACACTTTATTCAGATGTGCTAGCAGTCCCAATTTTTTTAACATAAATTCAAGTACAGATATAATCCAGTCCTAATCTGTCCCAATTCTGTTAGAATTATACCTAACAAACAAAAATTCTGTTTGTTTTCCTACACCAAATCAAGTTTTTGCTGATAGCTGCATGGGGTACTCAGTGTGCTTTAAGAAGTAGAACAAGTTCTAATTGCAGGAATTATATCTTCATTTCCAGGAGAAGATAGAGGCCCAGGGAGACTTTTCATCTTACCAGAAGATGCTGTCTTTGCATATGTGTGCACACCATATGTGTGAACTTACAGTTTGACAGACTGAAGATGAGCTAAAAAGTTAGTTGGAAGTACTGGTTTGGCTTTGTACATTCAGCTTTACTTCAGTCATTCCTGCACAGAGCAAACATATTGTGTGGAGGTATTGTGAAGGACAGTCATGTATCCCAGCTCATTATCCAATTAATTGTGTCATGGCTTGGCTTCATTAGTCCAACAGCACTGATTACAGTGTACCAGTGCAGCTGGAGGTCACACAGACACAGCAGGTATATTCCTACATACCCATTTTTTAATGTATTGGCCTCCTTTTTCTCTTTTCTTTTTGCCAAGCACATTCTTACTGCCATCTCATCTGCTCTCGAGTGCATGACAGGTTTTTTCCTTCCCCCACTACCAGCTATTGCTTCTTAAGTCGCCTCGTAAAACATCACTTTTAAATACAAGTAAAGCTGCAGCCCTCCCACACAGAGGCAGATTTTCACTTGGAATTAATTCCAACTTGTGCAAGAGCAATTTTTTAATTTTAAAACTCTGTAGAGAATATAAAATGAATTTAAACTCACCACTGCCCAAAACTGATGGTATAATACTGCATTCACATGACATGTGAATCTGGTTTAGCTAATAAGACCATTATCTGTAACTAAAAATCTCTAGTTTAAGTGTGGTGGTTCTCAGGGCTTGGGGATTCAGCCTCTCATTTCATGGAGTGGTGTTTGCACCATCCTGGTGACCATAACATAGCACATTTTAGCTACTGGCTATTTCAATTAGTGTGCAGCTGATCAAATTGGTTGCTTTTTCCATGTAGCTCAAGTTTTTTTTCCACAATCCAATGTTCTGATCTGAGAGATACCGAGCAACTCAGTGGTAGCGACTCATGTTAATTGTTGACCTCAAGAGTAATCCTACAGGGAAAGCCAAATCAATGTTTTCATTCCCACCAAAGGAATTTAATCAGCATTTCCACTGAGACAAGGCAACAGATCATATGCTCTTTCCAGTCCATCACAATGCAAAAAGAAACCACAAAATAGAATTTGAAAACACTTTTTTTTTAAAATTTCAGTAGAGTTAGAGAACACACACTGACTATTTCAGACAGTTTTTGTCTAATACTAGATAAAAAATAAAAGTCAGAAGGTTTGTAACTTCAAGGTGACTCCTAACTACACAATGCAACAGCACAATTTCACTGAGATTGTTAATATAAGTTTATAAAGCCATTCAGCTCTGAAATCTGATTAATAGAAGGCATTTATCTCCATAAGTTTGCTTCACAGACTTAAAACTAAACAAAATGGATCTTCTTGACCTATTAACGTTTTAATTATTATCACTCTGATTTCTGAAGTGTGACTTCAAGCCCGTTAGTAGCCAGTGAGGTACTGCAGCACTGAGGTGAAGGACATGATTAATCTTGTTTCATGCCTTCACATAAAATAATGCACGTCAAAGGCAACATCTTTACCAATTTGCAGCAGCAGCAGCTAATGAGCACACAGACACTTTCAGACAAGCAAACTTTTCAGATGATGTGTTAAGCTTCGGGTCTGCAGGAGATGACACGGAAATGAAGTGATTAGTTATGTTTCATGCAACAGAAGACAGCTTTTCAGACAGTAATGGGAAGAAATGCCACCTATTTGCTGATATATCCAAAGAGATTAAATGCTTTTTTATGCTTATGTGGCATCTCCACCAACAGCAGTGCATTATTCTCTTACCACACTGGTCAACAGATGCAAGCAATGGCTATCAGCAGTAATCCAATATAAAGAAATTGGATGTTATGTTCTACTTCTCAAGAGTGCCATTACTGCTCAGTGACTATTGTGTGCTTCCTGTATCAAACCTTCTCCTCATACTTTTATGGTTAAGGTCATAAAATTCACTTTTGGTCCTTACTCTGCAAGCTCTGTGCTAAGACTCATGCACAGACTAAAAATAAAGTCAGGAAACTCTTAAGTAGTCTGATATTTTTTTAAAAAAAGGAAAAAAAAAGTATTTCAGACTTCTTTCAAATGTTTATTTCTTACCAGTTTTTTTAGTGGTGAAATGATTTAATGACATCATGTTTCTAAGAATCGAGCCTAAATGCAGCAGACGGATTTCGGGACTACAGAGTTGTACTGATAGGTCAGTGCCCCACTCCCATCTCCAAAAAATGGCTCCAAGGTGCATTGTGGGAACTGAAGGCAAGTGAGTCTACTTTGGCACCTTGTAAGCTGAAACTTCCATGATTAAGATCCCTAAGAACCTAAGGAAAACTCTTGAAAAGAGCCAACATGCCTTTTGTAAATGGCAGACCCTCCCAACCCAGGGGAGTTCTTTAATGGAGAAAATATGCACAGGGATAAATAAAATACAGTGGAAACAGCACACTTGGACTTTCAGAAAGCATTTGATAAGGTTCCAGAAAAAAGCTCTTGACAGGGTGTGGGGGAACGGTCCTGCTGTACATAGAACTCTAATTAAAGAACAGAAAGAAGCTTTTCAGGATGAAAAGTCAGCAGTGGCATCCCCCAAGGGTCATTGCTGGAGTCAGCTTTACTAATCAGTGACCTGGAGGAAAGTGAGAATGGTGAAATTCTCCAGTTTGAAGCTAATAAGCTTTCTTGACCAAATGCCACTCTGATGATGAGCAGCTCCAGATGGACACAGAGAACTGAATGAGTGGTGAGAAGGGTGACAGGTGAATCTCAGTCTACACAAATGGAAGATACAGCACCTACGAAAAAAAACCAACACAAAAATCCCTAAAATGTGGCCACACTATACTGAACTTAGAAGTGGTCACTACAGCTGCAAGTAAGAGATTGTAATTTCTCTGAAGTCACTGACTCAAAATGCAGTGTCAGCCTAAAAATGCAGTGAAGAGTCAGGCACTGAGGGCAAGGCACTGGAGTATTATTTTGCAGCTATATGAAATGTGTGACCACATGCAGTTCAGGTCTCCACACCCCAAAAAGATGTATAGCTAAATAAAGGCAGTTCAAATGATTAAAGGGGAAAAGCAGATACATGGAAAGGGAATAAAATCCTGAAGGGGAATATGATTGAACTTTACATAAACATAGAAAAGGTGAACAAAGTACTGTTAATCACATCTACGTTATTGAAATTAGGGAGCACTCACTGAAATTCACAGGGAAACAGCTTAACTCATGTAAAAGAAAGTAGCTCTTTGCACCAAAGGTAGTGATCTTCCGGAGCCTTCTAGAGGTGGATACACCACTCAAGGGTTCAAAAAGCAATTGGAGAAATTCAGGCACAATAGGTTCATGGATGACACTAAAGAGACTGACCTGGGGTGTACCTTTAATATTCCTGTTAAATGATGTTTGTCACTACCACAGTCAGATGTTAAGCCAACCAGATTGTTGGACTATCTGACCTAATACCATGGGTTTTTATGTTCTTAAGAAATTACCATTACCATGGTAGTGAAATTTAGCTAAGAATCCATTATGTTATTCATGTAAATAGCCTATTTAAAAACAAACTCCCCAAGAAAACACACTGCATACATAATAAATACATGCAGCAGCTCCATTAGAATAGAAACTAAACATTAAAAAGCTACTATTTCAGAAGGCATCTCCTTTTAGTACTGTTTATAGTCTTTTGGTGTTCTGTAGGAAACCTAATTAGCCAATAATTTAATATTATACAGAAAAAAAAAATAAAGTTGTTTTTTAGGGGATTATCACAAAGAGAGTTGTATTTCTAAGCTGATAAACTAAGAAATAACATCCCCTTTCCTGAAGTAAAATAAACATGGTCAATGAAGCCACTAAGTAACTGTGACTTTTTCATTTCAGCTGTTTAGAGAAGAGATGGAAGGTTTTAGAGAACATCATGTAGCCATGCAAATCCAAATCACTTTTCTTTCATGAGTAAAGCATAAATAAATATTTGAATTTATTGTGGATGAAAAGTTCTCAGCTAATTTACTAAAGGCCTAGATATTTGAAGAGGTATAGATTGACTTTGCAACTTTAACTATGCAAAGACAACTACTCATATATGTTACAACAATGGGCAAATGGCAAGCTACCTGACAGTAATATATAAAGAGGTGCAACTCTACTAAATCCCCCTAATTCACTAAAACCTGATGGCTGAATCCAAACCTTGAGATCCTGTTGTGCTGACAGTGCCTACATTAAGAAATTCTAAACAAAGCTGCATATGACAAAATTGCAGTGCAGTTGCCAGAGCCAAGTTGGTTCTTTTGATTCTATAAAGTCGCAATAGCACTAAACAAAGCTATTATTTATCCATAATGATTTATCAAAAAATTTTATGTAAGAAAACCCCCAAAAACCAAACAGTTTAAATCCCCAATAATCCTCAGGGCCAGAGGAAAAAGCTCACGTGACCCTTGAGGTCTTTCTTGTCTGAGTCTCCCTGTGCACATTTCTGGTGGCTTCCAGTCCTTTTGGCTTAACATGGACCATGATATGCAATGTTGGATGCTGATGTGATAGTTCATCTCCAGTAGAAATGACAGAGCAGGGAAATTTGCTTCTCAGAAAGTCTTTTCTTCTGCAAGAGGGTCTAATTACAGCCAAACTCAGCAAGGAGGAGGAATGTGAGCACTTAACCACAGTGTCTCTTCAGCAGGTATTTGTTTGCATCTAACACAACTAAGAATGAACTGAAGTTTGGAAAATGAGGCAGCTTGAGCTGAAGGTTTATGTGTCTTTCAGGAGGTGTAAAGTTTAAGTGAACAAGGTTATTATCTACTTACAAGAGAAGGAAATTCCTTCCTTCTCTGATCAAATCTGTAGTCACATTGTTCATGCCGCACCTCCCGGGGCACTGGGAATCCTTGACTGTGACTCTCAATCTGCCTCCTGAAGGTGCATTAAAAAATGCCAGTTCCATCAGAGGCAGGAACCTGCTTTTCCTCAGGCCCCTTGTCCAGTCACAAAGCAGGGCAGTGTGTCCCAGTTACAGTAGCTGGGACCAGTTTAGCCTATGCGGATGTCACCAAAATTGTGTGTTCTACATCCTTTGTGTCATTTCTGATGGACTGTTACCAATGGAACATTTGTAGCAGCTGACCAGGGCACACCTGACCCCTCAGGCTACAAGCTGGGTGCTAAAGGACACCGTGAGATAGGGAAGAGTTTCTGTTTTCACACAAGTGACTCAGCTGTGATAAATCCCCTCTGGGAAGGCATTAGCACCTTCATACCCACCTAAGGGGTCATGTCTGCTCATAAGCCATCCAAGATTCCAAAAATACCCCCTGACTCACAGAGTTAGATCATCCATTGTGGAACTCCTTCCCCTGTTGGAGGTACTGGGCATTCCCACATGAACCTGAGCACAGATAATTTTGGGGTTTGGGGACTTCTGGTACCACTCATGGGATACAGAGGAGGACAAGAATCTCAACACGACTGCACTGCCACTCTCAACTAGACTGTGACATCATCCTCACCAACAGGTTTCCTTTCCTTTTACTTTGCATTCAGGAGGACCATGTGGCACTCAGCACAGGGGACAACAAACAACATCCTGTTTATGCCCCAGCGTGCTGGTTATATATCCAGTTTTTGTAGGTAAAACCAAATTTTTTCTCTGTATCATTGTATTATTTTGTAATCCCTTTATTAAATTGTAACTCTGACATGTAATCTCTCGAGTGGGGTTCATTTCTCCTGTTGGTTTACCTTTAAACTAGCACACAGTGACAGCTCAGCTTCCACAAGAGGAAACACTGCCTTGCATTACATTTCTCACACATGGGCACCCTGGGCAGGTCCAGCTTTTGCTGTTCAGAAAAATTACATTTCTCCAATTTTTCATACTGGCTAAACTGTCTAACTCCCAGCCCAGTAACATGTCTTTGTGAATTCCTTGGGGTCTAGTTCTCCTTACACTTTGCAGCTATAGCAAAGGTGACACAAATGTCACTAGTTCAGGTGTAACTAAACACTAGGCTTTCCATGCTGAATCAAACCTCACTTTTAAAAAGTGCATAAAGTGTCTGAAATGAGGGCCCTTAATCACTGAATACTAGTTAAAACCCCATAAAAATAGTGTTGTAATCTTTAAATCAATGTGCAGTTAATGTTAGGGAAATGTAGCTTAGGTGAAGGGTACGAACACACCACACTCCATTAATATGTCCTGTTTTACTTCCAGCAGCTCTGTTGGTATGTCTAAGCCTAAAGCACAGCTTTTAAAGGACATCACAAACCTGTGCCCCATCTCACCTGCAGGCAAATCAGTGGAAGACCCACCCAACCTTCAGCAGACATGAAGCTGAACAGATTCTATCGTGTGCTTTGGGAAAGAATTAGTTTTGAGCATTTTCCACCTGATATTTTTTATCCAGGGAAAAAGTTTCCCATGTCTAGAAATGGTCCAAACCCAATAATCTCTCAAATTTGCACCTGATAGAAAAGAGAAAGGTATTGTGAAAGAAATTGCAGAGGGACCAGGGAGTAAGCAAAAAAAGAAAACTAAAAGGTTTCAGTAGTCACTGAAATTAAATTCAATAAAAATGGGCTTTTACTCCTATCCAGAAGTACAAGGACATTTTTCAGAAACACTGAAGAAAAATGAAGACTCCGCTTTGCTGACAGTAAACATAAGGATTCAAATTCCTTTCCAAGTTAAAATTTTCCAGCATTGCTCACTTTAACTTTGATGTAGTGAGTTACAACATATTTTGTGCTACATCTAAGGATGAAATTTGAAAACACACATGGGTAAAACTGAATTGCATAAAAATAGGAACAGAGTAATTACAAAATCAGGTTTTGTCAAGAGCAGCATAAATGGGAATCCATATTATCATAATAATAATATCCTATATTACATATATTATATTACACGCTGAACCTGATCTTCAGTGAAGGCACACAATGCTACTATCAAATATACAGATTTGCCAACAAAGGAAAATCAGGTTTATGGGTGAGGTGTACCAAACAGATTTTGCTGGATCAGTAATGGATATTAATATGCCCATAAGCCTAAAAGGGTGAAAGTTTTGTGAGATACTTTTCTATAAAGAAAATTTCTGACTACACCAAACTAAGAGCTGGCCAAAGGACATTTAGCACGAATACAAGAAAACAATCACCAATACTATGGAAAATCAAATTAAGAGTAATTCTGTCAGCTCTTGGCAAAGTACTTTAACAGAGTTGTGAATTTTTAAAGTTTTAAATCTACTTCATTTCAAGAATTCACTCACATCCCTGAGTCCCAGTTTATGATCATCAAGACCAAAAGACAACAAAGACTTTCACTCTCTCGCTATTGCATCGCCACTGAGTGTTTTTGACCTGCTAATTTTCCTGCAAACCCTCGGATCCTCTAATGAGATGCAACAAATGAGCATGGAGGTGGCTGGGAACTAAAATATCCATGACCTGCCAGCACCACTCCTCCCCTCCCACGCATCTCACACGTCGCCGCACCAGCAACAGGAGCTCTGCTGGACCCTCCGTCTGTCCAAAGCAGCAGGAGCTGCGAATCTTCCCTCAGTGGGAAGCTGATCACTGAGCATATTACATTTCCTTCACCTTCTGAAAGCTGCAGGTGGGAGAGCTGTGCCGAGCCTGAAGATTTTAGTTCATTTAGGACTCATGGAGCTGTGTTTTGTTCAGTTTTTTTTCCCCTCTAGTTCACATGGATTCTCAACTTCCACAGCTTGGCTTGAATCCCAAGACTAAACGAAACTCCAAAATGTGAGTCAACTTTCAAACCTCCAACTTTTGCAATTCTACTCCATGCCTAGTTTGTTAACCATTACAAACCTCAAGACAATTTAATTATGAGGCGTTTATACAGCCCTAAAGATGACTTTATTCTCCTTGCTCATTCCTGTGTCCAGCAAAGGGTAGCAGCAGACTAGACCAGGCCAGCTCATATGGCAAACAGCCCTACACAATCAATCTGTTTTGAAATAAATGGCCTATGTCTTATAAATAATAAGCCTTGGCATAAAGCATTTTCCAATTGTATCAGTACACAAAATAATAGAAAAAATGGTCCTGTGGCTTGGCTATTAGGAACTTTGTTAAACCCACTGCAGCTGCAAATTACCTATTTAACATACCTTTATATATTTATACATAATATATACTCTTTTTATGTATTTCGAGTTATTAGTTCTTTATCATCCCACACTTTTAAGGGGTTTTTTTGGTTATAATAAGCTGTGATTTGTTTTGAGCTTCCTTCTACAAGCTACAGTCCAGCTTTTATTTCTTTTATAGTACCAATTCCATACCTGCAAATTATTTTTCATTTCTGTGAGAAAATAAAAAAAGACTGTGCATTATTGACCATGCCAGATACTTGAGGGCTGTGGAGGCTACTTTGAGCATAATCGTGTGCTGTAATTTTTCTTTCCAGTCTTCGAAATGCTGAAATATTCAATGTCCTAGGCTTTGCCACACATAAAAACACACATAGAAGTTCTCCCAACAAAGGAACAGTGGATAATACTTATAAGTGGTTTTTTTTCTGCTCTGCTTTTTGTGAGTGTCTATGATTCTATGTTACTGAAAAGGTAGGGTCATGCTGCTCCCTCAGCAGGAGGAACAGACACGTGGAAGAAAGGCAGAAGGAATCCCTGACTCCTCTTTACTGAGGGATACTGTGAGTCAACAATGACACAAACCCCAAGAAAAGCAGATTTATACAAAGAAAGTTGCCACAACAAGGTGGTTCACCCTAAAGTCAACAATACAGGGTTGAATTAATGTTGTGGTCATTGACACAATCCAAAAGCCACTGTTGCACTCCTGCAGTTAGGAGACAATTAAATGTGTAAAATATTCCTGCTGGGCCTTAAGGGCTTGCCTGAATATTTTACAATGAGTTTGTGTCAGGTGTGTTCACCAAAGGTTGAGTCCTCCACTGCCTAATCAAAATAAGATACTGAGAAATTAGTGTTCAAAGGGAGACTTTACTGTGCAGTACAACTGCAGTAAGATGAAAATGCACCCAAAGGCACAGGAGTGAGCACTTTGTTTCAACATTAAACACTGCGAGATCAGTCTCATTTTCCTGTTGCTGTTGAAAGGAAGAGCTACAATTCTGAGCTGCTGAGCCCAATTTTGTGCCTCTTGTGGGATGCCTGGACAAAGGTCCACAGCAGGAGAGCCAGAGTGTGCTTTGGTTGAAGACTCAATATTAGAAATGTTAAGAGTTTGATTAATATTTCCCTCTAGGTCACTAAAATGCCTGGGAGAACATTTCAATGTTAACAGCATGTTCTGTCACTTCTGTAACATTTTCTGCTTCTTTGCACTTTCATACCAACACACTACACAGAAATGCCTGCCAGACAATATTCACAGAATGGAGCAGACTCAGCAAAACTCATAGTTTTCATCTAGGGATTCAAGATGGGCTTTGTCCAATGCAAATACAGAAATTATGTTCCATCCATGACTAGCTGAAATACTTAAAAAACTATACACATTAAATATATAAATATACCTGAAAATGCCAAGATATGTATTCTAGATGATATATAACATAGATATTATATATTATATATATTTTAAAATAGATGAACAATATATAAAAATATAAATGTGTATAATGAAAATTCTATATAAATGTATATCCCTAATTCTTAGTACTGACATTTACCCTCTCTTTCAGCAGTAATTTAACTTCTTATATAACTTTTGGGTTTATTCTTATGGCATGTTCAAAAAAGGACAAATTACCAAGACTGAGCTGAAATGCATGGCCCAAATTCACATCTGACATGTAAAAGTTTTGCCTCCTGTGTTTTCAAAGCATATTTTTGATATGTTTCTACTCTGGGATATTTCTGTAATCCAGGGAGCTCTCACAGCAAATATTACTAATAAATTTGTATTAAGTGAAATGATTCTTTTAGGCACCATTTCTTTTTCATTCTTCCTTTGATCTGACACTAACCACATATTATTCCATAAATCCACAAGGATATTATCTGAATGATAACCACCCTGAGCACATTAAAAAAAATCCCTATGGTTAATAATTATTTATACTTATATCTACACACACACACACACACGCACACACACATGCATACCTATAAAAGCTCTTTAATTTTTGTATGGAAGTCTTCAATTTGTCATCTAATAATAAGCGACAAGACTGTACATATTTTCTGAATTTTCATGCATTGTACCCTTCCTGAGTGACAGTTCTGGCTTTTAAATTTTACAATCATCGAAGTGAAACAAAGCAAGAAAAATATTATAACTGAAATAAACTCTTCTCCTTGCCTTAAAATATGAATTAAAGAACAGTTTCTATGCTCTTGATTAGACAACAGCTTGATTAATATTCTTTAACTGGTTTTAAGTCTTGTTTTCATGCCCAGGCTCTGTCCACTGCCATTTGTTTGTACCGGCCCAGTATCTGTGTGGCTGTGAAGTTCACTGGCTCAAACAGCTGATCTGCTTCGATTTTTTTTCCCCCGAGTCAGTTCTTTCAGTTTGGTTTTCCAAACTTTATATATAAAATATATAAATAATATAATATATAAATATATAAATAATATAATCTATATAAAATATATATATATACTAATATATATACACACACCCATATATATACATACATGTGTATACACATATATACATATACATTTTTATATATATACACACACACACATATATATGAAAAAGAATTTCCAACTTTATATACAACACCAGTATTTCAGGTCATAAAACTTGCAGACATTCAGAACAATCAAGAATATGCACCATCCCAAACTTCATACTGCATTATTCACAGAGTAAGTCAAAATGGTATTTTAAGCTATAGAGTAACTCACTGAAAGACATTTTAACAGTGATCAGTAATTTAGGGAATTCAAGCCTGTGTTGGTTCCTGGCAGGTAAAGTGTTTCACTGTGGCTCACTATGAGCTTTAAGATACAACATATTGCCAACTGGAGGTACATAAAGAATCTCAAGCCTTAAAACCAAGGTTCCCCAGCAGGTAATCTGGAAACAAGGTGTATATCTAATGGGATCTGGTTTATCTTTAAACAGCAGTCCAGTTCTTATGAGGTTAATTTTAGGAAGGCATTTCCATGGGCTGAGCTCACCAGAAAGCCTGTCACCAGGTTTATTAACTTAAGAAAGTGGTGAAGCTCTGATTCCTATTGATATTTTGAAAACACAGTGTTCTTGAAAGACAAATTTTGATGGGACATAAAGCTTCCCCGTGAAAACACATCTTTCATAACTGTTTTGTTTTGTCTGTGCATTATTTATGTCAGAGTAGGGTTTTTCTGAACCCAGTCATGGAGGTGTTATGAACCTTGAACCCTGCTGAGCCAGGGCTGGTCTAAGCTGGATCTATAAAACAGAGACATCCAAAATCCACCCAAAACTGTGAGCATCAAGCAGAGGATTTCAAAGGAGAAGCACCTGCAGCTAAAAAGACCCAACACACTGCCTTGAAAACAAAGTGAAATACAGGAGACATCAAAAGAAGGAATAGAGTCTCTTAAAAAATACTGTGAAACTAGTTACCATCCCACATTATAAACCATGCAAACTGCAGATGTCATGTATTTCATAGGAATAATCTTGAAAGAAAGAAAATTCTAAAATCACTGTGTATTAGCACGCTGTGGATGACACCATCTAGCCTGAGAGTATAAGGCTGCATGTAAGCAGAAGTCTTGAAGGTCTCTTTATGCCTAGATCTGTCAGATCTTTAGATAATTTTTAAAGTAAAAATGACAACGGAAGAAGTGGCATTTTCATTTAAATAAATAACAAAAACCAAAAAACCAAAACCACTTTGATTTCCACAGAGAGGAAGGCAGGAGGCAATGAGTGCAATATAAAGACAGTAGTGTACTAAAGCATAAAAACAGAGGAAATAAATGAAAATAAGGTCTAAGCACACTGCTTAACAGGATTTCTGACAAGCTAGACAAATAAATTGGTGCACTTGCTCTGAATGCAGCATCCTCCTACATATGGGCATGTTGAATACACATAAAAGCAGGTGAAGGGGCCATAGCACATGTAAAAACAAAAAAAATTTTATAGTGACTATTCTGATCTAGAGCTTTAAGCAAAAAAGCATGAGGAAATTTGACACATGCCTTAATGCCAGCAACTCCTGGCAATTAGCAAAACACAGTTCCAAAATTCATGGTGATGAAATTTTAAGGTGTACACTGTATGAGTACCTTCTGCTAGATTAGAAGAAATAATAATAAAGAAAAATAAGAAAAAAGAACAGTGATCAAAAATTAGCTGTGGAACTTCCCACATATACTACCCTTGTTGCTCATGGGAGATTTTAACAATACAGATTTGTACTGAATAATGCAAACAGCCTGACACTGATGAAAGTGGCTCCCTATTGCCTCCAAGAGAATTCTGTGGTCCAGAAAGTAAAAACTCCAGCCCCAGGAGAATCTGCCTTGCAAGGACTCCTTTTTTTATGGATACTCCAGGACTAAGGAATGGAGATAATCATAACTGATAGCTTGAGTTCAGCACAGTGGCAAGAAATTCATTCAGAGAGGGGAAGAACAGAAGGCGATGCAGCTGCATCAAGGAAATGCTGAGGCCTTGAGAAAGGTGGGAAGTAATATTGAATTAATACAGTTTAGATTTAGTATTGAGAGAATGGGGAAAGGTGCTCTTCCCATTCCATGTTTACAAAACATCTGCATACAAATTCTGTGGATACCAGATGTTCTTCTGTAAAGTATCTCTTAACTGGGTGATAAGCTTATTCCAGAATGGCTGAGTATGTTTTGAGGCTGCCAGTGCTCTCACACTCCACTTTACTTTGTTTTTTCCTCAACCCCTGCTTTCCAGCAATGAGAAGCAGCTGGATGAAATACCATTTATGCCTGAATTGCTAAAGAGAGTAGTAGCTATTAAGAAAGAAAGAAAGAAGACTGAATTTAAGGAACTCTAAGCCCAATCCACGCTAGAATGAGACTCAGAAGAGAGTTAAGGTGGTCCAAACAAGGTTACAAGCTCAATTTAGTGTTTTATTCTTTATTGTTATTTTAGTACTGAGTTCCAGCCAAACCTTTCCCCCTTATTTCAGGTCTTGTAACCAGTCAAAAGGATTTTGGGTGGGTGTCCCACAAGCCTCTCAGGACCAGGCTGTAAAACAGCAGTTATCTCACATCTGGAAAGTGCCACCCATGAGGTAAAATGGAACTATTTAGAAGATTAGCTAAAAGGTATTAATGATGGTGGAAATAAAACAAAGAAAGAAGCAAACAAAAACCAAAAAGGAAGAGAACTTAGTAGGGAAAACAGTCTGACATGAACTACTTAAAGCTGATGAGTAACATGGTAAGTCATTATTACAGAGCACTGGTATTTAGGCTGTACCAAACTAGATAAACCATTAGGAAACGTACCTTGCAGCAGCAGCCTGCACCATGCAATTTTGCCTTTTTTTACTCTAGACCTAGGATGTTTTACATATTCTGTGATGTGGCTTAGCAATCTTTGAGCTTTGTGAGGTAATTCTGAGAAAGTAGTCAGTAATTTACATAATTAGCATAACAGTATTTAATTACATGATTACTGTAAATATATGTAAAACTCTAATGGTGTAATTAGAATGTGTAATAACTACTTGTAATTACATAATTAAGTATGATGACATAACCAAACTTCTAATGGGAAAAAAAAATAGGATATTTACAAGCCCAGCCATAGAAAATGGTGCAGTGCACAACATAGTGATGGTATAAAACCACAAGTTTCTATTGTAATGCTAGTTGTACTAAAACCAGCTAAAAAGCAGGTGAATTAACTAGAAGCTTGTGAGCTGTGCCATAGTTTTAGTGGGATGTGTTGACTTTCCTGAGCAAGGAATGGCTACAGTCAGTACAAAGAGGTGTTTGCATGTGGTAGATGATGGACTTCTGGGTCACAATTGCCAGCATTTCTCTACAGAAGCATCTTCAGAAAGACCATTCATTGTGTAAATATGTATATATACTTATGCCACTATAAATCTCCCAAAGTACGACCCAGAAAGACAAACTGTAGGTAGCATGTTTTGTAATTCAGTAGCAGAATTCTTTCACTATTTCAATAAACTGGAGCTTTCTACTTTTGGGACATATACACTTCATGTTATTTGCTCTTGAAAACAGAAATACATATATATATATAAATATATACAAACAAATTCAGTATAATATATAAGATATGCTACTTCACACACAAAGTTATTTTTACCTATCGTTACATATACATATATTAAAAAAACTACAAAGTAACAGCTGATGGTTCAGAAAATACAATGATCACTTCTAGTAATAGGTCTGACTACCCCATTTCTGGCATAACAGGAGATTGGGTTTATGTGATCTATTATCTGAGCAATGCTCATGACGCAGCCAAAATACAGAAGAGATAAACTCTGAAGAGATGGATCAGATTCCTGGTAGAATTCCAAATGGCAATTCAATTGCACCTAGTAAGGAAATGTATGCACTGCTTCAACAGCAAATTTTGAAGAAATCTTTAATAGTTTTTCTTTTTTTTTTTGCAAATTTTTACAGGTAGCCATAGAAACCTCTGAACTCCACAAAACAAATCCTAATCTTTGATTCCTGTCTAGAACTATATGCACATATTGTTGGGCACCTCAAATCTTTTTTTTTCTGTGCAATACAAATGTGGGAATTCACTGAAGCTGCTTCAAAAAACTCTCATCTTGTCATTTGTGGTAATTGCTCCATCCTGTTTTCGTCTCCATTCCCCCCACACATCCACAATATGAACACAGGAAAAGGAATCATACTTTTCAGCTTTGCTATGGTTTAATTTATTTAGTATTCAACTTGCAACACTTTTTTCTTCTTTGCAGCACTTCAAGCTCAAGAGTCTCTAACATCTGTTACTGACTGTTAAGATGTATTGCATTTCATTCCACAGAAGGTTTATTCTCTTTCTGTTTTTTCTGGTCTTCAAGACTACCTGGTCTATCACACATGAACCCCTTTGTAGTAACAGCTTTAGGAATCAGAACTTTATAGCACACTGTTAGCCAATATTATTGCAAAATAACGTCAGATTTTTCCCAAGACAGATCCTAGTGTTGCTCCATAAATGACTTCTCCATAAACCAGTGGTCAAAATTTCAGATGCTGGATATACGTCAGAAGAAATAACACATATTTTCGACCTGCTCTTGCATTTGTTGATATCTGTTAATGCTCAGTGGAAGACAGGATATTTGGTGAACTCCTAGCCTAATTTTTTTCTACTTTATACTACTTAATCCTTCTTGTTTGACTTTAGATTATGATTTTGCATTTTGCAAAAAGTTTCCACCACATCAGATGCTTTACTTGAATGCAAGACAGCTTTGCCTTCTGAAATTTTCTCCAGTTTGAAAAAAATCCAAGATGGCTATTTTGAATATCCTCTATTTATAATGCAAGGAAATACTTCCATAGTATATTGAAGGGTTTTTTTCTGTAAAAAGCAAACAGTATATTTTATTAAAAAGAATTTACAGACATGCTGTACTTACTCTGTTGGCAGTTTCTTCCCATAAATTCGCCTGGGCATTCACAAGAATAGTTGGCAACAAGGTCTGTACAGATTCCACCATTCTTGCAGGGTTCAGACTCACATTCATTCACATCTGCAGAAAGTATATGAAGTAAGGTCAGGATTAACAGAGAAATGGTAAAAACAATAAGCACATGTTGTTTATTGAAAAGAGGGAAGCTTTTTTATGTCCCACCATATAATATAATGTTTTGCTCAGGCATTTTCACTGTAACTTCCAAAAGGCATAAGGGCCAAAAACCAGAGTTTGGTTTTAAAAGAAAAATTGAAGTAGTTATAATGGGGTAATCAGTAGTGATCCCTGCAACTTCAACAAGTGTAGCTACTTCTTTATCAACAGATGCCAGTTAAGGCTGTCTCTCAGTTCATCTTAATTCATTAAACATCTAATTGACAAGGTTGTTTAACCGTCTAAAAAATTTCTTTTCTGTGCATGAGTTAGTGGGCAAATTGAAACTAATAACTCAATCTAAAAGCTTGCAGAGTTCATTAAATTTAAAAGGCTGAAAAGGTGGGTTATTTCACTCGAGTTTCTGTTTCCCAGTACACTTTGTGTAACTCTGCCAGAATAACACTCCCCTGTGCTTTCCAATGTAGTAACCTTAAAGTGTAGCACCAGGTTCTTTTCCTCAAAGGTGGTACAGTATTTTTCAGTCGTCATAAATAGGCAGAATGAAGAATAATGATGTGTCATAAATAAAATCCTCAGTCTCTGCATTTATGTTTAGTCTGCATGGAGTAGAAAAGGGTTGTATGAATTTTATACATCACTGTGTCAAAGGGGCCACACCACTGCAGTGAAATATTTGCAGTATGGTGGATGATAGATATATATTGTAGATAATATGGTGGATATTTTGGAAATCCCTGGTGGGCGAAATGCCCCATAAACTTAAGTCATAGTCCTTGTTGTTGTGGTGTTGTGCTGCTTCTGTCCCTAAAATGCAAACAGGGTCTGTGCTGGCACACAGAAACTAAAGATGCTACAAAAATGTCTAAATCTCATGCAATACAGCTTGGGCAGAAGAAGCAGAATTCAGTTCTGTCAAGAAAGTTCCTTGATTTTTAGTAGTTTATGTAACTTTTGTACTTTCAATTTGATTTATTTTCCATTTACTGGGAATGTATGTTCAAATCCTCAGTGTTTTAATACACTCAATGGGAAAACTTTCCCATTTCTGTGAACAGAAATGTAGAAACAGACCTTCAGGTAAATATGAAGGCTAATTTCAGTTGCTTGAACCAGAAAAAGTTCAGATTTTTACACTAAAATTGATGATTGTAACTGATCTCTGAGCCTCTTTTTAATCCCTCATGTTTTACTATTTCTGGCTTATAAAGATATCACCTACAGGACTAATAAAAATTAGTTGAATTGCTTTCTATTAGAAAGGAAGAAGAGGAGTAATAGCTTAGAGTACAAGAAATAAAACCTGCCAAGGGAAATAACTGAAGAGCAGACTTGCTCAGTTCTAAATTAAATTCATCATATGTATTTATAAAATTGAACAAGATTCTTCAGCTCCCTATTTGCCTTTTTAAGCAAAGCCCATTAACCTTACATTTTTATCAGGTTATTCATAATTTTTAATACAGGCTTACACATTTGTGGGGAAAAAATATCAAGGTCACTGTGAACTAAAAAACATAAAGTGAACATATGAACTATCTCTTACTTGGTGAAATACAGGTGGTAATTTATCCTCTTAAAAGCTTTCCTGTGTAAAGGTAATATCCTCTCAATTTTTTTTCTTTTTTTCCCCCCTAACTTGCTATTCCTTTTGAAATATGTAGGAGAAAATGCACAGTTTTCCAGAATACCTCATATTGCCTGTGCAATGGAGGAGAAAATAAATTGAACTTGAAGAACCATATACTTTCAAAGTAATCCTCATATTCCATCCCTTTGGAGCAATCAGCAATGATCAGTGTAGAAAAGTGGAAGGTTTTAATTATTATCTTTTTTTCTTGGCTCCTACAGTGATTTTTTTCCAGTAACTTCAGAAACTTCAGCCCAGTCAGTTCAAACAAATATCTCACATTTGATGAGTGGGGAAAGATTGTTTATTGTATCATGTCTGATATGTTTAGTTGAAAACAAAATTAACTGAACGCTGTTAACATAAAGAACATGTGTCAAATAAGAAACTACAGAATTACGTAATTTGATGTTATTATTTCATTTGATTGAATGTGTAGATGTGGAACATTTAATTAAAGGTGTTGTCACATTTTGTTCAAATTTCTGGATGTGCCAGTTATGATACCACACTTTACACCAGCTGGTGCGTTTTCTTCTGAAACTCATGCAATTCCCTTTCAAACTTTATCATGTTGTCATTAAAAGAAGGAAATCTGAATAGAAGCCTTGAAATGCCAGAGTTTCTGGAATAGTTACTCCTAGAGACAATAAAGGCTCATACAGATTCTAATTCTGACCACACAACACACTTGCACAAGAAGGATGTTCTTTTAAAGCAGATTAAGTAATACACAATAAAATAACTGTACGGTTTTTCAGGTAAGGTTGGAGTTTGTGTCAGGGCAGCTTCAGATCAGATTTTGATGTGTTTAGGTAACAATATTATACATTGCAGTAACTACAACACAGAGCTGGGTACTGCTGGAGAAATCAAGAGTTCCTCACAGAGGTACTTGATAAAACTGATAAATACTGAGTGAAATGGACTCATTAAGAGATAAAGTCTGGGTTTCTAAACAGGGTTCAGATTAGTTACAATAAAACATCTCCACATGACAATTAAAAAAAAGACAAAAAAACAAACAAACAAAAAAAGAATTTAAAATCCCAAACCTTCAAAATTCAAAAGATCTCCACCCCCAAAACCCCACACACTCACCCTCATGCTCAAACCCCCATGATTTCTCTGCTGAAGATGGATTCTGAGATTGATAGTGATGCAGGAATAAGGGAACACTGACCATTTTCTGAAAATAGATTGTTCCTTGAATAATTGCTTGAAGGGCTAAGAGAATTGATTAGGAAAGAAAGGCTGTGCTAAGGTTTCTTTTTATGCTGCAGATGATTAAATTTACATTTCCTAAGATTAATCCATAGCTACAAAGCCACTAAATCCACTCTGAGGCACACTCATGGTGTACCCAGGAACACAACTATACTGTCAGAAACTAGGGAAGTAAGAGAGAATTTGTCTATATCACATGGTGATTTGGAGAACCATCGAAAGGCAAATATCTGTGCTTGTGTCTTTCTTTGATGGATTTATATCTATATCTATCTATACATGCCTGTATGTATGTATGTATATTTAATATGTCCTCTAAGTATTTAATAAAACACAAATAAAACCAATACTGTACTTGCCAACATAATTAGAAATATGGAACCCTCAGTTTGGACATGACCTGTTCAATACAGCCATATACGTTTTCCTGAAAAATTACCCCATGAGAAATGGGAATATAAATTACATAATTGTTACAATTAAAAAATAACTTTTAATTACAGACATTAAAGTTCTTCAGCAAGCTACATAGGATAGACCTGACTTTATGTGATGATGGGACCAATAAGCTCAATGTAGCTGCATGGGTTTTTGTGAGGTTTTTTTGCCAACACATCTCATGTTTTGGCTTCAAATACACACCAGTATCTTGTTCCTGTTCCCTGCTGGCTTGCCCTTTACCCAGCCCAAATTTCTGGTTCCAGCCACCTGAACCCTTGTCTCTGATCCAGGACTGCCTCTCTCAGTACAGACTTCCTGATGTCCCCTCCTGCTGACCAGCACATTTTTTCCTTAACCTTTGATTTTGTACTCATTTTGGCTTCTGGTCTCACAGAGTCTGCTCCTCTTCACTCTAACTAATATTTTAAGTTAGTTTTCTATCAGATAGAATGGTTGGCCTGTAACACACACAGCTTTTAGGTTCAAGAGTCCTTATTGGAAGTCAGTATGGCCTTTAAAAAAGGCAAAATCCACCTATGCCTTACTAACATTGCAATTATTTTTTTCCCCCCAAAATAAAGTCAATTCAGTATGTAGAATACAGATGGGAAGAGAAAACCAAATATAAGCTTTGTGTCTTAACTGGCTTCTGTAAGGACCCACAACCATATATATACTGGATAAAGTTTAAGTCATAATCTGAGAAACTTGTCCTGTCCCCAAAATTTTAATATTTTTAAAGAAAACCAGAAAAATTCTCTATCTGGTTCCACTTCAAAATAAATTTGTTGATGATTAACAATCTTTGGAAACCTATATGGCATAAGGTGGAGAAAGTGGTAATATGGGATAATTATCTTTTAGTTAGAGTTTGGTTGGCTATTTGCTTGATGGCTTTTGATAGGTTTTTAAAATACATTTTTCTTTATTGTATATTGATCGTGAATGATTTAATTATATGAATAAGTACTATATCAGTAAGGTCACACAAAATGTATGATCTTGCTGGCAGAACTTTGTAGTATCTTCTTGTTGCATAGACTTGAGCTTCCAGATAGTCAAACTTCTCATTATTAATATCTAATAAATACCATGAAAGTCAGCTCGTTGCTCGTTATTTGTGTGAATGTTCATATATTTATGAAACATTAAATGATAAAAGCTCCATTGGAAAAAATACAAATATACTGGTTCTATTTGGTGAAGAATTTGTCTCAAAAGAAACAATGAAATTTAATATGACTATCTGAACAGTGAGCTACTGTGATATGATAAAATTTGAAAGATTACAGCAATTCATGTACAGAAGGACATGCCTTCTGTAAAAGTAGGAGACTTTTATTAAAATTTTTAAATAAAGAAAAAAGAACAATCAAAATATTCTTTCTATGGTTTACTACACCCATCCTAATGTGTAAAGGTCTCCTAAATGAGGCTAAACTTTTTTTCCTCAAAAGCTGATAAATAAGTAAATAAATATATTTAAATTGATAAAAAAGCCATCTGAAAAAAAAAATTTCAATACACAGGACAATCTTTTTTGACTAAAAGATACAAAAAAATAGAAGGAATTAACATGATAATAATTTATTTTACTATCAATAATTATAGGTTTAGGAAAGTCTCTAAGCTGCTTCTGAGTAAACATTTGTCTGTAATTCATGTATATAAAACTTCAGCTTTAATTGTTCCTTGACTTAATGGGGATTATACAAAGGCAAGCACTAGTACATTACTGGGTCAGCCCTGGTGCAAAATACTTGAAACAAATTGGGGCATATTCCCATGAAACATGTGAAGTTAGTATATACTGTTAAATCCGATCTGGATGTATTGAATGCACATTCAACACAAGACAGACATCTGTTGGAATTCAGTGGTTTGACTGCTTTTTTCAAAGCTAGTTTCCTGACCACAGAAGGCTCTGAAAACACCGTGCCAAAAAAGCTGCAGGAAACTTTAAGGATAATGTCAGGCTGAACGGATTCGCTGTTCAGATATCCTTATTATCTGATGATCAAAAAGAGAAGAAACAGCTTTACACTTGAGATGAAAAAGCACAAACCTTTTGCTCCCCACCCTTGGAGGCTAAACACTGTTTTAACCTTACTCTCATGATTCTATGTAAAGTTTGTCTTCTCCTATGAGTATCGGGTACAAGACCCTGTGGCAAGTTCCTTCCAGAGTCATTCACCACTGGGCTGTCTATCAGAATTCTTCTTGAAACAATCAGATCACTCCAGGCTGGGAATGAGCAGATGGAGCAGCCCTGGAAGCAGGACCTGGGGGGGCTGATGGGGGAGAGGCTGGACATGGCCCAACCTAGAACCCCCCATGCCCTGGGCTGGTCCCACAGCGTGGGCAGGAGGGCAGGACAGGAGGATTCTGCCCCCCAGGTGAGACCGCACCTGCAGAGCTGCCCCAGCACTGGGGGCAGCACAGGAAGGACATGGAGCTGCTGTAGAGTTCAGAGGAGGCACCAGGATGGGCAGAGGATGGAGCAGCTCTGCTGGGAGGAAAGGCTGGGAGAGCTGGGATTGCCCAGCCCGGAGAAAGGAAGTTTTGGGGGGATCTTGTCATGGGCTTCCAGGACTTGAGGGGGCTACAAGAAAGGTGGAGAGCGACCATTTGCAAGGGATGGAGTGACAGGACAAGGGAGAATGGCTTCAACTAACAGAGAGTAGGTTTAGATTGGGTATTAGGAAGAAATTATTTTCTGTGAGACACTGGCACAGTCTGAGCAGAGAAGCTGTGGCTGCCCCATCCCTGGAGGTGTTCCAGGCCAAGCTGGACAGGGCTTGGAGTAACCTGGGACAGTGGAAGGTGTCCCTGCCCATGGCAGGGGTGGCACTGGATGGGCTTTGAAGTCTTTCCCAACCCAAATCATTCTGGGATTCTATTATTCTACTAGGAAGAGAGTAAGTTGGATAAGAGAGTTACTAAAATTGTGTTTGACACTCAGAAGAAACACTCTAATTAAGGGAGCAATGAAAATAAAAATAATCCTGAGACTTCTGATTTTTTTGCTCGATGATGCATGACTGTTTGAGACACCCTTGCCACCAGGAATATCTATTAATACTTAAACACACAACAAAACCAATTTTGGACAAAACTAAATTGCTCCTATCTAGAGTTCCTTCAGAAACTGCCTCTTAAACTTTCTTACATTCTTTTCTTTTTTTTGAAACAATTTTATCTCCTCTTAGTCTTTAGACTAATTTACACATTTTGCAGTATGCATCTGTAACTAGCTTTCTTAAAAAAAAAGTTACCTGCTAAAAGTCCATTATTGTTTCCCCTTTCTAGTGTTTTCTGAAATATATTTACAACTGGTTTCAAGAAAAACTGGAACATACAGCTATGATTCTGTTTACTTCGATTCATAAAACCCTCCAAGTTCTAAGAAACTGAAAAGAGTATTTTGAAGGTTTGTGTGGTTTTTTTGTTTGATTTGTTGTTGGGTTTTTTGTGCTTTTTTTTTTTTTAATTGATACCTTCATAAATTTGGTGTGGCAAGTAAAATCTTTAATTTTGACAAACCAGCACTTTTTATTATGATGAATTTCTTTCTCCACCAGTTGATTTATCATTTTCCACCTACAATTTACACTTCTGTTCAATATTTCTGCAACAGTTTCAGTGAATGAGTTGTGGTACCTCTCTATAAAATCAGTTTAAAATAGATTTATGACTTACAGCATTTTTCTACCTTTCTTTACATCCTGCAGTGGCACTTCCCCCATGAAATCCTCACTTAAAAAATTAAAGTGATTAAATTAAATTTTAAATACCTACATTTCTTTGCAATAGTAACTATAACCACAGGTTTTAGGATGCTAAGATTAACTGTAGAATTGTTAGAAAAACAATATTAAAAAAAAACTAAACTAAGAAAGACACGATTAAGTATTTTGCAGAATACATTTCCACTTTAAATTAAAGCCAGCAAAAAAGGTAGCAAAATCACTAGTCTCTGTAAGCAGAATGTACAAGGACAACCTGTATGAACACTGCAAAATTTATATCCAATATATGTATATCTGATATACCTATTTAATATTTTATGTCCTATGCACACTTTGTAATGAGCTGGTTTTCCAACAAAAGAGCATTTTTACACTCAAGAAATTGTTTTCAACTATTTTCCTTAGAATTTAATAGAAAACTGACAGGAGAATGGTGAGATTAATTCCATCACAGTCTAATGGGAGCTTCGAGAGAGAGTATAAAGGTGCCTGCTTACTTCAGAGGATTTAAAATAAGGTAGGGCTCTACAAGTATCTTTGCAACAGTATCTTGTGGCATTCACAGTGATATTTGTGACTTCATTTCCATACTTTTTTTTTGTATTTTCTATCCTTATTTCAGTTTAGAAAACTCTCATAAAATAGATGATGCAATGAAGATCTACTCTGCATAGGTCCCTACAGTCTACCCAGCAAAATATTAATCTTTCAGTTATAGTCACTGAAAAGTTATTACAATTTTCTCTGTGAAGTCACACTTCCAGCACTGGACTGTCAGTATTTCCTGATCTCCTATTTACCTGTCTAAAAGCTCATTTAATGGCTTTTCATTTGATGTAATTTAAATCTAATGGAATTTTGGAATAGCATAGCCAGGACCTAGCCAGGACCTTACTTATTAGTTTTAAAAGAGCTGGTACTTCAGAAGTTTTAATATAAATTGTAGCAGATTTTTCATTTTTAATTACTTTTAATGAATACTGACATGAAAACCTTCATTCCATTAAGTAGCTTACCATTTAATTTTACAGTGTAGAATTACATCTTCAGGGCAACTATTCCTAATGTTTCCAATGAACCTTATTAAAATAATTGACTATTTATATAACAAGGATTTGACAAATCCTTTAAACTGTAGTTAGAAAAAAAATCTTACTAAAAAGTGAATCAACTTGTGAATTATTTTTCATCACAAGCAGTGCTCCAAAACCTCAACTTCACAAGTAAACTTAAATTATCCAGCATTAGACTGTAACCTTTAATGGAGGATTTGTTAAAATAGTGTAGGTGGGCACATGGCAAGAAGTCCAATTATTTTCTGAACAAGTTTGAACCCAAATCTGTAAATTAGCATTATTTTCCTTCACATATCCCAAAATCACGGTATTCTTTGAAAATGCAGTCGTTTATGCATTTCAGAACAGAGTGAGTGTAGGGTTACATTATTTCCACGAGGAAACACTTATGGAACATGTTTTTAAAAATGTCATTAGACCATCAAGTCCTGGAGGATATGATGATGGATGTTCTAAAATGCTGTAAACAGATGGTTGTATTTGTTCACATGTCTGTACCTGATACACACAGGGTGAAGTACATTCAATTATGGTTCATCTATATAAATCTCATTTAAACCATCAAAAAAGTTGTTTGTGGGACTCCAGGACTTAACTGCACATACATGTACTACATTAAAGTAACTTCTGTTCTTTGCTAATAACTTTCACTCCTAGTTGCTCATAAATATATGCCTGTTTTACTGTTAATGACTCTTGTCAGATTTAATCACAGGAACAACCTGGCACTGTAAATAGGAGAATGGGTTAATAAATGAATGGGTGGCTATTATTCACTATAGAAAATCACTATTTAATAATAACTATGCATATGTCATTAGTCCTATAATATTCATACATTGTCTATAGGATATGAAGAAAAACAAAAGAGTAAGAGAAAAGATCTGGCAAACTACAGGTTGGAAAATGTCACCCCAGTGAAGGTGGTGCAGAAAGACATAAGGGAAGGCATTTTCCAGCCCAAGAAAGTCAAGATGGTGAGGTAAAGGGGTTGTAGTTAAAATACAAGAAACTCCATGTAAACAGTTTTTCTTTACAGTTGTCAAACACTGGAGAGAGTTTGTGGAGTCTCCATCTGCGCAAACACCAAAACCTTGACTGGATGCATTTTTGGGCAGCTTCTCTGTCTGGTGGTGCTGAAGGGTGGGGGCTGGACTTGGTGATCTCCAGAAGTGCCCTGCAACCTAAATAACTGTGTGATATATGCACATGGTACACATCCCACACATGCCAAGTACCCAGTATGTTGTATCTCTGGCAAGTACATTTATGTGATAACCACTTATAAATCATTCTGCCTTTCAGCCCATGGTAATCTTGTCATCTCCTCTGCAAAGGTGAAAAGGAAGACAATGCCTCCCTCCCCACAACAGATACAAAATGGGTATGAGGCAGTTTCCTCACATCAGCAAAGACTGCTTAGTTTAGGAAGGGACATTCTTATTGCCATGACTTCTGTTTCCATCTGACTGACAGCTTTATTATCTCAGGGCACATGCACCCTGGTTGTTCTTCATGACTCACAGAGAGTTTTGTGCCCTCCACTAAAAACATCTCTTAGAACTGGAGCTTGAATTTATGAATGCTGACCCAGGCAATGCCACCTTTGCTTGCTTGATGATCACATCAAATAAGACCTATCCAAACAGACTGTGCATTTTCCACAATGATGTTTAGCAGCTAAGGAATTGCCTTCCAGTCTATACATATAATCTGTGCCATAACCTAGAGCTGTGGGTGCTGCAGTTCCTGTAAAAATCTCTACTTTTGCTGAGAAATGGGAGGAGGTTCTCTCTCTGTTAGAGCACTGACACAATGAAGCAGAAATAAGCATTGTAAACTACTAATTTTAGCTTTGGACAAAGGCTCTTTTCACCTTCACTCTTCCTAATTTTAGTGTATGTCTTCTGCAGTATTATTCTCAAGATCCCCTAAATGTTAAGTATCACTGACAAACAAAATAGAAGAAATGAGAAGAGAGAAGATTAATTTTGCTCCAACAATGAAAACTGCTGGTACGGAAAAGAATATGGCTTTTAATTAAACTCTAAAAACTACATGAAAGTAATGACTGTAATCATGCACAGCTCTGCTAGGTACATGAAAGGATCACATTTTCAGAGCTAGATGCCACCTTACTGACTTGTGTAGCAGATGAAATGAAATCTGACACGATTACAAAACTTGTCTATTATTCACAGGTAAGTATCAATTTGAATTCTCTTTTATAGTGAGATGGATACACATCTGCATCATGGAACATCAATTCACTGCTGATGCCTTGTTGTGAGTGGGCAATTCCTAAATGGAATTCCTGAAGCTAGTCTGTTAGAAATGGTGAGCTGCAGTTTCACTTTTTATAGAATCCTAGAGAATCCCAGAATGGTTTGGAGATGATAAAACTCATCTCATTCCACCCTCTGCCATGGGCAGAGACATCTCCTATCAGCCCAGGTTGCTCCAAGCCCCATCCAACCAGGCCTTGGACACTCCCACGGATGGGGCAGCCACAATTATGGCATTTAAGTTCCTCTGCATATTCCTTTCTCCCCACTTCTCCAGCACCTACCACTGGCCACATTCAGTGACCTGATCCCACTGAAAATCTCTTATTGCAGCTGGTTTTTGCACTCCCAGGCAATCACTGTGAGATGATTCAAATCAAAGTCTGACGAGGGTAAATTCTCAATTAAAATGGGCATCATTATTTTTGGTAGTATCAGATATTCACACTGGAGGATTAAGCAAATATCAAGCCAAATCATGACTGACAGAAAACCAAGTGCCTCTCATGATGTCAGGCATTTAGCATATCATAAGAAAAGGAAGATAAACAAGATTTGTTAATTTTTTACAGTGTACCTTGAAGAAAACTTTGGCATAGAAAGGCTATATCCACATTTGTAGACACCATGGGAATTATAGTTACAGAGGGAAACCATTAGAGCTGAGGACAAAGGTGTTTGCACATGCCAACACGTCTCAGGGATGTTTTCTCTGTACTCATTCTAGAATGGCTGGGTGGACCTGGAGTGTTTTATGTCAATTCCTGATATGTGAAGTCCTAGGAATTCCCAACTACCAGACTATTTTCTTTTCTATTATTGTAATCGAAAGGGATCAGGTTCTTGTGCTCTCAGGCTGCTGTCAGTGAAACAAAGCACAGCAAGTGGAAATGATCAAGAGATTTTCTTTAAAAACACACACCCAATTCAAATTAAAACACTCATCCAGATGACCTGCAGGAGTAATTGTATGTTATTTAATACATCAGAATAAATGCAAACCAGAAGAATATCTGGGGTATTCATATGCAAATGTGACAGCACTGTGAGTTTTGCCCGAGATATTTTATGAATACAAAGGGTGTTCATTTGTAATGCAGACTGGTATATATTAGAGTATTACCTCATTATATTGAGCTTCAAACCCAAGTACTGATTTCTCAAGTTTTGCACACAGAGGTAGTGATTCTGATACAATATCCTTCTCTACCTCTGTACAACACTTGATCCTAAAAGTGTATCCACATGAAAAATTACTACTTATAACTTCAAAGGGATATGCTGAACATACTTCTGGATCTTCCTTCTCAAAAGCTCTTTGGCTTCTTCAAACTTCTCACTGGGTCTGTGGCATGAAATCAACCCCTGATGACTCAATTTGTTTACTTTCTTTCATTTTCCAGAAAAATTGCTATGTGAATTGTTCAAGTTCCAAACAGTAAAGTCAGTCACAGAATTTTCAGCTAGTCTGATGAACAATGGATATACCAATATTCTATACAGTATCAGGGAACTGCAAAGCCCAGAGCCAGCATGAGTTCCTAACACAAATAAAACATTTTAACTCTACATTATCAACACACCTACACATAGAGATGGTTGAGCACATTAGTTCTTACAGGAGCAGAACAATAAAAAACAAGAAAAATACCTGATTACAAATCTTTTTTCTTTTCCCTTAACATCTGCTTCCTACACAGATGGATCAGACCATGCCACTGTGTGACAAAATTCTAAATGACAAGTGTTTTCTCATTAAATGGTGAGATTTCATTTCAAGATTTCATTTCTCTTCACTATCTTCCTCAAAGGGACATGCTGGTGTATCTGTAAGAAACCTGTGGGCACAAAAAAGGCAGTTCTTCCTTTTAAGTTGTGAGGTGGCTGCGTGGATTCTAAAGCATCACAGGGACTGCAATTGTCTTGTACGTTTCTGTGTCTGCCTAAATGGGCATGAAAAGTGGGAGGAAGGAAAATTGATGCTTTGCCCAGCCACAGTTTTCATGTGTTCTTCCTCTAACCATCCATATCTCTACCATGGTTCAATTGCTGGGAACTCAGTGCAGCCTCAGCAGGTTTATTGTAATATTTATATTAGGAAAGGATGTTTGATGTAGATATTACAACAGGAAGGATAACTATTACTGAATTTAAAGTGAACTCTTTTTATTATTTATTCAAATATAAGAAAAAACTTTTAAGTGCAAAATAACTCCATCTGCTACCTTTTTAATGCAGAACATGAACAAATTTAATTTCATTTGCAATCTAACAGCAATTCCTATATTTTTGGAACACTAATTTCTCTCCACCATAGAAAAAATACTAATCCTTAAGGAAGACTAATTAATTAGAGGAAGACAGATTTACCCGCCTACAAAAAACGTTTATAGTGGCTATTGACAACTTAAGTGACTTTTTAACCATAGAAACATACATTTTCTTAAAAGCACCATTCATTGAATAGTGCAGTCAGTGTGTAGGTCATAAGGAATCCAACCCTCTGCTCAATATCCCCGTAAAACCCAAAAGTAATGGGGAAGGTCTATTTCCTCCCACTAAGGCATCTTATGAAAGAAACTCAGCCATCACCAAGGGCTGCCTAATAAAAGCCTCAACTCAATATCCAGTTCTGGCTAAAATAGAAAGCAAAAAATATCATAAAGCAACTTGCAACAAAATGCTGCATGAAAATTGCAGAAAGCACTGTAAAGAACCTGTAAAAAATAAATGGTATTGCTTTCTTTTCAGTACAGGTCATTGTTGCTGTAAAATACACCACAGAACAAAAAAGGTTTGGAGAATGGCACTGAAACCATTTAAAAGTAGGAGAAAAACTATCATGTGAAACAGAAAAGGCAACGATTTAACTAGTTGCAGAGGAAAAGTAAGAGAGGGAATGATAAATGTGTGCAAGATCGTAAGTGGTGTATGGAAGGCATTCAAAGTCTGCTTTTCTTCTCATCTTAGACAACGACTGAAACATTTAAAGATGCTGAAAGACAGCAAGTTTGAAATTGAAAGGGATTTTTTTCAATATCCAGCAAAATTAGACTATGAAACGCAATGCATGAGAAAATTGCTAAGATCAGCAATTCAACAAGAAAAAAGTGCTATTTGAGGTGTGTTTCACTAAAAATAATAAACAATGCTATACAAACAAGTGTTAAAAAGAGTGAAACAAAATTGGCAGGGATATAATACTTCCTACCTGTGACTTTAAGCCAATCTCTGGCTTTTACTGAATGAAATAAAATCTAGTAGGGGCCAAGTTATATCCCATTTTTTCATGACCCCTTCTGAGAAGTATCCAGCACTGTTCTATTACATGAAGTTTATTTTTTTTTCCTCTCTGGGCTTTATGTAACCTCAGCTCAGTCACTTACTGCTTTAACAAGATATTTATTTGGACTGCAAGGAAAACAAACACCCTTTTCCAATAGCCCCGAAATTATTGTCACTGTTGCTCAATCTCATCACATATTTGTTGTGAGATTCACAATCCAAACATTCTGCCCTTGCAACTAATAAACCCATCATTATTTACCTCATTAGAGCATTTGTCTTTTACAGGATGTTCCACACACACAAAAAAAGTTCCTGGACTTCCGTGCATGCTGTAGACATTTACTGTGCTCCCACACCTGGTGATTCGGACATTTATTTTAGCCCCTTCACCCAGCTCCTATTTTAGGAACATTTTACTGACTTCTCTTCCAGCAGCCTTTGCTTTTTTTTTTTCTTTTTCTTTTTGGTGATCTCTCTTAGAAGTCTTTCAAATTACCCACTTTCTCTTACTTTTTAATTAAGGGAGATTCTAGAAGGTTCCGAAATGAACAATGGTATGTTCTTCCTCCTTCATTTCCTGAGTTCCTGGTCAAACACAGGAATGGTTTTCAGACTTCAGCTCTACAGTGCTTACAGGTACAAGCTTCCTAGGACACACTTAAAAAACTCAACTTACTGCTGTACTACACTATTTATTAATCCTCCATTAAATAGTTGATTGATAGTATAATTCGTTAAAACTGAAATGAAAATTACCCTCACCCTCCTCACAATAAAAAGGAAACCTGAGTTAAATTTAGAATGCCCCAAACAGACAATTCTTTCCAAAGGAAAAAACATAGTAAGTGTTTATCAGCAAAGTATGGGATGAACACCTGGTGTGGTACAACTGCAGGCACCCCAGTACATCAAATTTGCCCACTTGGCTCTTGGGATGGCTTGCTTGGAACAACCTGCATCTGTATGAGATAACAATCAGTTTCAGCCTTCAAAATAAGACAGCTACATGAACACCATCTGTGGGGAATGGTTTCTGGAGTGCTGTACCACCAAACTGCAGCCAGGAATGGTTTGGCAGCAGCACTTCCTCACTGTAACACACACATTCCATGCCACAGGATGGAATTCCATGCACCTTCCTCACATGTATTTCTTCCTGGTAGTTGGAGAAGTCACTGTGATCCTGCATGTGGGAGGAGCAGCACTGGAGGTATGGACAGAGTGGGAAGTGAGATGCTGGAAAGCAATGCTGGGAACTTGAGGGAACAGCTGGAGCTGTGCCAGAGCAAGGTTAGGCTGTATTTCAGGGAAAGGTTCTTTCCCCAGAGGGTGGTGGGCACTGAACAGGCTCCCCAGGGCAGTGGGCAGGACCCCAAGGCTGCCAGAGCTCCAGGAGTGTTTGGAAAATACACTGAGGGACACAGTGGGATTTTTGGGGTGTCTGTGCAGGGCCAGGAGTTGGACTTGGACATTCCCTGAGGGTCCTCCCAGTTCAGGAGATACCATGACTCTATGGTTTGAATTTGCTGGTAGAGCTGAAGCTGCATATTATGCATCATGTCAGCTGGACTGAAATGTATGGCCACTGGCTCTTCCAGCTGCAGCCCCACAGTTAAAAGCCACTGTCATATGGATAATTGGGATGATGCCTCAACACACAACCAAAATGTGAGCGGGTGCTCTGCCACATGGCCCCCACCTGTGCAGCTTCCCAAAATTGTGTAGCAGATTTGAATATCACAGACCATCTATGGTGGGTGGTAAAAAGCAGAGAACTTGCTGCAAACACTGTGTGAAGGGCTTGCTTACATTAGTAAATATGTTTGATTAATAACCCCTATTCTTAGAGTGCAAGGCTTTTAGTTATGTCTGACAGAGTTAACAAGTCTCAGAATATAAACCCACATGCAAATCAAACTGTTAAATCTGAACTCTATTGTTTCAGACTTGAATTTTCCTGGTAGGATCTCTGTCATCTGAACTACTTGAGTGGCAGCCAGTAACATATACCATGACTAATGTCTCAACTGCCTACCTTTTCCAGCAGAGAATCTCTATCTGATAATCATAATAATGCACATTGTATGTATCTCTCAATGTTCTGGATTTATTATTTTTACTATGGAAAAAACCGTCCATTTCAGTCTTCAGAGCATTTCCATGGACTTTGTCTTGTTCTAAGCTGTTTTAATATAGAATCACAGGAGTTTGGGTTTGGGTTGCAAGAACTTTAGAGGTTGTTTTACAGGTTGTCTAGTTCCAACACCCTGCCCAGGTTTCTATCAACGTAGACTTTTCCTTCCAAATCCTGGTTACTTTATGAGCCTTGAAATGGGAAACTTTCTTTTTTTGCCACTGGGCCATCAGAATCTTTTCAGACAACCACTGCCAAGTAACACCAGTTTTGCAGTAAATCAGAAATATACAATCAGGGAAATTACTAATTATCTCTTTTATAATTTACATATTAATTATTTACATGGGTAGGAAGTCAATGAATCTCAGAAATATTGACAGGATGTTTGTTGATGTGAATGACAAAATAACAGCTTTGAGAATGTATCTTGACTGCAAAATCAATCACCTAGCTTAATTGTGCAACAGAATATTAGACATGAAAGAAATCCAAGATAAAAAGCCTTGTTCAAGACAACTATAACGTGATTTTTGGAATTCTTGGCCGTGTAGAAGTAGAGATGTGCCTTGCAAAGAGGTCATTTTAATTTATCTTTTTGTGATAAATTTGACAGACTTCTTACTTGATTTACAGTGAGTTCATAATTGAATTGCTAAACTTTATAAAGCAGAGGAATTTGTACCAAAGGAACTCTGTGAATTGAGCTAAAGTGACAGAATATAAAAGAGTCATATTAAGTCCACCACTAAAAGTCCCACAGTTCTCCCTGATTGCAGAGACCTCCCTTGGCTGCTTCTCACAGCTCACATCCTTAGGGATGCTCTGACCACCTACATAGTGTATTTGATTTATTATCAGATCTTAAACCAGATTGTCTCAAAAGGACTGAATTTCATTCTTCCTGAATGGGTAACTGTTCACATAAACTTCTCTCAAATCCCTTTAGCCACCTCCATGGGTTCCTGTCTGCCGTCAATGAGCCTGGATCACCCATGTGAGAGTGTTACTTTGCTCTGAAGGTGATATAAATGCACTTTGCTGATTATCAGGATCACTTGCTAACTGTTACATATCTAAAAATTTCTGAAAGGATATTGTGGACCCAGCAGACAACTATGATGAGGTCACTTCCTAATGTACTAACTGTATGGGGATTTTTTTTCATGAATTAGATAAGAGATGGTATTTTCCACACAGCACATGTTCATCATGCATTTTGCTTGATGAAAGCTCGTGACATTATTCACTTCTTTGACAAGGGTCACCTCCTTGACATTAAGTAGAAGAAGTGCTTGGTATCACCTGTTGGTTCTGTGACTGGTCCCATGATGGAACACACCTGAGAACACGAGTCCATGTAAGGATGTTTTCACATGACCTCATCCATAGGACTGGACATCAACGACACATTTCCATGCTCCCAGTGGAAGGCAAAGGTGTCTATTTTCACTAGATTAACTTAGTGGAACTGCCTCTGTTACCCAAGTAATTACCTGAGAGTGTGACCAAAGTTAATGAAATTGAATGTCCATATTCTGGTCTTTGGGGACACTTTCCATTAAGTAATTGAGGGACATAATGAACATTAAGTAGTTAGTTGAGCTGGACTGTGTTGGTCCTTGACACTTCAAATTATAGACAAGTATCTAAATGGAGCAATTAATTCAGGGAGCCTGGATTCAGTGCTTATTCACTCTGATCTGAATGTATGAACTAATCTTGTATGTGCAAATGGAACTGGATTCTTGACTGTTTACTTGAGTTTTTATCTTTTGAGTAATAGTTGGCTCCCAAATGCATCAATAATTAGAGATTTTAAGAACTACCCTGCACATGGCTTAAGAACCAACTCATGCACAAAATAAAACCCCCAAAATTTGGCTCATGAGTTTCTCCTTAGGCAAGCACTGAGTTTTGGATATGGAAAAAACCCCAGCTTCAATTCAAGGGACAGATACTGCAGGTTACATTTACAGGTTAGCACATGACCTGATCAGTCTCTTGCAGATGAACACGGGTACCTCTTACTAACTGGTTTTGATCACTGGGGTGGTGAGGAGCAGAAAAGGTCTTGACTCTGTGTAAGAACTACTCAGCACTAACTAAAACATCTCTGAATTATCAATGCTCTTCCCAGCATGAGTTCAAAGCACAGCCCCACAGCAGCTACTGCAAAGAAATTTAACTCTACTTCAGCCAAATCCAGCACACTCAAGATTTCTTCCCCATATCGTTACTTGTCAGTTCCGTAACTACACACTCTAAGACTAGGATTCTGACCTGGAAACAAGAAACAGCCTTCAAATACATGATCATGGTTAGAAAGAGATACAGAAACCATATTTTAAACAAGATTAAATATATATTGGATTTAAGTGCGGTGCTTCTACTTTAGAATTAAAGTACTATGATTTAAAGCATTTCTTCATAAATAATAAATACAAAGGTAAAGAAAGATCTAGACATATTTATTCAGAAGTTTCTTTTCAGTATTTCTTACCTCATTTTGTCTAGCATTAATCAAAGCAAACTCATAAACAATACTGAGATAAGAAGAGATCCCTACTGTTTCAAATACGCTCTTCCATTAAATCCATGTAAATGTATCTTGTCCATGTCATGCTCTAAAATATGCTTAGCAAATTATGCATTGTTGTGTCCAGCAGGTTGGTAGTCAGGTCATTTTCTGAAGGCAGCAGAAGTAGTCAGTGGTATTATCTGGTTCATAATATAAAGGCCAAAGTCTGACAGACTCCAGAAAACCAGATCCAATATTAATCCTTAACATCATAGGCAATAAAAAGGCTTCTATCTATAAACACAATAAAAGTTATCATGTGGAACTTACTGTGCTGGCAGTGAATCCCATTAAATCCCTCTGGACATTTACAAACATATCCTATGAATGTGTCGCCTCTGTATGCTTCACTAATTTCACATATCCCACCATTATGACATGGATTAGGAACGCAGGGTCCTGAGAGAGGGGGGGAAAAAAAAAGAAGTATGTATACATACATAGTAACAACCATAATAATTTCAGTCACTTATAAGCATTTATTAAAGAAATAAAATGTTTTATGGATACCTTTATATTCCACTAAACCAGTTAAAACACACCCTTCACTTACTTCAGATAACTTGCCAGCACAGATTTTTATGAACAAGTAAAAATATGAAGCATGTCACTACTCATTAATCACAGCATTATTTTTTAATGTAAGAGAAGACAGGAGACAGAGAAGCTAAATCTTGCTCTCCTATTAAAGATAACAGGCATTCTAAGTTTTACATCACTGAGGAAATAGGTATTAATCAAACATGCCCATCATGTACAGAGTGACAGGTACAATGTCCCTGAATGATCACTACATGTCAAGTTAGTAGTTTGAGGAGATCTTTGCTATGGCTTTGGGTGACTTTCTGAATATGTGACTATCTGGGCCAGCAGTTTGCAGCTACTAAAGCAACTATTCCTTTTCCACTGAGTGACTTTGTAGCATATTCATGTCACGACAATTTCAAAAAAGCATTTCTGAACTATATTTTCTTTTTCCTGACAAATCACTTGGGAGGAAACATGAAATTTCAGCAGTGAGATCCAATTTGTTAGGTTGTAATTACTATAATTTTATATACCTTTAAATAACAGAATCTTTCAACCTGAGGTCTCAAGGTTATTCATTTAACAGCACATGTTAAGAGCTTTTTACATTTTATTATCTTACTAATACTACCTGTAACAGGAATCCTACCAGGAGAAAGTACTTGGCACTTTGGTGATTTTTTTTCTAATCTCATTTTAAAGAATTGGCAATGATTGATTAAAAATCCTCATGTGCAAGCCTGTGTGTGAAAAGATTTGTAAATTCGATATAAACAATTTCATTTGCAACCTTTGCCATACACACAGAAAGATGACACTCATTCCTTATTGAAATGCAGTCTCGTAATCATTCAACTGCATTCTAAATAAAACCCCAAAGCTAACAAAAATTCCAACAAAATGGAAAATAGTTCTACAGTGTCATTTACTGAAAATCAGCACTGGGAGTTACAGAATCACATGAAATCATTTAGGCTGGCAAAGCCTTCCCAGCCCCTCAAGCCCACCTTGTGCCCGATGCCCACCTTGTCCCCCAGCCCAGAGCACTGAGTGCCATGGCCAGTCCTGCCTTGGGCACCTCCAGGGCTGGGCACTCCAACCCTCCCTGGGCAGCCCCTTCCAGTGCCTGCCCACACTTTCCAGGCAGAAATTCCTGCTGCTGTCCTACCTGATCCCAGAGCTGCCTCCAGGGCTCCAGGTGTGGCCTCAGCTGTGCCCAGCACAGGGTCAGTGACTGCCCTGGGGCTGTGACACCCCATGGCTGGCACAGCCCAGGGGTCATTGGCCTCCTGCCCACCTGGGCACTCCTGGGCACACCTGGGCACTCCTGGACTCATGTCCAGCCACTGTCACCACCACCCCCAGGCCCTTTTCTGCCACTCTTCCCCCAGTCTGGAGTGTTCTGTGGGGTTGTGACCCAACACCTCATCATATCGAACCAATGAATGATGGTATTGAATGATTTAAACTCAAATGAGCTGTAAGTTTGGTGTTTCTGGGAGTCTGCTGATTGGTCTGTGTTTTCAATTACAATCTCCAGGCTGACAGATGTTCACAGCAGCAGCATTCATCAAAATGTTACATTAGTGGAAATCAGACTCTCCAAGAAAATACTAATTTTCAAAAGATAAAGATTAACTGAATGACTAGATGTCAGAACATACTCCTCAGTTACAACACCCTGTGGAGGTTATTGCTATTGGAGAAACCACACTGGTGCACATTTCTATTACAACTTGTGTCATCAGCCTATTCCAAGGCATAGTCCTGCATGGGTTATGCTTGTGTACATCATAAAACATAGGATATGTCCCACTGAACCCGAAAAATAAGGGACATAAATATAGAACAGCTTACTCCAAATGCAATTTTTAGTTAAATAGGGCAAAAATCATGAGGCTGAAAAGAAGGACCCTGGCTGCTGCCTATTTTGCCTTTCTCCACCCACATTCTGCATTACATTTTAAAACTACACTACATTCTTAATTCTAGACAACAGATGTCACCAGGTCTACAAAGACTCGTGTCTTTCAAATATCACTGTTTCTGTTTATGCCAATACACCTTTACAATATCGTGGGGAAAGGACATGTTTAATAATTTGCACTTTTGGTCTCCCACTGAATACAAACTGTGTTTTCTCTTTTATGTCAAGCCTCTATCACAGTGCTGCAGTTTGGGGAGGAGCTGCATGTAGCCTCCTATGTTCATAGTTTCTATGCAAGCAGATCTCTAATCTTCCAAGAACAATGAACCTTTTAATAATTACTTTCTCATTTTCCTTGCTCTTTCTCCATATGGCCTGTTAAGCACATGATCAGCCTACTTTCATTGATTTTCTTTGAATTTTGCATTTTTTCAGTTCAGTTCAAAGCATAAAGGCTTAAACGGCCATTTGAGGTGCACAGTAATAAACATACTGGTGCATGACAGTATTTCTAACTAATGTTTGTCTTCTGTGATGCCTTCCTTCTGGAAAAAAAACCCACATCAAGGATATGGGTATTTTTTCCCCACTGATTATGGTTGTTACTTGGGTTAGAGACAAATAATAACACTATTTTCAATGTTGAGTATTTTGCTTTTGTGTATTTTTCTTTGCTTTTGTTGTTGTTAATAGAAACTGGTAGTTCAAAAATGATTTTCAGAGCAACGAAGCATCTTCAAATGTACTGAAGTTAATAAAAAACAGTTACCTATTGTTTACTAGTCAACATTCATTTATTACTAAGGACATGGTTAGGCTGCTCTGTGTTCTAAAGGAATGAATGACTGAAAATTAAGAAGCCTGCAGTTTCTTTCTCCTAATTCTCCAGAGAGCCAGACTGAGTTCACACATCTTCAGGATATTTAAATTGCATGAACACCCAAAGATATGATCCTATTATTTTTTTAGTATTTTGACTAAGTCTACAGGATCCGTGGTGCAAGTTTGGCAAGTTTGAGTATCTTGAAGGATTTGAGGCCTAACCCTGTCATTGTTCCATTTAAGACCCCAGTTTGGTATGTCAGATCTAGGCACAGCTTCCAGATGATGAGGAGTTCCAGTCAGTTTCCACATAGTTGTGTAGGCTCTTAAACAACATGGTATTGAACGCTGGATAATTAATTGCCTCACAATCTGATTAGTATTCTCTGTTCCTCAGATCTCTAACAGCAAGTTCAAACCCATCCTTTCTAAAAATCAAAACAAAAAACCCCAACAAAAACCAAAACCCCCTCCAACAACACACACACATACACAAAATCCCCTCCAAACAAAACCAACAAAAGAACAAACTGAACTTGTCAACTAATTTTCAACAACAGTGGACTTCAGGGATTGGGTTTTTAAAATCAATAGTGCTGTAATACTTTTACAGGTAATCTTTAAGTGGCTTCCAACACAAAGAGAACAACATTTGATCAATATTAATGAGCAGAGGAATTCAATGGTATGGTTTCCAGGCATTTTTATCCATGTTCATATAAAATAATGTCAGCAAGATTAATTGTGCACTCAAAGTAATAGATCTATCCACTTTTGCTGCTCTTTTCAGTCTTTCTTTGTTCAGTTTCAGAGGTATTAGCCAACATAATAAGTATAGTCCAAAATACATCATTCTGTTATTCAGCTGAAATCCCATGTTCTTTTTGAAAAAATATTGAAAGTTAACTTAGAGCATAGCAGGTTTTAAATTTTAGATGTTCTTACTAAAACCTCTGAGATTTTACAGATGCATGAATCAAACAAATGCATCCTCAGTAGAGCTGCAAGGGGCTCGAGGCACAACCATGTTATCTGTTTTCTTCTTTGACAAGTATAGTTAACTAAAATTTCATAATAAAATCTTGTATCACGAAATAATGAAGTGGAAATTACATATTTGAGAGAAACCATTAGTTTATCTTTAGCAAGAAAAGCCAGGAAAGCAAAGAAAGCAGTTCAGTGATAGTCATCTGTAAAAACAACCCATTTCTCATGCTTCTAACCAACAGCATAAGCATTTTTTTGCTAAATATAAATCTGCTGATGCTTCGGTGGGAAAGATATTCAAAAAGATCAGGCAGTTTTAGATGTTATTAAACAAGAAATCTACATCAGCCACATCTTCTTCATGGTCTTATTCTTCATACTCAAAGTGCTAAAACAGGAAAGTGATCAAAAATAAAAGCCTATCGTTTCTTACTAAGTCAAGATGAAGTAATGAATATGATGATATGAAAATGTAGAGAGGGATAAAAAAAGAAATATATATTCCAATGGAAAGAAACATGCCTCACATTTTTAGAAGTAAAATTAAAGGCAGTGAAATAAAAATGTTAACACTTTTGATGGTATTTACCCAGTTTCTCTTTATGTAGAAATAATGCAACTTTAATGAAAAATACTAAATTACATATTGACCTTGATATACATCAAGATGAAGATACTGTTAGCTACAGAGCTAATTGCTTCATTTATTTTGTGGAATATTACTGAAGTAGGACTAATAGATAATGTTACTCTGATGATATAATAAGCTGCAAATCCCATCAAAACAAATATTGTGAGTTATCATCAAATTAATAAAAGGTATCAAATGATTTTACTTTGCATTAAAAAAAACCCACTCTCTAGCTGCTTGCCTTTGTAGCAATAGCTTTTCTGAAGTCCCTCTTGGCTTTACACAAATGTCAAATAGGGTTTCCCCCCCCCTCTGATAAGTTGAAATCTTCATCAGAGAGCTTTTTTACAGTTATAGCATCAGTAGTTTGAAGTTCTCCTCTATGTTTTGATCATATATGATACTGTAGATGCTTCCCCTGCCAAAGAAAATTCTCCAAAATAAGCTGTGGCAGAGGTCACTTTGCAAGAGCTCATGTATTTTGAAACCAATACATGCACAAACAGCCAGTGGCACATAATACTTCTTTCATTTTTATGGGAAGAGAAGAATTAGCCTCTTTGCTGCTGGAGTCAGAACGGCACAAACTTCCCATGAGTTAAAAATTAAGGACTATCACAGTGAATTAGACTCATTGTCCAGGTCATCCAACAATCCATCCCTTCTGCTCATCAGTTCCTGCAACCTGACAACAAAGATGAAGAATCCTGCAGTGTGAACAAGTAAAAATCTGCACTAGATATCTTACAAATACTTGAAATGAGCTTAATCTCTGAGTCTTTCTATTTGACATCATTTTCTGACTAAGACACATGTTTTCTTCACACTGTTAAAAATCATACCACCTATACATGGACTGATGATAGACCACCTCTTTTTTCACAAATATATTGTCCTTTTTCTTTCCTCATCACCTTTCTAAAAACTCAAAATGGACATTTGAAAGGTCTGCCCCTTCAAATGTGAGATTACAGAACTCACTCTTGAGCAGACACAAATCCAAAGTACAACATAATCCTGTTCAAAAGAGACCATTTTCCACAGAGACACAGAAAATGGACATTCAAATTCAGCAGCAATGTCCCCGCAGGTTCTGACAGAAAACTGCTTTATTGCACAGAAAGGGCAGGAATATAACAACAGCTTGTGAGGGTCTCTGATCTTCCTCATATTTACGACTTAACCTATTAATTCAGCATTATTGTGAAGGCTTTACTGGACACAGAGGCTGGTTTTGAGTGTCCCTGGCTGTGTGCCTGTGTGGTAGCTGTGATGCTTCAGAGATCATTTTAACAACTTGACAGAAATGATCCTGCACCTGCTGAGTTCTGGGGATCACAAAACGGTACCAACACACACACTCATGTCTCATGTTGCCTACAGGTTTAAGCACACAGGGACACACATCCAATCCAGCAACTCAGTGCAGGAGTCAGGTCCCTCTTCTACCTGCACTTAAAGCCTCTTCACCCCCTTTGTGGTTCATACCAAGCTTCTGCTCAGGCACTTTGTAGACTTCACCTGTTTGTAGAGGAGAAGTACCATTGTCCAGGAACACTCCTGGTGTAGCTGGGTCCAAAGAACAGCATGTTTATTCACCATGTGTCAGCTGCCTGCTTTGCAGGGCACAGTCCTGAGGGCATTTGAAGAGAACGTTCTCAGCAGATGTGCTATTGACCTTCTGCCAGAAGGCACTGCAATCAGGAAAGTGTCTTGCAGACAACGTGCTCATTCTGCCACTTAAGGATGAAGCATCTTCTGTAATGACTGAATATGCTGTAGTTCAGTATTTCCTATTTCTAACTCACACTCTCATTTTTTTGGCACTTCAAAGCCATTCTGGGTTAAAAATTTACATAAACATCTAAACATTTTAGGGCCCAACTCTAGTTATACTGGTGCATCATGACATGGCTCCAAGAAAACAAAGGAGTATCTTGGTTTAACTAAAGCTCATGAAAGGTAAACTTGATGTATTTTGAGCTATCTCATCCTTCAAATCTTCTGAAGTGCATTAAGAAATTCTTGTTTGTGCAGCATACTTGAGTATTTTTAAAACAATGAGAAAAAGAAATAAACCAAGCCACAATAGCTCCTACACATCAATGTATTTCACGTATTTCCTTTTAGAAATTGCCACCGTTGATTCTATTTTACTGTTAGGATACAAATGGACTTTATGTCAACCAATATGTATTAGACCTACAGCTTGCTATTTGCTTGATTATTTTAACTTGAAAAGAATAGGCACTGCAGAACATCATTCACAGTTTATGTAGAATATTGATAACATTAAGTGGTTGCTATATGTTATTCCAGTTAATGCATGAAAGCAGTAAAATAATTAGCAGTTACCCACACTGTCATCTCATTAACATTCTCAAGATACCAGCTTTGGAAAAAAAAAGGAAAAAATCTGTTCAGCCTGGCTTGTAAGTGATTTAGTACTGTATTAGATTCTATCTACCTATATATTCATTATAAACTAATGGCACCAATCCAGACTTAATTGCACTGTGATTAAATATTTATCTTGTTTTTAATGCAACAAATGGAGCGTGCTGATTATAATGATCAAGGTGTCTCCATCTGGATGCAGCAAGAGCTAAGGTTCACCCCTTGAGTGCAAAATGCTCTAGGTCACTTCTGCACTTTCCCCTCTAATTCTATTCTGACAAATTCTGTTACAGGGTGGAAATCAAGCTGATTTTCCAGCCATCTCCCAACCTTTTCTCTAGCTGAATAACTAAAATATTTTCTGAAAAGATGCAGTTTGAACGTGATCGCTACACAATGTCTTTCCTTAATAGTCTTACGCTTCTCACCTAACTCTGCCATTGACTGAGAATGGTAGATTATACCCAAATTTGAGGCATGGCCAATGTAACAGGCACTGTAGTGATACCACACAGAGTGAGACAAGGCAATCCTTTAAAAGCTGGGGAAAGAGTTCAGTGCACTACAAGACATTTTCCCCAAGTTCTCTCTCATTATTTCTCCCCATACTCCTCAGTTTCCAAGCCTGAAAACTTTCCTTCCCCATCTTCAGTAATGATATTTACCTCTTTATACCCTTTATCACTTAAATATGTTTCTAAAAATGCCCACAGTATTCCTCTCCCACCAGCACCTTCATAAACCTCCTTAGCAAGTTAATGTGTGACCCGTTCTGCATCTCTGCATTACCTTCCACAGGAGGATTTTATCTTCCCAGAGAATACCTGCTCTGTTTCCAGAAAATACAGTGTCAGGGCCTTTTCCTTCTCCTGCTCTAACTTTACTTTCAGGCAGCAGCATCATTATTTTTTTCCTAGATGATCCTGTTTCTGTCCCTGAATTCTCCCACGTTTGGTGACCCAAGTTTGGCAGATTGGTTGTTATACTGCATTTCTTGTGATTTATTTTGAAACTTCATGAAAGCCAGATCAATTTTCCAACTTAATCCAGAATTATTTTGCAAATTCCTTTTTCAGTTGTTTCTGAAAAATCAACAATGCAAACAGAGAATCTTCCATTGTGTAAAATTGTTGCTGAAGGATTATGAAGACTTCAATTTTTAATGTTAGAACATTCAGAAAAATACTACAGATTTCAACTGGGATGTTTGAAAGACTCAGTTCAAAACTGCAGTCCTGCCAATGCTAATGTCTACAAATTCCACATAAAATAAACTCTCCAAATCCATTTCCTACCTGGTTGAAACAAATCCATCTCTGTGTTTACTGCATTGGTATGTTGCTTAAGCAAAACAGATTCAGCAATCAGGAAACTACACACAATTTGGTGCCTAATGCAGAATCTCAATGCTAGTTGGGATTTCTGTCCTATAGTGCTATTTTTATCTTCATAATTCCTGTCATCATATATGAAGATGTCAGTTTCCACTTTCACCAACTTAAGGTGCCAATGGATCAGGACTTCCCATCCCTTTTCATCATATTCTTGTAATAACTGGAAAACGGAAAAAAACTTGCAAAGACTTATGTGAACCTTAATTATAACAGCAAATATATGAAAACTCAGTTAGTCCTCTTGCTGAGCATTCCAGTGGGAACTAAAAATGCAACAGCCTAAACTTAGGCTCTTCATATTTGTATGAGTCAGGTCCTAATTACTAGTGTTGCATTAATGAAACAGAAACAGCAGAAGGGAATCTCAGAGGGTGATTATCCTTAGGACATGAAATATTATTAAGAAGTGATGAAAGAGAATCACTAAATGTGAAATATATATTGTCCAAACAGGCATAAAGTTGTCCACAGCAGAAACCAAAGGAAATAGACAAGACTTACACTCCAGTCATTTATTTCCCTGAGGATGTAGGACAGAGGAAATACATTCTTTTCTCTCCCTTTTTTTTCCCCAAGCTGTCATCAAACCCTTCCAATTTAATGTAAAAGTCTGACCCTAAATCCCTTTGAATTCCAGACCCTATCACTATTCTCCAGCTCTTACTCCTTTAGCTAGATCATTGCTCTCTTTTCTCCTCATATCCCATTCCTGCTTCATATCGGCCTCTTGTCATCTCAGAAAACCACACATTGACTGAAAACCCCAATTTAAAGTCAAAACCCGTGTTTGCAGTCATGAGCCTTCAGTCCAGAAGATACACAGTAGGATCAATTGATACCTGCTTCCTTTCCACCAGCTACATCCACAGCACAAATGAAAGTTAGTTGCTCTTGATTAATGTGGTTCATATGCAGTTAGTTGTACCTGGGTGAAAGTACTGACCTATTTTGGTGGGTAATGGTAATAATTTCTGCACAGCAATAGTGGAGATTGGTATTTTCTAGTAAACAATGCTTTAACTTAAAATTACAGTTTGTGTTATTGCACACAATAGTATTTGTTTGTAGTAAGTATAGTTCTCTGCACAGGTAAATTCTGCCTTCAACAGAGCCTCGTGCCAGGGCTGGTGCATAAGCTGCTGCACTCCCAGCGCCAGTAACATATTCCTTTAGGTAATGGCATGGCAGAGCAACTCTTGTGTCTTTCCTGGTGTCCACCCTCAGCTGTTTCATGGGTAGCTCATCAGACACATCCAGCTGTGCTCTGGTTTGCAGGATCCACAGATCTGTGCACAGGTATAATGATGGCAGCATAACTGAGTGGCTCCAGAAGATGAGGGCATGAACTAGGTATGATTAACCTCCCCTCACCTCAGGATAGATGACATGAGTGAATGTTAATGTTCTTTTTCCAGTCTAGCCTAGTTCATAGCTGGATATGGTTCCTGAAAGAGGCTCCGTAGTATCGGTGATCTGGTGATGGAGTGGAGTCAGGCAGAGACAAGGGTGTGTGGCTGAAAAATATGGATCTGCCGTTAAGTTCTGAATGACGAGGAATAGGACCAAGAGGAGATGCTATGAAAACAAAAGTAGCTACATGAATTAAACAGGTCGAGTCAAGTTCTTTATTTGTAATTTCCTAAGCTGTTGGAAAATACTGCCTGTACTCTACTAGCAAAAATTTAGGTGGGAACAAGACTTAATGATAAATACACTGCTTTACACCTTATGTCCCTGCGCCTGCTCATTGGAGGTTAAAGCGGACTGTGAACCTGACAGGATCACTGATTTGCATTTTGTTTCAAAAAAATGCCCAGTACCTACTGTTTTGCAGAAAAAAATAAAATAGTAGAAACATTTTTTCTCATTTAGAAGGCCAGAATAAAAAATGAAAATTCCAAGTTAACATGAAAGGATTAAGAATCTGATATTGAAATGCTGTCACTCTTTTCCTTGGAGTATATTCATAAAAAACCTGTTCTGCAGTTTTAACAGGACAAAATATTGTTGAAGAGTTGAAACTAATGAAATTCATGAATAACTGTAACACTGACTTATAATATCACTATCGAGTGTTAATTCATGCTTTGCAAGTAAATGTTCAAATATGGTACTGCAGGCAAATTGAACATATAAATCTCTATCCAGATATTTTTGTTCTTGTGCTATGGCCTGTTCATTGTAGATGGTCATTCCAATAAAACTTCAAGAATTCCATGTCATTTCTCAGCTTATTCGACACAATTCAATTACCTTCCAAGGTTTATAAAGGTAGACTTAAGATTTTTTTTTTAAATAACAGACAACTGGACATTCATGGGAACATGCTACATTTTCGCAGTTGTTATTTTTATCACAACATTTGTCGTATAGCCACAACTGTTGTGGCCACCAGTGGAAGTTGTGTCTTGAGTAAGCAAAGAAAATAAATTTCTGGACTGGACTGTGAAAGCTTCCCCTCTTTCATTCACCTCCAGCCACACTGGTCACATTTAGCATTTTATTACTTTGCAGTACCTTGGATTTTATGCAAATATTTTTGCACCATTTTCTTTTGAAGTTATATGGTATTTATTTGCAAGGAAGACTAGTGGAGGCAACAGTTTTACATAAGTGGGAAAGAAAAAAAAAGTTGTTTTCAAAATAGTATCTTTTAGTGCAATTGTATAATTACACAATATATCAGAAGATAGTCCTTTCTTTCCTAGTAATGGAAATTCATGCTCTGGAGTTAATCCTAAATGACTTCCTATGGAAAACAACAACAGACTTAAAGATCTTCTGAACACTTCAGTGATACAGTTACTCTGAAGTCCAGCAGGTCTCTTATGGATTGGTACTCAATGATGCCAGATTCAAGACAGTTTGGGATAGCAGGGATATTTTTGCTCGTGAGGTGTTTTGGGGGATTAGGAATAGGCAGAGGAGCAGCAAGCACAGTGCAGTGCAGGGGGAAACTCATTCAGATTAGAATTGGGCACTAGATCAGCAGCTGGTGAAGATGCAGTTTCATAACATAGACCAGATGAAAGAAAATAGCCCATCTCTGGGCTATACTGTACACCCTGCTCTTGGTCCCCAAGGGCACTTAATTCCATTATCTGCCAGCTAGAACATTCCTGGGCTCTGATTCACTACAAATCCACACCAATGTAACGGTGTTATGCACATCCATGGTCACGATTGATAAAGTACTGCTGTCTTAGGCATAAAGAAACAGTCTTTTGTCTGATATTCAAGCATTTTGCCTGATGTTTATGAATTTCACCTACCATCTGGCTTCATAATATGTGCAACAAACCTTTTCCTCTTGCAGCCTTCTTTCAGCCTTTGAACCTACACCAGAAAGTGATCCTAAATATCACATCCTTCCCTGATTACACAATCAGTCTCAAAGGAGGCTGAACTTACCAGAAGTACCACATTCTCCCAGTTCAGCCATGCTCTCTCTACTTTGCCACCTGCCAGAGCGCTTTCCTTGGCACTTCCTCCATACTTGCTTTAGCAATTTCCAACCTGCTTAAGCTTAGGAACATCCATAAGTTCTTTAACACCCTCACAGAATAAGATATCAATTACTGAAAAGGTATGACTGTAAGAATTAACATTTTCCTCCCCCTCCAAGAATCAGTAGATTCTTTTACATTTGCTTGCTTTTTACTAGACAAGAGTTACAGATTAAAATAAATTAGTTTAATAACAAGAGAGAGCAAATTACAGAAGAATTTGCTAGAAGAAGAAACGTACAAGATACATGATTGAACTTATCATTAAAGGTTTTCTTTGGCTGCTTCAGGATGTCTACCCAATTACAAAATTGTAGAGATTGTTCAACAGAGACATTTTCAAGAGAGTTATTAGAGAGGGGTACTTCCCATTCATCCTGCTGTTTAACATCATAGCATAGGGAGCAATGATAGTGAAAATATACAGTGGGGTTTTTTTAGCATTAAAAAAAAATTGGTGTTTGATTATTTTCCTTCTCTTACTGCACCCAACAACTGGACAGCACAAAGCATGAGCTTACAATATGTAAACCTTTTCATTCCTTCCTAAACTGGTTAACTGTTCTATTGTTTATTTATTAATTTTATTATATTCTCCATTTCAGACTTTTATGGTACTCCTCTTAAATGACACTGTAGCACTACAGCCATACTAAGGGTACTTTCTAAGATTCATATTGGTTAACTTTGCTAAGAATCCACCTATCTTATGTTAAAGTAGTCAGCACCAAGAGTGTGCAACTTCCACCTCAAAACCATTAGATTTCAGGAAACCTCATCACAGCCACTTTTTTTTTTATTTTATCTAGAATTATTTGCAACTTGCATCAGTACAACTAGACATGGATCCAGATTTCTGTAGGCTCAAAAACTTTGAAGTACAGAACACTCTCTGTGCTAAATATGTATCATGGAAGGAGATACCATAAATTAAAATGGAGAAAACAAATTTTAAACATAAGAAAACAACAGCTTGCCAAACAGTGAGGTCCTGGAAACCTCAGGATACAAACCATAAATAATATGTGTATAAACATAAATTCTTATCTTCTTACTAATTGATACTAGCCATACTTCTATACAAGCACACTACATCTACATGCAGAGAAAATCTGGGGATAACTGCTCTCTTTGTTTTAAATATCTAACTTACTGGGATGATTTTTCCTCAGGTTTGTGTTTCTTTTCTTTGACTTAAAAGACTGACATAAATTGGACTCTTCACTCTTGAAGAGGAAACTGGGATAAGATGACATCTACCCAATGCTGTTGCTGTGCAGCTGTCCAAAAATAAGACTATTGCCCAAAGAGTCTTGTCACAATTTAGTGCCAAATGCACAACCACCAACAGTGAGGACTTCAAATCTGTGCATATGCCAAAACTGGCACTTCTAACATATATTCCACCACTAAAACCTTACAATAATGAATACTATTTGGATTAAAATGTCTGTCAGGGAAGGGTCTGGTTTGTTGTTCAAAAATATGACAAATATATGAAAATAGACTTAGCATCCCGAAGAGCAAACTTTAATTTTGGTGTCATGTACTATCTTTGCACAGACCAGTCATTCCACAAATGGGTCATTATTCAATACATTCAGAGCCTTCTCAATCAATGTGCAATACAAAATCTTATTAATTAAAACCCACTTAAATTGAGCCTCTAAAGGAGTAAAATTTTTTCCTTAGTATTCTTTATGCTTTTACAGTCAATCAAAAGCTTTGAAGATGGTCATAAGTCTGTTTAAAACCAAGGAAAGCACATAATAAGCACTTTTGTGATGCTGTTTTTTTGACTAGAGTTCTTTTCACCAGGCTTGTTAATCTGCTTTCAAATCCCCAACCAACCACTCCTCCTCTATGGTTTCCTTTCATTAGTATTTCCCTTTTTTTTATTTCATTTCCTACACATCTAATGCCTTGCTGGGAATCTTTGACTGCTTTAACCCAAATAAATTACAGTATCTTACCAAAGATGGCTGGTTTTTTTCCTTCACTCTAACTTTCAACACACATTTCCACCAAATCCCTCTTCCCACTGAGAGCACACATGCCACTACATGGCAAGATAGATCAAGGAGCTGAACCAAATGAACACTGTCTCTATCAGGGAAATTGCATTATGGATGAGGTACTTTCAGCTGGAACTGCCACCTGATGTAGCTCAACACAGGTGCTAGCACAGACACAAAGCAGAGAGCAAGAAAGCATGGATGTGCTGGAGGAAGAAATAAAAAATGAATGGACAGTGTGAAAGGAAACAACACACACAATAGCAGCCAACCCCATGCAGATCATCCCACTGCTGCCTTTCTGTTTGTTTGCACGTCTTTAGACCCACACCCTCTGTGCTTATGCTCAACTCATTAATCCCATTTTTATTGCCTGTCAGCTTGTTTCCCCAGAAACTTCTTGTCTCAGTTTCCAGCACTTCTCAGATGAAAATCTGCCCTGTCTAACAGGAGAAGTTTTTGTCATCTGTTCTCTGTCATGTTTATCCCTTTCAAGGAATCACCGAATGATTTAGGTTGGAAAAGATCTCCAAGATCACTGAGTCCAATCTGTGACTGATCCCCACCTTGTCACCTAACCCAAAGTCCTGAGTGAAACATCCAGTCATTCCTTGGACACCTCCAAAAAACTGTTCTCAAAAGAAAAAAAATAAAAGTGCTCTTTTGTCATAACTCTCCTGTAGTTCAAATTGCTTCTTGAAAGCATATAGAACTCGAGGAGCAACAGAGCACAGTAAGACCCCTCCAGCAGTAAGAACAGCAGTTCATCTTGCTTATTCCTGCTCCATCTTCAGAGAATGAAGGAATAAATACCAAAAAATAATCTTTGATTTCTTTATTCATGTCTCTCAGTCAGCAATTATCCTCTTTTTATCTGTCCTAGCAAGGCCGAGACACCTCCAAAGCCTCTTCTTGGGGAACACTGCTTCCCAGATGGAAAAACACCTGTATAAAGCTACCCTAGGATACAGATACAGTGCCAACAGGTATTATGTACAGCTGGTTTAATAGAATCACAAAACCACAGAATGGTTTGGGTTGAAAGGGATTCCAAAGATCATCCAGTTCCAACCCTCTGTGATGGGCAGGAACACCTTCCACTAGACCAGGTTGCTCTGACCTCCATCCAACCTGGCCTTGGATCTGAGCTGAACTCAGTCTGAGGCAGATGCCTGGCAAGGAAAACTTCATCTTGGAAAACATCTGTCTCAAAATTCAGATGAGAAAGTGAAAAGCAACCAAAACAAAAAGTTAATGACATAAAGCAGGATCTAGCTTAGGGGATACTGCATGAAATTCTACTTGTATTTGTGTCACTGGGATGAATGTTTTATACTCACCACAAATACCACCCTCAAAATGATGCAGATTATGGGAAAAATACCCTTGTATGAGCTTCTCAGACAGCTGCCAGCACTGCAGGCTAATCTCAACCTCCTAGCTTCATTTTTGTCAGTCTTGAAAAGAAGTAGCAATTTTGCCAAACTGTGTTATTTTTATGATATATGGACAGATATTCACTAAGGGATATGCTGAAAATACTAATTAATTTCCATGCCTGACCTAAGCAAGATTTCCAGTTTTTAAATGAGGCAGGCTACTCTAATAGCCTTCAGTGCCACCTGGCATCTAAAACCATTTTTACTGCCTAAGCCTCATTTCCATCAGAATAGGGTTCAATATGACCTTTATATAATTTTCTGAGTTAGTCTATATTTTGCTTGCAATAGATGGAAAAGTAATTAACAAGTTAGCTTCAGGCACTGATAAAAACAGAATATGCACGTCAAGAAGAAAAAGAAAAGGAATTTGAATTGCTACACATGGGTAAACCAAGTTCAGCAAGAGAGCAAGTCTCTGCCACAGACCCTGGGGGAATGGCAAATCCCTTCCCTTGGAATAATTCTGAAGGATGATTTTCTTCCTTGAAATGTGTGAAATAGAAATAGCTTTGCACACCCCAGCAGAATCACTGTGCCCCAAGAGACAGCCTGGGAACAGCCTGTCACAAACCTACAACACTTCTACAGTGGGCAGTACACTTGAGTCCTTGAGACTTGACCAGATGCATCTTTGACATTTTGAGGGTTACACAGAAAGTAGGTTAAATGTCTCGTGGGTTGTTTTTTTTTTTTGTGTGTGTGTGTGTTTTTTAAAGTTTCATTTTAACAACTTGTAAAAAAAATGTGGTTTTTTTCTTTTCTGATAATCTTAGAAACACAGAATGTTTGGGGTGGAAGGGACCTTAAAGATCACCAAGCTCCAATAATCTGATATTAGAGTAATCATCAAAAAAGTTCCAATTTCAACTTGTTTTACAAGGCCAATACAAATGGCACTATTTTCAGAAAGAGGAGACACTCTTTGTGAAATCCAATTTCAAACCCACCATCAGTTAAATACTTTTAGAGCAAATACATGGTATAGTTATAATACAAGGATATAAGGATAATTCCTATGTAAACATTAATGTCAGTAAGATCTCAAATTCTTTTCATTTGAAGCCGTGATGTTTTTCTCTGAGAATCAATGATGTGTGTTTTCAGCACTTTAACCAAATGGATCTCATCTCCCCCTTGGTGAACAGTTCAGCACCAAGAGGTAAAAGCATTTTCTGATATAAAGGAAGGAAAGACAATGAAGAACTGATTAAAATATTAATCTACTCAAGAAAAAGACCTCCTGAATATCTGAATCATGGAATCATAAAATGGTTTGGGTTGGAAGGGACCTCAAAGCCCATCCAGTGCCACCCCTGCCATGGGCAGGGACACCTCCCACTATCCCAGGTTGCTCCAAGCCCTGTCCAACCTGGCCTTGGACACTTCCAAGGATGGGGCAGCCACAGCTTCTCTGCCCAACCTGAGCCAAGGGCTCACAGAAAATAATTTCCTCCTAATACCCAGTCTAAACCTACTCTGTCAGTTGAAGCCATTCCCTTTTGTCCTGTCTCTCCTCCCTTGCAAATGTTCTCTCTCCACCTTCCTTGTAGCCCCCTCAGGTCCTGAAGCCCATGACAAGGTCCCCCGAAAACTTCCCTTCTCCAGGGATGGGGCAGCCACAGCTTCTTTGGGCACCCTGTGCCAGGGCCTGCCCACCCTCACAGACAAGAATTTCTCCCAATATCCAATCTAAACTTACCCATTTTCCAAACTATCTAATATAAAATTATTTTAAACTATCTAATATAAAGCTGTCTAAGACAGTGCCAAGCAGAACCATCCCGACTCCCACCACAAATAGTTATGAAAAATCAAAATCAAAAAAATTTGATGTTATGAATATCGAAGTGAAATTAAACTGGTATAGGGTAAACCCTAGGATTTTACTAATATTTTGCCTAGTGTTTTAAAATTATAATCCAATGAATTTTTAGATGACAGCATATTTAGAAAAAGCACTTTTTTTTTTTGCCAAAACTGTTGTTAACTATTTTATAAAATTTTTATAATACAAATTTCATTTTTGGTTTGTTTGTTGGTTGGTTTTAAAATCACCATATCCCTTGAAAAAAAATTATTTCTGAGGAACCAAAAAGAATTATTGAGGTAATCCTCAGTAAGTCATCCTTGAAATATCTACTGAACAAAGTAGTTTGCAACTACTTTTAATTTTTCATATTTTTCGATCTATTTTTTTTTCCACCAAACCACATTTTTTCATTCTGGAAATAGGTTCCAAGACAAACATTAAGGCAATACATTCTGGTACCCTCCTTTAAAAAGCTTCTTAAACATAAGAAATTGAGGGAGAAAGCAAAACAACAGAGAAAGATGGAGCGGTCCTATCAGAAGCATGACAAAACACAGAGCTTTTAAGCGATTTAGATTTCAGATGTTGTTTCATACCATGTTCCTAGAATAAGGATAATGGGCAAATCTTAATATTTTTAGATCTCTATTTTTCATGACTTTTTGATGTATCTAGTACAACCATCATCCTGAAATTTCTGCTACTGTGCTTTTCCATTCCAATTGTTTTCTGAAATTTCTTCATTTCTCTCTTATGAAATAAACCTCATTCTAGAGTTTTTTCCAGTTGAAGTCTCCTTCATTTTATATGGCATTTTCAACCCTTGTTGCTTTTTCCAAAGTTAATTTTTATTATCTTTTGTTACTTCCTTCTTTAGGAAAAAACATGATATAACAACTTTCATTATATAAAAGTTGAAATTTTGAATGAGGACCGATTAAATATCACATAGAATTGTAGAACAGTAGTATTATTTTCCAAGGAAAAAAATAAACTCCTCATAGATATTCAATGCAGGTGTCCATACATATACACAGTGTGCACAAGGTCATTATTTTTTACCAATGTCTTCAAAAAAGAAGTTTCTGTCGTATCATATATTGAGTCTTCAATTTCTTAAATTTATTCATCTAAATTTAATTAAAACAATATTAAACTCACACTGTAAAATAGCTTTTATTATCATGAAATTCTAAATAAAAGAGTTGTCAACAGAGCAATCTCCGGATAGTTCAACAAACAGCTTTAAAACTCATGCCACACTGTGTAGATGAGATTAAAAAAGCCAATCAAACAAATCTCCAAGAGAATTGTCCTGAGATTTTCCCAGTTTGGATCCAGGAGACTGATTCTGGTAAAACTTTGATTCATCTGAAACTCAAAATAAATGAAGAAAGATGTAGAAGTGGCTCAAAAGAGAGTTTAGATGTCCACAATGACATAAAATCATAGGTATTTAACTGGCATGAAAAAAGATACCTAGGTCAAGGCTTATCCAGCAGAAGTGCTAAGGAAAACCCTGGTGAAACTGTGAGGATCATTTAAAAAACTCCTTGGTTTCTCTTTGTTTAAAAAGCATCTTAGATGAAACATCTTTAATGGGTTATAATTGCAGTTCATTAGACTGAAACATTCTGAAACTGAAGGAATTTCTGTGAAACGTCATTTCTATAAAGAGGTAAGCACAGGGCATTTATTATTACAGGGTAAATAATCTTCAATCTAAGCTGCAACACTCAGAATAAAATTTTAGAAACTTCATTTCTATAAGATCCTTTGCAGGTGATGTTGTCAGAGCAGCTGGACTATCCCAAAGTGCAGAATAGGTGAAATAACATTGTTTTACCCTTTTAATTAAATAGAACCAGAAATTCTGGGTTTGAACTTGATCACAGGTCAACTACAAGTAAGTTCATAAAATGCTGAAATAATGCTCATAGAGCCTTCATAAAACTATTAGCTGCAACTTATTCCACCTCATTTTGTTTCACGAATAAAGGCATTGTTTGGATAAATATGTGCATGAATAATATCTAGATATATTTCACAAACTGGAGGGAACCTGCTGCTCTGTTATTTGGTTTTTTTGGGGGGTTTGTTGTTTTTTTTTTTAAAGAGCAAAATCTGGTATTAGCTAGAGCTGTCTCCACCAGGTATAACCCACTGAGATTTCGGTGAAAGGCTCTAGGTGAGTGCATAAGGCTTTGGATGCAGTTTTTATTTATTTTTAAGCATCCCTATAACTTCCAAAATGCATGACTGCCTTCCTATTCTGAGGAAGAGGAATCTGCTTCGAGCAGAACATGCAGTCTTGTGAATGGCAATACAAAATGAGAAGTTGTGTTAAAACAATCCTTTAAGAACACACTGATCTGCTACTTTCATAACAACATCATCTTATAGCAAAATCAATAGAAACTATAAACTCTGAAGCATCTGAAGAGCTGGTATTGCTTCAAGAATTTTAAGATAGAAATTAATGCTAGATTGCACTTTATTAATATATTTGCCTCTTAGAAAAAATAATATCTCTAGTTGCTGTCTTATGACTTTCACTTCCCTTCATTTACACAGATTTAGTTACCTGGGTTAGCTTGGTCAGCTCATAATTATGGGCTTTCACAAAAACAGCACTGATGTGCAAAATGCAAGGAGGGAGGCTATGTTTTCATCAGAAATTATGGTTTTACAACACACAACCACAGGAACTCTACCTCTTAAAAATGTGTGCATTTAAATCATCTCCATAAAGGCAAAAAGACTGGGGTTTTCTGGTCTTTCCTACATAAAAAAAATCTTGTTTTCTAACTGATGCTTTTATTGAATAGCTGCAATAGGCTTATCCTGATATATTTTCCATGAAAATTTCAAGACTGACAGTTCTCTCAAGAAATGGACAGCTGAAAGTTGATGGTTAGTAGTAGTAATGTGTGCCCCATGGGAGTGTGTTAGTGCCCTGCAGTTCTTCCCCAAATTCTCCCTCTGTTTCACAAAGGTTTTTTCTCATCTCAGTCATGCTTCCTGCTCATTCTGCTACTGCACTCCTGTTAAAAGCTCCCTTTTGCTTCTTTCTCTATTCAATGCCAGTCCTAACTATTCTCCCTCTCTCACATTCTACTCTTGGCTTTATTCTCCATCCTTTCATTTATTATTCTCTGCTGAACCCTAATTACTTTTATTGCTCCCCAGTTGTAGGTTAGCGCTGTAAACAGTGTTCAATCCTTCCTTGCCATCTTTGTCTCTTCATTCACTTTCCTTACCTTTTCTCTTTTGGTCCTCTGGAGACCTTTCCTTCTTTTAACAAGCCACTATAAAGTGATTCCCCATTTATTTGATGTTTTAGCTCACCGAGTTTGTACAACTCAGTGCCATTTCAAATATGTTAAGCTGTTCAGTGGCATTCTTTGGTGCATTGTCTTCTTTTCTCTTAAATACTCCCCAGCTAATGGATTGCCAATTAATTAGAAATAGTTAATCCTCACAATAGAATAAACATTACGTGTTTTTGTCTCTCGAGGAGCTCCTAAACTAATTTTTATGGCTGTGATGGTAACCATTCTCACTCCTTGGCAGCTTGTCAATGGAAATAAAAGTTTGCTGAGCAGATATGCAAGCCATAGTCTGGAGAATGTTTTCCTTGAGCAGGAGGCTCCTGCATCTGCTGTCCTTCCCTTCTTTCACTGCTTTTTGCCACTGCCTCTAAGAATGTCAGTTTTGAGGGGCCAGGCAGATGGCTGAGTTTCCCCAGCATAAAGGCAGATGGAAAACTAACATTTAACAATAAATCCCACAACAACAAAAAGAATCCAAACACACAAAAAACCCCAAACAACCCACAAAACAAAAAACCCCACACGCGAAAAAAACCAAAAAACCCTGTTGTTTTTGGTTTGTTTCCTTGTTTTCTTTTTAATCCCTGATTGCTTTTGACCTGTTTTGTGGTCTGAAAGCCCAGTGTGCCAGCTTAATCATGGAAGAAACAAAGAGGAATGTGGTTGATGAGACTATTTCCTACTCTCTTGGAACTGAGGGAAAAGAAGACAAAAGGAAGGGGGAGCAGACAGAAGAATCCAAATCTGATACATTTAGCATTTTATACATAAAATAAACTTGGTTAAAGTGATTTATAAAAAAGTACCTCTCAAGAAATATTTACCACAATGCAGATATAATAAAAATTATTCATACCTGATGAGGTTGGTTCCTCTTCAATAGATGCTGTGCAAAAAGGCATCAGGGGCAGGGAGGGTGGCAGGGACAAGGAAGGGGAAGGAAGGGAAAGAGAGAGAGAAAGAGAAAAATACAAATGAAGAAAGCCACGTAGTCCTAATTGTTATATTATTTAAATTTCTGTAATATAAAAGCAAGTAAGAATAATGAAAAACTTTATTCTCTCCATCCTCCACCCCTTCTGTTCCCTTCAGTTTCTTACCAGCCATTGAGGGGTGATGGCAGTGATGAATTACTGATTCTGAAATTGAGTAGTTAGGGACCAAAAGTGGCAGTTTTGAGGTGGGGGTGTGTGGGCCAGGGACACAGTTACACATTGGACTCTCCATTCCAGCTATTTTCTGGAGAAAGCAATACAAATCCCTATCTTCACCTTTCCCTTTTGGGGATAGATAACCATTACATGGCCTTAAGTTACCATCAGAAAGCACTGATGACTGTGGATTGCCTATTACCACCACATTCAAAAGAAGAAAAACAAGTATATTCACAGTAAAGCTGCATTTTAAAAGTACATCAGTGACCTACTTCTTTCTCTTCCTGTAGTCAGGATGTTTTATGTACGCATGCATCACAAAAACGTTCTTTTCACAGTCTAGCAAAGTTTTCTGTGATAGCAAAAGCCACATTCAAGTGTTTCTCACTTGGCCATTGTAAGAGAATCTAGAGGTGAGAAAACTCTCCATAAATATGATATAGAGGCCCTCTTCAGATACTAAACACATGTATCCATACTTCTACTTTTTCTGTTTTAACACCTTCTACCAGTGACAATGGAAGCTACTTCTGTTTGATTTCTTGCAGAATCAGTTCAAACAATGCTCCTCCAGCCATGGCAAACATTGATCCACCCTGGTGCCTCAGAGCTTGCACTTGGGAGGGATAAAGATTTCAAACTCCTTCTAAGAGACCAGTGCCATGCCCTGGAACACTGACTAATTCTGCTTCACTACCACCTCACGTGTTGCGCAGGGAGAGACTGGGAGAGGAGTGGGAAGATCTTCCCACTTTTTTGTACAAACTTGTCAACACATCAGCTGCATTCAAGGCCAGCCATAAACCTTGGTTAATTCAGCTCAATATTCTATATATGCAACTGTATGAGACAACTAACATTGAACACATCAGTTACTCCTAATTGCAGGGTAGGATGGTGTCCTTTTGGGGACTGTCAAGTCTAATTGAGAGGAAATAATGAATTACTGTCTGGAGTCTGGAGCACCAGCCAACCATCTTGTTTCTAGCTAAGGTAAACAGGTGATTTTTATTTTTAAAGCTTGCTGTTCAGATTAACTCTCAGGAAGGCTACACACACACATAATCTAAAATTACCTAAACAGGGTACTGAGCTAAGCCTTGCCTTTTGTAACTCCTTATTAAATGTTTGAATGTGTGTTTTGAAACTAGATTAATACATTATGCAGTGTATATGTGCAAAGACCATGCCAAGCTTTCAGCATATTCTTTTACTGTGTAAGTACTGAATTTAAGTAAAATCTCTTTATAGTAGTAGAGGATTTCAAGACAACTAATGAAAGAAGGGAAAAGACCTGTTTTAAAATAGGACTAATCAGACAATCATTAATTTAACAACATGACAGCTGATTACAGACGTATGAAACAAATAAACAAAAAACCCCAAAACTAACACCTGAATATTTAAATCCTATAGCAAAAGAATCTGAAGTAAATAAACAAACTACAACAAACTAAGTCAATAAAGTAGGATGTAATTTATCAAGGTGCCAGTGGAAGAGAGGACTGTACAAACAGAACAGAACATGAAAGTTGGAAGTTTCATTATTAAATTTTACAAATGCCCCAAGTCTGCATTAGCTGGAAGCTCTACTGCTGCTTGAACAACAAATAATTCAAACTACTAGTGACTGTGCATTAAAACTGGTTAAACAAAATTGTCCAATTATACAGAGAATATTCATTCCAGTAACCATTTTCTTCAGACTGCTATTTGAATAATATTCTTAGACTTAATTATAGGGATGAATTCCAGCATTAGCAATTCAAAGCTGGATTCTGTTATTACTGTGATGGTTGTTTCAGAGGGACCACTCTGCACTTTGGAACACATCTAAATAAGGGTATAGATGAATCTCAGCTAATAAATCACTCAGACACCAAGACAGCTATGCCAATAATGTTACTTTTCTGTTTATTTAATTATTTTTGGCTATTTGATTGCTGGTTTAAGCTCTTTCAGGAATAGACTGTGTTCTTTTCTTGTCTGAGTTAGAGGTAGTGAGAACTGCTCTTGCAAAAAGACCAAGCTCTACTTGTCAATACTGTATTTCTTAACCTGAGGCAAAAACTAATAAAAATAGATAAGAAAATGCAGTTATGAACTTGTTCACACTCCATACAAACTTTTATAAAAAACTGAATTAACTTAATCTCTTGTTTTATGTGACAGCATATTTTCACCTCTCATAGCCTGAGAAACCATGTTTAAAAAAAACACCTTCAGAAAGCTGTTGAATACTCAAAAGCATACACTACTTTTACTATACCATACCAGCTCCAATATAATGACAGCACTCTGCTTTCCACTCATTAAGGAAATTCACTAAATTACCACACCAAAAATTTCTCACATGACATCACCTTTTTCTCTTTTCCCCCATCAGCAGTGATTTAAAGCATTAAGTTATTTTAAAAAGCTATTTATAAAGCAATTCATCTCCACAGTAATTATCTGTATTTTACTTTTTACTTATTTCAGAGGAGTGCAAAGGGATCAAACTAGAATTGCCTTGCTAACTGAGCTGACACAAGCTGGTGGCTCACTGTGGTGGGTGGTGGTTCCCCATCAGCCTGGTGTTCTCCCCCTGACTCCAGAGAGGTGAGACTCACACAGAGCAGCCAGTTATTTAACAACCACCCCACCCCCAAAACAGTCACAGGCATCCCCAAGTCTGGTAGCAGCGCTGCATGACCTTGAAATGTAAACAACTCTGCAGCTTCAAAACATTTTTGACTGCATATTTCTTCCCCTTTTAAGGCACCATTGACAAAATATAATAAGACATCTGGCAGCAGAACATTAGATTTTATCTTCTTAGGGAAAATCTGATGTTCACTTGGGAAAAGTTGATCTTGTTTTCCTTAGAGGTGAACAATACTGCATGACATGAGTGGAGGAATAAAAGCCAAGAAGACATGAGCAGGTTTGGAAAGCCTGTAACAGGATAGGTATCACCAAACATTAGGTTAAGAGAGACAATTTGGGAAGGCAATGCTTGGCCAGTATCTGAATATCTATGCCAGACGCTCCTGATTATTTCTGTTACTCTGGTATAAGTCTTGACAGGTCTGAGTACAAAAAAAAAAAAAAAAAAAAAAAGGAAATTTGAAGCATTAATGTCTCAGGAGAGGCAGATTCCATGTTACAGTACTATGTTATATCTTATGACACATTACATTAGTTTTGTATTACATTAAATCTTCTGCTAATTTTATATTAATGGGAAACATGCTTGCCTTTTGTCTTCAAATAAAATGCAAGGCTCATACATAAAAGACTAAACTTAGGTATATGGGTCTATCTCTATGGAAAAGGCTAAGCAAGAGCTCTACAAAATTACTCAAATGAACTGCAAGATCCAAGGTCAAATAACATTTTTCTGAATATGACATCAAAAATAAACTATATTCTGCTCATCATCAAATCTCAGGATCTCAGAGGACTTCTGTGCCTGGAAGACTGACTGACTTCCTAAAGACTCAGTATCAGTCATGAAGAGTGTGAATTTAATGCTACAGATGAAAATATCTGTTTAACAAGCCTCTCTCTTCACTCACTCCCCATGTGACAGACTTCAGCTGGCCAAGTTGTGTCTGCAGTTATTCTTCAGAAACAAAACAAAAAAAACCCCAGAAATACACACAAAACTCCAAAACAGACAAAAGAAACCACCAAAACTACAAAACAAAACCCAACAAATAACAACCCTTTTCCCCAAACCAAACACAAGAAGCAACACACTACATACCTCTTCAGTGTCATGTCAGAGTTAACTCACTATGAGCTGATAAAACTCTGCTTGGGTGAGAGATGGAAAACACATATATTAATTAAGAAACCCTGAAAATAGCCTGTGGCACTTAGTAGAGGAATTGTATCACTCTTTATAGGTTTACATCGACTCAAAGCCTATGAAAAACTTACTCTTTCTACATTGTTTTATTTAAAACAATGAATTTCTAGTGAGAAGTGGGTATCAGAGCTAACCTTCAGGTATTACTAAAATCTACAATACTGGCATCTTAAAATGACATCAATAGAAATGCCAGTACAGACATCTAAGTCATTCCTTTTCTTTCTAAGCATCAGGGCCCAGTGCTGAATGAGAACATGGTCAAAGATGAAATAAAATGTTTATTTAGGTGCAATTCTACATTTTGCAGACCACAATATTAGGTAACAATTTTTTTTGCAAGGACCTTTACGTCTACACTGCTGTAGAACAAGGCAGTCAACGGAGTGCCCTCCTAGTTTTAGGCAAGATGTCCTCTTAAGGAAAACAGTGTAAAAACCCCCTAGTTTTAAACCAGTTCCTCACTTCTTAGTCAGCTTCAGCTCTTGCCAAGGATTCAAGAGCTGCCAATGACACGACAGTACTTAAAATTGTAATTCTGAAACAAGGAGTCTGTCATGACTTGGAATATCACACAGTTTTAGACACACACACACATACATGCTGCTATACGGAGTTTGGAGAAGATGTGAATGTTATAAAAGAGAGGAGAATGTACTGAGAAAGTATCCTAGCACTTTCATGTCCAAAAAATAGCATATTCAGATGGTTAAGTAAATCTGTGCACAGTAGTCTTTGCTTCTTCAGATGTCAAAGAGCATTCTCCAACAACCAAAGGCATAACCTTAAAATTAAATATGAAAAAGGCTGTAAAATGTACTTGTGAAGTAGGTACCTGGTAACATCTGTTACACTTATGGAAGCAGAAACCTACCTGGGATATCTCCACAGTTATACATAGAAAGCTTTGCCTTTCAAGCCAAGCAATTTCATATTTTCACATTACAGTCACTTGCCTGAAGCTTTTTCCCTTGGTTAGGTTTTGTGTGTGTGTGTGTATCTATTCTTATGTAAATGGAGAATTTTAAAGTAACATCATATACCACAATGCAAAGTAATAATGATGATAATATTTTTATGTATTTTATGGATATTCTTCCACTTGGGAAAAAAATACAATAAAAGCCCACTCAGATCCTCACAGAGTGCTTGAGTCTGGTTATGGACTGGTGCAGTAGGCTGGATTAGCTCTCTCACTGCAGATTTGAGCTGCACCCAAGTTTCAGATCCTAAGGGTTCAGGATAAGTATGTATCCTGCAATTTTCAGTGATTTGGGGGGTTTTGTCAAACTGACTAATATGTCACTTGCAAAGATGGTACTACCATCCCTTCTGGGAAATCACAGAATCACAGACTATTCTGAGTTGGAAGAGACCCACAAGGATCATCGAGTCCAGCTCTTAAGTCAGTGGCCCACAAATGAAGTTGTATAAACCAACTAGAAGGCAACAACTTTATCACGGAATATTTAAGAATAGGAAAGAGCTCTAAGATCATCGGGTCATGATAGGAAAAGTCTTTAGACTGGAACCAGACAACATGAAAAGTACTCTGTTTCATAGAAAATACAGCATAATAAATAAAACTGCATAGAACCAGGGACATACAGCTCTCAGTGTAAATGCCTTGCTTCATTCACAGGCTCTACAGAAGAATTAACTTCTTTTTTTTTCCCTAAATCCAAGTCTGTAGTACTCTGTTCAGCATGACTGAGGTCCTGCATGCAGCTTTAGCAAGGTAATTTCCATGCAGCACAACCTTCATCACAGGAAACTTCAACTGTAAATTGCGTAGCGAGCCAAGAGGAGAATTCAAGGGAAGCAGATGGCAGGTAAAATGAAGGATGTGGTGTCAGAGGAGTCCCACGCAGGGGGACAGAACACTCTAGTGCAATGTGTGGTTTTAATCACTTCTCAGTAACTTCAGGGATGAAGAAAACATCCCACCATAAAGGTACATGGCATGAACACAGGTGTGGGTAAGAGAAGACTTGAGTCCAGGTGCAAGAAAGGCAAAGCAGACATTTTTAACTGAATAAAACAGTATTTTCATTGCTAAGGTAAAGTTTGAGGAATAACAGACATACACTTCAACCTTTTCTGACTGGGCAGAAACAAAAGAAGATCCTATGACCTTTGCGGCTAATACTGGCTTTACATTTAACTTCACTACAACCAAAATAAATACCTAAATATATCTGAATCCATTATTACTTAGCATTGAAAAATGTATGTTGAAGAATATATCTGATGCAGACTGTGGCAAAATGGTATTAATAATAACCAGTTTCAGTAAGTCACTGCTCTTATCTAGATCTCAATTTATTGCCACATATCTATGTTAAAAACAGTGACCACAAGCCATATATCAATTTGTCTGAGGATATCTGCAGAGTCCATGTTGAACCTGCACCTCTGCAAAACTAGCATGTTGTTCTGCCATAAAATACAACTGACAAAAAGTATTTATTTTAAAACCTGGGGTAGGTTGTACAAATTACTGTGCCCCAGACTGGTTTTACTGAGCATGCCAAATTCTCTGCTGACAACTGTATTTCAACAAACAGGAATGACAACTGGGAAACATGCCTAAACACAAGTGTAAAAGCAGATGTTTTGCTGGCACTAACACGATTTTGCTGTATGCAAACATGGCAAAAGACAACACTGACAGGAGGTAAAAAATTACACCAGGTGCGAGGTTTCTTTATTCTCAGAAATGCTATATTCTTCCCCTCAATTTGTCATCTACTTATCATTCTTAATTTTTTAGAAAATAATTAAAAATTGAGTACTCAAGACACCTTCTCATGAACAAGTGAAGATAATTTACACTGATTTTCCTTCTCAGTGAATAAAGCCACTAGATGTGGCAGCCTCTGAATTCACCCCTGAAACAAACATTTTCACAGCAATCGTCAGTCAGCACTCTGGTGCTCCTCCATGCCTTTCAGTTTTCATTAGTGTAGGAGTCAGGCCTATTGATTTTGAGCTTTTTTATTTTTTTTTTTTCCATCCTGAGCATATGGATTTTTCTGAAACCCACCTCGCCCCTACTTTTTTTCATACACTTCTCAGAGCAGGTTTATTCATTTTCCATGCAGCATTTCGTGCTGTCAAACGATGCTCAGCACCCTCTTTGGTGGCTGCATTTCAGAAACATTCCCAACCAGCACCTCCTGCCATGAGAAATAAGAGCTGTTGGGCTCTTGGTGAGCTGTGTTAAAATTCTGCCCTTCATTCCTTTTGATTTTCCCCTCTTCCTTTCTGCAAACAGATGGCAAAACCTCTCCTTGCATTACCCACTTCCAACTCATGTTTGATGGAGCCTAGAGCACTTCCACACATCCCCATCTCCACTGCAGCCCACCCCAAAAACAAGGATTGCTATCCTTACAGTATATTCCTGGCACTGGCAATGCTGGAAATGCTTTTTACTCGGGTCGGTTCAGGTAGAAATAATGAAAATCAATACTTTTATCTTTGATTCTGGATTCAGCTATGACTTGTGTTCCTCACAAAAAGGCACATAAGAAGGGCAGGATGCACTGAGGAAGATGAACCACTGAGTACAAGTCAACTTCCACAAGCAGCAAACAGCAGGACAAAAGGGAAACTCGCCTCCACCAGAGGAGGTTCAGGTTGGATATTAGTAAAAATTTCTTCAGTGGTTCAGCATTGGAACAGGTAGCCCAGGACAGTGGTGGAGTCACCATCCCTGGAAGTGCTCAAAAAATGAGTATATGTGGACTTGGTGCTGTGGTTTAGTGGGATGGTGGTTCAGTGAAAGGCTGGACTTGATGACCCTGGAGATCTTTTCCAGCTTAATAATTCTGTGATTCTATGAAGACTCATAATCTTATCACTTATCTTCCGATGTGGCACCTTTTTTGCAGGGCTGTCAAAATGCTGAACAGGCAGGAGGTTGGAACTGGATGAGCTTTAAAGTCCATTCCAACCCAAATCATTTGCTGATTCTTTGATTATTGAAATATGCTACATTTAAATGGCTAATTATAACTACAGTTATGGAGAAATCATTACTGCTTTCTTAGTCTTAATCTATAAAACTCATGGAAAAAAAACTTTTAAGGGCTCTAAGTGTCTTATACTGGAGATTTGGGAAAATGACAGGCAGATACTCATATATTTAAGACAACCTTGACTGGAACTGGATTGATTTTCATTCCAGTTAAGTACACTAACAAACAAGAAATTACTATCTTTTCTTCTCCACCATTAACTGCTTTCTTTAGGACAGAACCTGAAGAATAATATTTTCATTTGTATTTTCCTGGTTTTTTTTCCCCCAACTAACTATATATATAAAAATAAATAAAAATATATTATAAATTATATGCATTATATACTACATATTAATTATATTAGATAGATAGATAGATAGATAGATAGATAGACAGATAGTCAGAGAGACAGACATATAATACACATACATATAAAACAGAAGTGAAATACTTTGTATTTGGGTCAACCAAAAATTTCCATCCTTGCAGTGAAACACTTCATCTTAATTTCAATCCTTTCAAGATAGAAAAGAGAAATTCAATAATTTTATAACATTTGGAATATTTTTTTAAAAATATCAAAATTAAGCATCAATAAACAATGTCTCACAAAGAGTTAAAGGGTCAATCAGTAATACATTTTCATAAATATTTTCAGAAGTTTTTTAGGTTAAACTTTTCTTCTGTTAGATTTTAGGTCAAAGATGTGTGTTTGTTTTTAAAGTTAAAAATTCTTTCTGAATTTAACACGCGCTCATGAATAATTTGCATGGCCCCTGTGGCATTTTTCAGTTAATATTCATGCAAAGAAAAGTTCAGGTTCAGAGACGGGTGATCTAAATGCTAACAGATGCAGTTTTATTGCATTGTCAATTGCTCAACTTTATACAGAATTATTAATCTCAACACAAAATACTGACTTAACTAAGCCAGTGGAGTTACTTAAGTCTAACAAAGACTTAAATTAAAGGCAAAGACGAAAAGCAAAAGAAAAAATTAAACCAAAGCAACTCTAATTTTTCGCTCTTCCAAAACCTTTTATTCATCAGGAATTTTATGATGACTTCACTAAATAGAAAATAATTCTCTTAAGGAAAGTTACTAGAATATTAAAATTTACCTTAAACCATGTATTTTAAAGTCTATGTTAATTACTATGTACAGCATTCTGCAAGCACTCTCCACATCAAAGATTATAACGACTAAGTACAAGATACGTTGAAGAAATAAAGCATAAAAAAATAGTAGTCATGAAATATTCATCTGGTGAGCAAATAATTCTACTTCATAAATATTCCATGTTTTAACCTACTGAATTTTATCCATGACTCTGCATTAAAAGGACACAATGACATGATATGTATTTAAAAAAAAATACAGACACACAGACACAAACACACATGCCCTCCTACTCCTTGTAGGCTGGTAGAGCAAAGTGTCAGATTGCTAAAGCAAAGTAGCCAATTTTTGACTGAATTTCCTTCACTTATGTGTCTTCCTCTTCGTTCTTAGTCCCACACAAAGCTTGTTACACGAGATCCATTTCATAAATGCCTAAGTGGCTGACTGAATTTATTGTCTCCTGCTGACCTGGATTAAATCAATACAATACACATTTATATTACCTTCCACTGGCTGTGTTGCTTTTACTGTAATATCTTGCAGTTTGAGAATTATTCAAAAGTACCCTCACACTACTCAGGGACTGAAAATTCAGACCCATATATCGTAGATATCTACTGAAATCACTGGAGTTGAGTCTAGTCAGGACAAAATTCAAGCTTAGAACTCCATGATAATTAATTCCTCTGTAATTAGGTCAAGCTTTCCCAGCAGAAAGTGATGTAAATGTAAATTTTGATACCATTTTGCCACAACAAACGTAGACCTCAAAGAACAAAAACGTTTGTGAGGTTTGTTTTGGTTGTTTTGCAAAATATCTTCAATCGTTGCTCCACCTGTGGCCCCATAGGTCGGGGGGAGGTCAGTAGTTGCTGGTCTGTGTTTGGCTACTGTGCATCAACCTGCTCAACCACGTCACAGGAGAGGGAAGAGGGCAGCTCAAATTAATGAGCTTTCCTTTTCCTCTGATAGTCTCATACCTGATGTATCAAGCAACTTCAAAAGTGTCAGTGGACTGAGCAACTTGGTAAAAACTAAAGAATGGCAGGTGATGTTTGCTTCCTAATAACATCAAGAAGGAAAGATGTTAATGGTAAATCTACATTATCCATAAAAACTGAACATGTAGACTGGAAACAAGCAAACAAAAATGTTTTCGGGGCATGTTTCTTCTCCTTCACCTTCTAAAGTTCTTTTGCTTTTCTTAGTCACCTTGAAGCCTTTAAACAATACCTAATCGGTTTTATTTATTGCCTGCTCTGCACTGCATAGTGATAAGAAGCATGCTGATGGGATTTTTTTATTTTTTTTGTTTCTTTGTTTTTTGTTTTTTTAAACAAACAATCCAAATCTTGAAGATCAATTATTGTTTCTTAATAAACAATCCTTTTGTGATTTTGTCTTTCCCCTGTAGGCTGTGCACATCTTTAAGTATGGTATTCCATGAATAAGTGTTCCACCTAATTTGGACTACTATTGTGATTTGGGAAATTATTTATAGAATCACAGACTCCCAGAATGGTTTGGGATGGAAGGGCCGTTAAAGCCTACCCAGTGCCACTCCCTGCCATGGCCAGGGACAGCTTCCTCTGTCCCAGGTTGCTCCAAGCCCTGTCCAACCTGGCCTTGGACACTTCCAGGGACAGGGCAGCCACAGCTGCTCTGGACAACCTGTGCCAGGGGCTCACCACCCTCACAGGGAACAATTCCTTCTGTATATCTAACTGAAATTTCTCCTCTTTCCATTTGAAGTAAATATTGCTTATCCTATCACTACTATTCCTGATGACGGTTTCCTGAGGAAGAAAGATTTCCAATGTCTTGTGCTAGTAATGCTAATTCTTTACATTGTTAATTTATCAAACTTTTTCCAGGTCCCCTATGCCAAAGGATGAATGAGGCTCTTTAAGTCTTTCAAAATATGTCCCACACACATTGTGTCGTCTGCATCACCTCTTGTAAGTATGAGCCTGTCATCTGCTGCTATTCTGGAATAAAAATACACTTACACGTTGCCATGAACATTATACCTTGTATCATGGGTTGGGGTTTTTTTCCTTTATCTTTCCAGTAAGAACATCATGGCCGTAATAACAGTGGTATCTGTTGGTATGTTAACCAAGGATACATCTGGACCACACAAAGTCAGTGTTTAGGCATACCTTCTAAAATAATTTCTCATCCAGTTTTGTTTGGGGCCCTCTATATTGGATAACTGGCATTGTTAATATTTGGTGTTAAAAGCAAACACAAAAATTAGTCTGGTGTTTCCCATCACGCTGCTAGACCAGATTGGATTAAAGTATCCAGTTCTGTCAACATTTCAGCAAAGGCTTGAAAATATATACAGATATATATAACACAGCAACAACAAAACAAAAAACAAACCAAAATATCAAACAAACAAACAAAAAAAACTTAAGAGAAATGTTGTCAGAACAAGAAACACTAGCAATAATGAGAAATAAGTTAGAGAGTTCTGTTACTTAGGTGATGAAAACATAAATAGAGAACACCTGAGGACCACTTACACATACAAAATAAACCCCATGCTAAAAAGCTACTCCTTTTATCTTTTTCTTTTCTTTTTTCTTTTTCTTTTTTCTTTTCTTTTCTTTTCTTTTCTTTTTCTTTTTTTTCTTTTCTTTTTTCTTTTCTTTTCTCTTATTTAAATATTATGTTGACAGAGATAACAGTAAATTGGAGATTCAGTAAATTGGAGAGATCCACCTCAACACATGAAGTGATGTTTCTAGATGAAGTTCTACCACTAAAGAGTTGGGGGGTGGGGGTGGGGGTTACCCTGAAACGTGCATAATCCAAAAAATGTTCCAGCTACTTTTAGAGCAAAGACTGCCAACTATATCAGCTGGGCTTTTTTCACCTCATTCAACTCCCTACTCTGAAATCCCCTTCTCTTTCTGGGTGTATCCTCTTGTGAGCTCCCTGGGGACCGAAAAGCTTTGGGCTGGCTCTTTGGACTCCACACAGCAACATCTGGGTGTGATGACACGCTGTGATTTACAGAGGTCACACTGCATCTCCTAATGGCCCTGTTCTGGTCTTAGTCTCGATGAATCCTCATAGCCAGACAGAAATTTAGCTCTATTCAAGTTACATGCTTGTGAATAACACTTGTTAAAAATGTTAAAGGGCATGTAGACTACTTTTTACATTTTTTTACTTGCTCCACTTTCCCTGAAGAATGACACCTGTATGTACAGCCCCTCTATCCCCATTTTGCTCTGACAAAGGGTTTGGGAACACTTTTCCAGTCTGAGAGGATACTTTCTGTACTCCAAAAAGAGTGGAAATGTGTGGTCCTACAGATAACATAGTCCTACAGATCATTCATACCACTTACTAAAGCACAAGGAACATGATTTTCCTGAAGTTTCCCTCGAGCTGTGGAATCAGCTCCCTCCCCTCCTCTTGTGATGCTACTCAGCTGCCTTACTAGACCATTTTTATTCCTTTTAACCAGGCTCCCTTCATCACTTTGTTCTCATGAGGTAGGCCCTCACTTTTAAGTTTCACTGCACTCATATTTTCTATTAATCACATCCTCTTTGCTGCTCCAGTTCTCACCAGACAATCTGTTGTCACGCTGAGTAATGACATCATGGAAAAAAAAATCAGTGTTCGTAAAGCTAATTTGTCTCCTATTCAAATATGGTTGTGAAGACTATAAAGGTGAAACCAACTAGATTTTAGTCTGACCCCCAAGTCCCACCTCCTCCTCCACACAACCTGTTGACTTCTCGGGTCCCAGTAAGACCTGTCACACCGAGATAAGTGACTTCAGCACAGACAATGTAGTTTTCTTCTTGTCCAAAGGCTTGTGCGAACATGACATCTCTCACAGGACAATCAGCCCTATGGAGCTGAAGGAGACAAGAAACTTTGCAATGAAGGACCAATGGTAGGGAACAAACAGTGCTGAGATTTAGGGCTGCCAAGTCCAAGCAGAACAGTGCAGTCACCATGGACCACTTTTGAGTGAACAGTTAATGAGAAACACAGATGGAACACTGTTTGTTACAAAGTATGAAATGAAATTCAGTGGCAAATGAAATTATATAAAAAAATAAGTCATTTAATTCAACACCGCTTAACCAGATTATTGCAGTTTTAATATATGCTTTTTTCTAAACAAGGATCAGATATTTCACCTAAAGTATGGCCATCAGATTGATTTCTGCAAGGCCAGACAAAACCTGTATAATTTAATTCTGTCAGTGTTTAACTGTAAGATGCATGAAAGAAATGCTTACCACACCCCAGTTCTAAGTGGTATCAAGATTCATAGCCTGCTAGTTTAATATTCACACTCCTTATTTTAGTAAACTCTTTATGTCATGGTCTTTGGGCATTCATATATTCAGCTGCAATACTTGAAACATAATTAATCTATTTCATTTTGAATTACTAATTCTTTGAAAGTGCTCAGGTCCTTCTTCCACCCTTAAAGGGCAAGTGATGAACACACTGATGTTTCAGAAGCACCCACAACTGGCATTCAGATTGATATATTTATTTACTTTGTTTATGCTGCATTGGTCAGGGTCTATTGTTTTAATATAACTAAGACTGATCCCAAAGACACCACCAGTGAGGACAAAGTTAATCCACTGCTCACTTTTGTTGCTGACTTAGGCTAATGTATTGTTCAGCTATGAGCTAATGACTCCTGCAGATGTTTCTTATTTCATGCCAGAAAAAGCAGAAGCTGAAATTAAATATTTTCTTTTTATGACTGTCATCATTTCCCTTATAAATTACAGCCCATTCAGTCATATTTTTGAATAAATCAAATGACACTGACAACACAGTTTTCCTATCTGCAAAAATTAATCTTAAAGGACAAAATTCTGGCCTCATTAGACTATTCATAATGAATAATATAACTGATGATTAAAAAGTTGACCTGCCTAAGAAGGCAAGGAAAGTAATAGGAATTTTTAATCAAGACATGCCTCTCTCTCTCTCTTGATTCCAGCAAGAGCACATTTGTACTTAAATATGTTGGCATGTCTCTGTCTCCATGTTATTTCACACCTTTACTGCCCTCCTTCTCTTACACATTAAGGCACCCAATACATCTTCAAGGATGCTTTTTGTTTAATCTAATGGCAGTTAAAACTGAGTGTGCCAGAAGTGGGTGTGTTGTTTTATATTTCTAGATAATAGTAATACAATACACTGAGATTTAGCTCTTAAAAGTATTTTTCTTTCTGGCTTTTCAGGGCTCTAAGACTTGATCCAAAACCATGATTCTGTTACAAGCCTTGATCTCATCACTGCAGATCTTGTGCCAACACAAAGTTTCAACAGCTCCTCAGAACCTTTTCTCAGGTGTATCTATGTAGATAAGAATTCTTATCAATGATGAAAACTCTTTGCCACAGTAGGAATGTTTTTAGTTCCTATTGTCCCAACAGGAGAAAGCTGATTAATGCAAGGGAAGGACTCATTTACCATAAGAACAGGGTTTTTCTATACAGAACTAAATACAAAAATAATACGTTAGGTTCTCGCTGAGAATCTGATTTTCACTTTAATTAAATGCAAGTTGTTGGAACTGAGTTTTTAACTATTTTTACATCTCTAGTCACTTTAACTGATGAGTAAACTAGGAAACAATTACTTTTTTAATAAATATATGTGTTACTATCACAATCTGGACATAAAAATCTCAGTTCTTCTATTCTGGCACATTTCTAGTAACATTTTACCTTTCCCTCAGGTCCTTCCTTTCTTGGCACTTTCCCATTGATAGTTTTTGGTACAACACTTCTGACACAGTCTGAGGACTAACACAGTCTTTCTGTCATGCTTTGCTGTGGGTTTTTTTGTTGGTTTGATTTTATAAAGCACATTAATTGTTGATTCATAGCCAATAAATATGCATTTGAAGCTGAAGTTGCTTCCAGATGAGACTAGAAACAAGACCAAGGAGTTTTCAATAAATGAGGAACTTCTTAAACTTCATAAAAGGCTGCAGACTCCATGAAAACTGATAGGTATGTTCAGAATTAAAATTAACTCTAAGGCTGTTACCACAGCAGCAGCTGTTCTTTCCTCTGTAGTTTTTCCTACACCTGCAGCTACAAAGACCGGTTGAGTAAACATAGTCAACAGAAACCAAACAGTTATTGCTGTTCAAAGCCATGTGGAAATAGAAAAGATAATGGCTGAGATTTAGAGAAATGTCTCAGGAAATTTCAGATGTCCTGGACTTTCCCTCTGAAGCTCTGAATCCATGCACAGGTGCATCATTCCCAGCCCTAGGGGTGGGATCCTCCCATCCCAGAGGGTGGGATGTCACACAGGAAAAATAACTCCAGCCTGCGGAACTTCTTTCCATCATTTTTTGGTGGGTAAAAGGAGTAACAAAAGCATCACCCAGAAGACACACCTTTCTGCAACACCACAAGTTTGTGTGGATGCACTGATGCGAAGAGGAAGGGCAAGGAAGGAGAGTATAGGAATTGAAATGCAATGTCTGAAGCATCTCCATGGGGATTTGAAGCCTCAGCATTTGCATCCTACAGTCAATGTAGAAAATGCTTGCATGGCAAACATAAGTATTCCAGGATATTTTGACCAACCCTGTTAATTGTTTAAGGAATAAGTGCAGGACATCACTAAGGCTGAGAAAATTGGCCCTGGCACAGGTGCCCAGAGAAGCTGTGGCTGCCCCACTCCTGAGAGTGTCCAAGGCCAGGCTGGACAGGGCTTGGAGCAACCTGGGACAGTGGGAGGTGTCCCTGCCCATGGCAGGGGAATTAAAGCTCAGTGATCTTTAAGGTCCCTTCCAACCCAAAACATTCAGTGATTTGGTGATTCAATGATCAGACTATTATGTATATGGGCAGATAAACAAAGTAGATTGTATATGCATGTCTCATACCCACCCATTTGAAAATAAAACATTAAAACCCTGCATGCATTCATGCATATTTGAATTAGATTTCTGTCGAAAACATAGATCAGAAGAGTGGAACTACACATATTTGCACCAATTATGCATGAAGAAGCACATAAAGTTAAGAGAATCATAAATACCAAGGAATCTGAAGCGTGATTTCACCAAACCATGAAGCTTAAATTCTACCTCACTCTTTTCCTAGCTTCAGAGACAAAAATATCAAAATATCATGTCCAAGACAACCCCCTGAACATGATTTTCCAGATTTCAGAATTGCTTGGCTTACAGTGGAATCAGTCCAGTGCATGAAGACAGTATGAGTTACTGCCAAGTTTGTACCTCAAATTAGTATTCTAATGTTACAGATATAGCCACAGAGAACCAGCTGAAATATTAATTTCAATCTCATTGATTACTTTCTTCTAACATAGGAAATAATATATTGACTTTTCTAACTCGTGGTGCAAATGGCAGTTCTCAAGCAGGTGTTCAGCTCAAGTAACACTAGTTCTGCAACCATAATTCAGCATAAAACCTCATACCTTAATAAATGTGGTCATTATTATACTATAAATATGAATTAATTATTCTTAATCATTATTTTATAGCATCACCAAATTGGAGAAAGCTGCACATCTGTGATAAAACCTAAAAACTCCCAGTATCTCTAAATTAAATTATTCATATGCTTCATATAGTCAGTATTTCACTTAAGACCTCATTATCCAACAGCCATGAGTGTATGGAAAGATGAGCATGTGGTGTTTTTCACCTCAGAGCAACTATCCCAGGTAATTTATGAGGTAAATGAAGGAAGAGGAGGAAAAATAGTGAGGGTCTTTCAGCCTTGATATTAACAGCTGACACAAGCTGGTGTAGCACAGGCATGTCTGACTAAATGGCAAGACAAAAAGCTGACACCCTGACATGGGGTAAGAAAGGTGGGACACCCCTTGGGTGGCTCTTTGTGACCCAGCTGGGGCTGGGACAGAGCAGTACCACTTCCTTACCCAGATCACCTCAACATCTCATTGGTTTATCATGAGGGGTCGTCAAATACAAGTGTTTCTCTGAAAACTAAAAGGATTTTTTTTCTCCTTCCTGTTACTTTAACTCATAATTTTCACAGGTGTTCAATATTTTTTATTATTTTTTATTATATTTTATCATATTGTCTCACATAATTCCCCTGTTTTCTTCACTCCTTGAAATAAATCTGCATATATTCTGTAGCCTAATAGGAAAAACTTTCAATAACAAACATATTGTAAAGTTCCTGTAATTACACTTTGGGGGGAAAAATACAGAAAAAAGAAACCACAAATCACAACAATCAGGAACTAAAACGTTTAGTTATCTCCCTTACATAGGTAAAATGGGAATATGTGAACAAATGAATCCTATGGTGAAAACGTAAAAAAACCTCATTTTGAATATAGCAGCACAATTATTCCACATTCAGAGTCATGCCCATTTCAACCAACAGCTCTCATTCATCAACATACTCAAAAATAAGCTATATTTGTTCAAGACAAAACTGGTTGTTTATATTCCAGTTTAAAATCTTAAAAAAAAATAAATCATTTAATGTTCTGGAACTGCACAGGAAAAAAGTTGTAAGAGAGTAGATACATTATTCCACAATGTGTTAAATGCTTAAAGGAATTATGCAACTGGATGATGAAATGCAAAGACCCTTAAACAAATGACTTGAGAGATTTTAAATCAAAAAGGAATAAGCATAGAAAGGGATCAGATCACAGAGTTATGCACTGAAAATAAATTTCTGAGGTACTAATAGCAACTTTTGCCAGTTAGAAATATTAAATTTATTCAGAGAAACATTTGGGCACTCTTATTCTCCTGCTTCTGAACATATGGATTTGTATTATTGCAGAAAAGTGTTTCTGAACTATGGCATCTATTTTTAGTATCAAAGAAATATTTCCTTAATTCATCATTTAAAAAACAAATAAACAGAGATGGAGAGAAAAATGTAAGCAAAAGTGATTCCAAACCATGATGAGCTTTGCTTTGTCTAATGAGCCCTCTATGTTATTAGTTTTGAAAAAAAAAATCTGGAAAACAACTTAGAGGAGAAAAGAAACAACAACAATAATGTCCATCTGTCTCTGGGTTGAATTTTCAGCTTGTTTCTTTTACTCTGGCACTGCACAGCATTTAGAACTTGCATTAACCTAAACACTACCAGGTTTTCCATCTGATCATTTTTTCCTAGGAAGTCTGAAATCTTCTAATCTGAATCTCCTAGGATGCCAGAATTAACATCTCATTAAAGACCAATTTGCCTTTTCAGCTCAAGAATCAGCTTCCTTCTGGCATTTTTATTTTAGTAAGTTGCTTCCATACTGTTGAGTCACATCCTTGCACATAAAAATCCAGAAGAATACTGTATTATATAAAACAGGAACACAAGAGCAGTACTTTAAAAATAATTCTTAAGTCTAAATTTTATGAGAAAATTAGGTTGTCTGGTCTTTTCAAAAACACCAAAACCACTTACTTAACACTAGCCAAGAAACTAAAGGAACAAGGAACTAAAACTACCACCCTATTGCTGGCAAAAAAAGAAAAGTAATTAATCCCTGAGCATGATGATACTTAATTATGCCCAATCATTAAGCATTAATAATTCTTAATGAGAAGTATATTTTAAAAGTGTGAAAAGTCCTGCAACGCTCCATCTCTTCAGAGCTGGACAAGAATATATGGAACTCTTAATATTTGGAAAAAATAATGGCATATGTGCAAAAATAGTCTAATACAAGAAACCATCTGAAGGGCATTAACAATTGATTAGTAATAATAAATATGGTGTTTACATGGGTTTTTTTTAAATATGATGATGACAATAATAGTATCTGTAATATTGATGAGGAATAGGAGGAAGAAGTGGAAGATGATTGCAGTAATAGTAGTAGTAGTAGTAGTAGTAGTAGTAGTAGTAATAATATTATAATGATATTTATAATAATAATGATAATAATAATGATAATAGATGGTGAGAGACGTATTTTAAACATCAAGACCAGGACACTGAAGAGCAAAGCCAACATAACACAGAACATCACTACAAACAGCCTAGCAGCTGTGTCAGAGTCTCACAGGCACCTGGACCACTTCAGAGGTACTCATGGATGTGAAATGTGCACAAAGTTGTGTACCAGAATATTTACTTCATTAGATCTTGGCGTGCCATGTACTCTGCTGTTTTAATCTCATACAGCTGCTGCCCACCAAGACCTCCCTCTTTCGGAATGGTTGAATTATTCACATGTTCTCTTTTCAAGACAATGTTAAGAGTATCTATCCAAAGACCAATTTCCCTTGTCTGTCAACACAAGCTCTTAAGGTTTTCTGTGCTGCCTATTTCATTGGCAGATCTGGCAAAACACAACTGGTTTATTCTACCTGCTTTTTCTGAAGCTGGTTTAAAACACGTAAGGCCACAGACACACCACATTTCTAGGAAAATTACTTTCTATTTTTTTTCCTCTTCCTTCTTCTGCCTCTTCTTCACCCCATAAAGTAGGGGAACACCCAGTGGAAATAGACCTGGATCACAGGAGGTACCTCCCTTCCAGGACACACAGCCCAGGCAGGTGCCAACTCTTGTTTTTGGAGCAGCCTGCCTTCAGTAGGATCTGCATATTTGGAGTTTCCAATTAAATAACACCTGGATGGAAAGACTCACCATTTTATGACAGTTCTCCATGACCTACACAAATGTTTTTCTGAACATTTTTGTATGCAAGGCTTGGCACAAGTGTTGGAGCTCTTAATCAAAACATGATGTACTACTGAGTCCTCCACCTCTCCAGTTGAAAGCTGGGGATGTGTTTTGCAAATAAACCCGTGCTCACAAACCTTGTTTATCTTTGCAAGGTCTCATCCTAAGCAGTAGGGCTGGCAACAAGAGGCTGGATGCTTTCCATTTGTCCTTTTAATTAGATGCAAAAAATGCATAAAATCTCCAGGGTGTGCCCTGCTCTTTTGTCAAGCACTCCAGTGTGTGTCTGGAACTGCTCATTCCTTGCCAGCTTGTACTTTCAAATAACAAATTTGTAAATGGAAAAAAATAAGAAATGGGATATGAATTTCATCGCAGGGTTTATTTGACAGGGTAATTTTCACACAAATATTAAACTTTTCACTACCTACAAACACTGTGCATGGTCAAATCAAGATCAGTGGTACCACGTAGACTTTTTTAAGGTATGTCATGTATTTCAAAATGGTCTATAAAAATACATTCTGATGAAATCTAACAGTATATTAACCATATTAACTACCGTGGGTTTTTTTATTTTCCCCCACTGTTGCCAAGAGCATTCTGGACTGCATTAGGCAGAGCATTGCCAGCAGGTCAAGGTAGGTGATCTCTCTCTCTGCTTAGCACTGATGAGACACATCTGCAGTTCTGGGTTGACCAGGACCAGAGACACAAGGATATATTGGAACAAAGGCCCACAAAAATGGAGAAGGAACTGCAGCATCTTTCACACAGTCATCAACAAGGGCAAACCCAGCAGGGAAAAAGAAATCATTATCCCAACCTACCCAGCATTTAGTGGTCACACCTGGAATAAAATGTTTGGTGTCCTTTATTCCAAACAGATGTGGATGGGCTGGAGAGGGTCCAGAGAAGGGACACAAAGATGATCCAAAGGCTGGGAAGTCTGACATTGTGAGGAAAGGCTGAGAGACCTTTGCTCAACCCTGAGAAAAGAAGTGTGAGACCTCATCACCATGCTCCACTATTCAAAGGTGGAGACTTCCTTTTTATAAAAAAATCACATGGAAAAGCTGAGGGGGAGTGGGTACAAATCACTCCTGGGCAGTCTGTGGTTGGATAAAAGAGGAAAATTTTTACCATAGAACAATCAAACATTTGAATAATCTTCTGAGGGAAGTGCTGGATTCTCCAACATTGGACACTTTTAAGATTCAGCTGCACAGGGCTCTGGGACATCTAGTCTAGACGGTTCTTTTGCCAGAGAATTTGGACCAGATGATCCTTGAGGTCACCTTCCAGCCTGGGATTCTGTGATTCTATCAATACCCATTACTGAACCATTCTCACTTATTCTGACTTGAGGTCCTATTTTCGCAACAGTTTGCTGGCAATCAACACCAAAGCCGATTGCTTTGGCAGAAACATTGCAGAATTGTGGCTTACAACTCTTTCTGCACTGCATTCAATGTCATTTATGAAGCCATTCCGCTTACATGCATTCAGATTACCTGATTTAAATTTCTGTGCATCATGCACTCTTCAGGCGACTCAGAAATTAAAAATTAGGACTTAATTTTTCAAATTATTTTTATGAATATGTATTGATTGCTTTTAACAGCATTCCATAACCTTTGAGAACATCTTGATTATGTGATATATATTGTTTAAAAATGTGGTTTACAGCTAATTCCACAGGAAAACAACACTTGTTATAACTGAAATGTGAAACTACAGGCTACAGGCTTCAGAACAGAATTTTGAGAAACACCCTCAACATACTGAATGTAAAACTGCTATAGACTTACTAAGAATAGCATTACCACCAATTCATAGTCATGCTGCAAATTCTGATCATAAGGAAAGTAATATAGAAGTGGTTTTCAATAGTTTAGCAAATACTTTGAGGGTATTTCCCAACAGAAACATAAAACCAAAAACCAGATACACAAAATCAGCTTCATTTTAATTGGGTGCCAGGCTGATGGCTCCACTTAACTACCACTTACATTGCTCAGAACTGGAAGCACTCACACTTTGCCTCTGCCTACAAAGAAAGAAATCAGCAGAGTCCAGACAACAAACACAGAGAAATCTTTGCAGGGAGAATTTGATTTCAATCCCTTCTCACTCATTCCCAGATGAGACTAACCTTCGACCATGAAACCTGATTATTTCTCTTAAGTTCAAATAAACACAGGCCCACCTCACCATGCTGATATTTCACTTTTTTCTTTCGCCAACAGAACCACTGAAATTATTTTTGATATGAAAATATAAACAGAAAATAATTTTCTTAGCAATTTTTCCAAATAAATCAGTATCAAGAGTAGAGCATCACACTTCACTGAAGAACTCACAGCCTTATAATGAAATCTCCCTCTTGACAGTAAGAAAGGTGGTGAATGAGTCACTTGAGTAGATACTGTCACTAAAGAAACAAAATAGCCAGTTTGGGTGACATTACACATTAAGCAGTAAAAACAGACACTGAAATCTGGAGTCTACACTCTGTTTTCCAGTATCCTGGGCAATCTTCACCTAGGACTGTACTGTGCTAGGGAGAGCATTGCCAGCAGGCTAAGGGATGTGGTTATTTCCCTATAATCAGCCAGTAGATAAAAAGTCTCATAGGAAAAAAGACAACAGAGTCTGAGACTTCTCAGTGGTACATAGTGACAGGGCAAGGAAAAATGAGAAGAAACTAAATTTCACAAAATTCCATTTATATTATTAAGGTGTTTCAGGTATGTCTGTTTCCTTGCTCTTTTCACTGTGCAGGTGCACAGATTGCCATGACAAGCTGTGAAGTCTCCGTCCTTGGCAATATTCCTAAAACAACCAGACATATTCCCAAGAAACCCGCACCCCTGGACCATCCATTGCAAAGATGGGTTAGAATACAGACCTCCACAAAGTGCCTCACGTCTTTTAACTACTCTGATTTTCTGAGCTAGAGCTTTGGTTTGCATTATTTCAGGCTACTTAATTTAGAGATAAAGCAGCTACCTTCGTATCAATTGCATACTAGCTTCATAGGACAGCAAGTCATTAGAATTCTTTTGTCAGAGTGGATTCATTTCACTATTCCTGCCTTAGGAAATCCATTAGTATATATGTTCAATATGTGGTGCAAACAACCCTCCTATAAAAAAAAAACAAACAACACGTATTTTGAGACTATAAAAGCCTCTTTGAAATCATTTTAAGTCATTTCTGCTCATGCCATTGAAAAAAATTTGCAACACTGACTGGAAACAAATTACAGGAATTTTATCTATACTATTTTTTTTCAGAAGCCCTTTTCCTGTTAGTGCAGAGGTCAGGACAGCAAAAGTAGAGACTTAGGCTGTGTAAACAAAGCACAAAGCAAATAGATCAGAGCACTCTGGGTCTAATCCATCTCTCTGAATTTTTATTTTAACAGCATGAAAAGGGAGAAACCCCTTTGATTCCTGCATCTCTGGCTCGGAGAAGCAGCTGTCAAAGAAATTGTTTCCTTTTGGATACTGGAAAGACTAAACTGATACAGGGAAACACTTCAATGTGGTAAACAAGGAACCCCACAATCACTCCTTAATCACTTGGCAAATAAAGATGTAAACTGGCATCCGTGTTTCACCTTTCAGCTCTCCTCCTTTCAACTCAGCCACCCTGCTGCACTCAGACCCAGGTTTCCTGCATTATATGAGATCATTAACGCACCTTTCCACCCTTCTAAAATGCACAGAGACAATTTTTTTACCATGCTTTTCAGTAACGAGTTTGTCTGAGTACTGAGAGCTGATGTAAAAGATGCAGACACTTTCCAAAAGGACACCAACAGCCTATTTGAATGCAGCTTTGGAGAGTGTTCCCACCTCATCTTTAACATGCTCATGGCTCCTCTACCCTCCCTGTCATTTTGCATCATTTATTTTTCCACTTACATAAACCAAACATGCTCACCAGTTTATCCTCTCAGACAGTTATTGAATTTCAGATTTGGAAGATCAAAATGGAGTAGTTTTAAGGTGCTCATTTTTCAAATGTGAACAACATGGTCACTCGTGGTCTGAACCCTGGGAGCCTCACAGCACTCTAAACTTAGCTGCTCTTTTTTATCATCAGTTGTGTATTTCTGTGCCTGCTTCCCCCCATATACACACTGAACAAAACTGGAATAATTTTTATGTCAAAAAAGTCCCCTTCCCCAGTATCATTTCAATGTATACAGACACACCACCACTTCTCTCCTCAAGTGCTGTCCATGACTAATCTATTTTTCCTTCCTCAACTACTCATGTTGATCAGGAACCACACAAAGAGTTTTCCTGAACAGTATTTATTAAACACTTCTATTAACTTCCTGTATCAGTTTTGGTTAATGGTATTTCTCTAATTCACATGATTCCTCAGAATTACTTATGAGTTATTTAAAGGACGTAACGTCTGTCAGCTTCTCTGTAATGCAACCAATGTTTAATAATTTTAAATATTTTTCAATCTAGTTTAAAATAATGTTTCCATATATGTAGATAGGTGTCTGCTAAAGAGCTAACTGAGGCCACAGCATTCTTATTATCTTTGGAAAACATCCCGCTATTTGGGATGCTTGATATAATCATCTTTTATCTGTTAAACTAAATCCTTTTTCTCCCTCACTGGAGAATGTGCTATATAGAAAAGAACTACAATGTACATTTTCCCACCTGTCTCTATCTTATTCCCTGCCAATTTATCAGATTTTTAGAATTTATTAGGATGCACAGACCACTGAAATGACCTGGCTGCACAAATAGGGTGGTATTACAGAGCTATTGACTCATCTCAACTCTTTCAGCATGACCATATATAGTCTATAAAATAAATAAAACACAGGACGTAAGATGGGGGCCAAAAAGTCATGATTTTTCATAGGTAAAGGTATGAAACAACAGCAATAATTAATCTTCTTAGACTGAAATAAGATATTATGGTCAGGCCAGGTTATTTTAAGTTCTAGTTCTATCTCGATAATAAAGGGGATTTGCTTTTTCAGAGCTATGACTATCCATGCATGTTCCAAACCGTCTTTAATCTTTGTTGATCCATTTAGGGAAAGGTTCTGCCTAAATACTGAATCTTCCTACCTACAGCATTTAAATGCACCTACCTTTATTCCTTCATGTGAGTTCCTAATTTCCTCTCTGAATGGGATTGCTTTTTATTTACCCACACTAATGCATGAGTAATGCACTAATTAATCCCTGTTGCCTTTTACTGTGAAATCCTCCTGCTTAAGGTATGTCCCTTGAAAATTTGTGACTGGCCAGGTGGTGTCCAGGGATCAACATTATATCCTGGACTGAATGAAGTCTAATACTGGAGTCTCTAACAAGAGGGGCACAAAAAATGCTCAGCTGCTTGTAAAATTTGGTGTACAGCCTTTTTAAGGGGAGACAGAGTGACACAGGCTTTTCCCTGTGTTTGGGAACCCTCTTTAATTCTTATGCAGTTCCTGATGACATCCTAAATGCCTAATTTTTAACTAACTTAGTGTTTTTGACTAGACAGGAAATTGTCAAGAAGTCTTTTTGAGATAGGGAGGATTAAGAGATTAGCTTTTGGGTAGTAACTCATTAAAAAAGCCAAAGAGAAGCAACCTTTGAGAGCACTCCTTCCTAAAGCTTACATCTAATAAACACTCCTAGTAAAAGTGATCACTCAGGGTCTGGCACTCCTGGATTCTTCACAGACCCAACTTTCAACTGGTTATTTTAGCTGGAACACTCCAGCTATTGAATTAATTGACTCTAATTTACAAAGAACTGACATTTATCACCATCATTTTTCATAGGAAAAAAAAATCAAAATATTATCTTGAAAAAACATTTTTTTCAGTGGTTTATATGACTCTGTAGGGGAACACAATGCTGAATAATCCTTTACTAAAGAGTAAAAGATTATTTTAAAATCTATTTTTAAAGTTTTTTGCAAAGCTGAATCCATGCATGTAGAATAATCATGCAAGACAAACACAAGCTAAATTAACAGTCTGGACTTTAGTCAATATAGGAAAACTAGTAAGTTTTTTACTTAACTAATCTTGTACAGTAAATATTCTCTGTGGAATGCAAACCAGAAATGGACCATCTTGCCTCTGCAACTGCTGTGATTGCCACATATTGTCAATGTATTTACTTATACTTTTCTCTGTCTACCAAACTGAGTTTTTCTTGAAGAGCTTGAAGATTTTAGTTAAGTGTACGTCTACTTTTAAAGCCCTCTTAATACTCCTTTGTTAATTAGTGTCAACTCTCACAATGCCCTTTTATCTGAGACTCACTCATGCCATCCTCCCAGTTCCATGCAATGCAATTTCCTGCCATCCAAGCACACAATGAATCCAAAAGTTTACTGAAGTAAAAACATATCAAAGTCATTTTAGGGTAGCATGACCTGTACCTGTAGGATAAATTCAGGCATTTCAAGCACACATAAAAATGACAGGAAGAAGGATGGAAAATAGGATTTTGTGGCAGCGTCTTCCGGCTTCTTGTGTGGCTGCAGCAAGGGAAAAAGCAATTCCTCATGCAACCCAAAGTCAGGTAGTAACCAGCTACAATGATGTTTTAGAACTGGAAATAAGTGAAGCTGGTGTCTGCCTGAAGTTGGTCAATTACAGGAATTGGTTCCATTTGTTTGCAGAAAGCTTATCGTAAGGGGAATAAAATTAAATCCAAATTTCCCTAAAATTGTATTGTGGAGACTTGGACTTCCCCCTCAGAGCAGTGGTAGCATCATTTTCAGAAAACAAAACAAAACGAAACAAAAAAACAACACCACCCTCCCCCCCAAATAAACAAACAAAATACCCAACTCCCAAAAAAACAAACCAAACAAAAAACCCTCAAAACCCCCTAAAACTAAAACCAACAACAACAACAACCCACAAAACAAAATACAACAACAAAGCCCACAACAAAAAACCAAACAAACCAACCAAACAAAAAAACCACCCATAAACAGAACAGCCCTATGTTCCTGGACTAAGTTCTGCTTGCTGTATCTGATGATAGAGATACACTGAACCCTCAGAGCATTGTATTCAATTTGTGCCTGTATAGAGTTTATTTATTTATTAGAAAATGAGAACCACACAGATTTGGGATGGGTGCAGTGACAGAGAGGTGCTGAGCCCAGCTGTGACAGTGTCATCATTTTGCTCTATACACATACTTTTATCCCTTTTGGATAATATAAGAGTTCGGTCAACTTGAAATGAGCTGTCTACCGTCTTTTCCTTAAATTTCACATCAAATTTTCTTAAAATGGAAGCCTGACCTGTCACAGGTTTTGAAGCTACCACTCATATTTAGGTTTACCCTGAGTCAAATGCACATCACAAAATTGCAGTACATTTTCTCTTGTGTTCCATGGACTCATCTAATGATTAATTACAGCCTCTAGATGGGTAATTGTTTTGAAATTCAAACAAGTCACTACTTTGTGTTATTCTGGTTTCTTCTATGCTGTTTCTGTCACTGTATGTGTTTAAGTAATTAATCTTTACTCTCGACATCGGCTTAAAACTTTCAGAAATGAAAACTTACATAGCCATTGTCTGCAGAAGGACACATAGAAATATCTATTTACATTGGGTTTGGGGAAATGTTGGCCACTTTAGGACACCAATATGATCTTTTCATGAAGTAGAAAACTGAGCTTTTCTGAGTTCTACAGACAGAGGCCTCAGATGCTGTTTTAGCTGTTTTGTTGAATATTATATAGACAACTGTGATACAGATACAAGGTTAAAAAACCCCAAATAATGAACAATTTAATTACTCTACCAAAAGCCACTGGTTGGGCAGTCACAGATCAATGGGTTACTCAAAGCAACTATTTCAGCATTTAAGGTTTGCACTTACCAACCTCCACAAGACTAGAGCAGTTGGGGTCTGTGAAGCCTTCAGGACACTCACAGGAGTAGAAGTCATCACTCAGCCCTGACAGACAGATGCCACCATTCTGGCATGGGTTGGAGTCACACACATCTGCTGTGGGATAAAGGGGAGGGAAAAAAAAGGTTCTGGTATAAAAGTCACCAAAAGTTATGCACAACGTCTAAATATGGCATACTGCTGGTAGCCAAGAAGAGAAAGGAGTAAGAATAAATTCTAGGAATAAATTCTGGCTAATTCAATGCTGGGAATAAATTTTGGCTAATTCAATTTTCTATTTATTTAACAGCACACCTCTATGTAATTGTCTTTCTCTAGCCTTCCATTTCATAAAATGTGACTACCTTAGACTCAATGACAGCTATTTATTTGCAAAAACAATAGGAAAAAGTAATCTTTTGCTTTCTTTGGTTTGAAGGCATGCAGGATATATCCTTGGAAAGGAATTTATGCCAAATTTTACTTCTCCAGGCCCACTTTAACACAAAGCTGAGAAGTGATTTGGGTCAGGCTATTGGCTTATCACCTGGTTTGTGAGCACACAACTGTGGCTGTGGTTACATCACCACATGCTCCACACCTACACACCCCGAAGTCCCTCAGTGGCACTGCTTTGATCCACATCAGGCACTGCATTCAGGCCCTTCTGTGCTGGCTTCGTGTCAGTCACACAGAGACAAACTCTGACATGTGATCAAGGCCAAAGTTTGACAGTACAGACTAAAGTCATAAAATTATTTCAGTAATTTAGTTGTAGCAGTAAGTCTACACCCAGTCAGTGGTGTAAAGCCCTGTGACTCTGCTGTGTGTTCTCATTTTGACTCCCTGGAGGATTTCACCATGACTTGTGATCTGCCAGCTCCATGGCAGGCAGGGAGACAAAAGGAGTTGAGCAGTCACAGCCCCTCAGTGCCCCTTAGCAGTCCCCTCTATGTCCCTAGGAAGTTTGACAAGTTATTCCATAATCCATTTTGACTGCAGAATCAGAAAAAATGGATAGAAACAAAGCTGTGCTTCACATCAGTTATTCAATTAGCATCAAGATCATCAACTGCAGAAGGATATAAACCCTTAAAGATGCATCGCAGGTCTGCTTCAAAGTTTTACAAATACAGAGAATACAGGATTGTGCCCTCACACCAATGGGATAACAGGAATTAATCCTAAAGAATGCTCTAGACTTCGGTCAGCTTCAATTTAATATTTTGTTCTCAGATAATCAAACATATATTTAGATGCATTTTTAGTTATCTAAAGCTTCATCTTAGAAGACAGATTTGTGCTCTCAATTGCTTGGCATGGTTTTTAGAAATACCAATAATTTGTGTACTAAATGCATCTGAAAGAAAGACCTGCAGGTGGGTAATTATTAAAAAAAGTTCACTATTTTGCATGCTTTTTAAACTGAAAAGTGTCAGTCTTTTAGCCATATAATTGAAAAGAAGTACAGAAATTCACTACTTTATGTCAGTATAGTATGTTTTGGACCACAGTTGTGGTACGAGAACTCAAAATTTCAACAATTTGCTGGCACATAAACTTCAGGTTAGTACTTGGTATGAGAATTTCGCTCTTAACTGTCACGTAAGAAATGTAACTGAGGTACAAAACTGCCTTTATGAATTATGTGCATCACTTGTGAAAAACTCCGGTTGTGCATTAGTTTCCTGGGTTACATTTATTTTTAATTTCATTTTAATTCATCAGCTTTAAGCTGACCCAGAGAACTGTCATGTGCCTACATACTTGGTATTAATAGTTGTGTCTTGAAGACTGTCCACCTGACAGAGAAGCAAAGCTATTTGAAAACTGCAAACGAAATGAAACATCACCTGTCTAATGACCAGATATTATCTGTCTTCTGAACTAAATTTAAATAAGTCAAGGCTTCTCCTTTTCTGCTTTTGTGGCATTTCTGGTGTAGAAAAGGATGTTTGTTTATTTACTTTATGGGGCTTGAACATTTGATTGTGAAAGAACAGATAATATTAAACAAATGCTCCGACAACTGTAGTCCTATACCTCTAATTAAATTAATACTAATAGCATCTGGAGCAGGAACACTTATTATGCAAATCCTTATGGATATTCTGATTAAAATGAGAGAGGACATTTTACTATGTATTTCCCGAGTCATTGTTCTAATTTCAGTTATGCTACTGAGAAACACAAAAAAGGAGGTAAAAAGGCAAAATACTGTTTCCATTTGTAAATTTTGTATTGATTGACAAGCAGAATGCATATCCAGTTTTCCACTTTATTTCCAGAAACTGAAATCCCCCTCAATGACCAAAGTGTGCACACTTAACTGTTTCCATTTGTCTGAAAATCCATATTGGCTTTTCCAGTCTGAAGTGACCTGACCTGCAGTTTGGGACTAATAAAGCAGATGCTGTCCTCTGTCAACACTCATTTATTTCCATGTTCAGGAAATAACTACACTAATTGCTCTTTTGACCCACCATCTTGGCCTGCCAGTCATTGTCATATGTATAATGTCATTATAACAAATCACAGAAAAAAAATGAGTACAGCACACAGGTAAAGAAAATGGGACAAAAAAGGAAGAAAACACAAGAGAAACAAGGCTAAAAAAAAAAATTGCCTGGCCAGTCTCAGTCACAAAATCCTCAAGAGGACTGAAGAGGGAAAGGCTATACTTTGAACACTGGTTAAAATATACCATAATATGAAATCAAATGCGATGTAGTTGGAAAAACAAGAAGTTGCATAATTCTACTTAAGACAAGGTACCAGGCTGTGCAAACTTTGATACTTAATTTAGTGAAAAATCAAGTAAAATATTATCTTCCTTATTTATAACTTAGTGTCTGTGAAATTGTGCTGAACAAAATAAATACTGCCTTTGAATCAACAATATTCCCTTTGATTTACACATTTTGGGCCTCTTGAGATGGTATTCCTGTTGAAATACTGGAATCTAATTTGTTATACATTTGACTGAGTTTGATGAACAGAATTTGATTTTGAAGGCTCTGTTATTATAAAGCAAAGCTGATATGGGTGCACTTTGTTTAAACACAACTGATGAAGGGATTTGTTATCATTAAAATATGACTCAGCTTTTAACACAGCAATGGTTTTAGAATTTAACCTGAGTGTCATTGTGAATGTAAAAGTAAAATAAACTCTTACAGAACTGTGCTCTGTGCTGATGACTTTCCACAGTGATAGGCTGTTTGTGTAATAGACTGTGTAATTCGACAAATTTCCATAAGTTAAACAAACACCTTAAGAGAAACTCAATTATTAAAAATAAAAATCAAAAGGCAAATTATTATTGTACTTAATTATTAAGACACTCCGAAAGGAGTCCAGTAAGATGCAAGTGGCAAATAAAAACCATAATTCATGTCTTTCTTTCCTATGTCTGACTAAACCTGCACTTTTCATTATGTGGCTACTCAAGTGTAAAAGTGTGTCTCAAGACTGTACATAAACCATGTGCTACAGCTACTGCTGCCTTTATGTCATCCCTGGGAAACTCTCAGGCTGTAAAATCCCAATGCATGAAAGCTGCTGAGGTTCAGTGCAGGGACTTGTGAAGCAGAAGCAGCCAAGGATGAGCTCACATTCCCTCCCCCTTTCCCCCAAGACTGACATAACTCATCTGAATTTACTTCTTTTAAGGGGATGCTTGCTTTGAAGCAATGTTACATAAGCAGCTTATTTTAAATATTAAATAATGTATGTATATACACACACATGTCCTCCTTTTGGACAATGTAATTCACAGAAGAGTAAAGGCATAAATGCAATCTCCATTATCTCAGATCTTACTGTATTGAGGGGCAGACAAAACATTTACAGGATGAGAGGATACTAAATTTGGGTTGGTTTGAGGTTTGTTTTTTTGAAATTTTTCCTCACGTCTTTAATTTCTTCAGAACGTTCTCAAGTCTAATAAGTCCTTGAGTGAATTTTTCAACTTCTTTTTGGAACAACAGTTGGTTAAGAATAAAAAAAGCTTGGCAAAAAAAAAGAATAAAATTAAAAGAGGCGATCCATATATACTCAAAAATTAGAATTTTAATTAAGAATCCTCCCTAGTTCTCAAACTCAGGAAAAATTATGCAGCAAAAATCAAATAAAATGGTGGCATCTTTTCTCTCTACTAACAAGTAGTTGTTTGGGGTTTTTTTAAGACTATGACATTTTTTGTTCATAATGAATAAGTCAATCAGTGAACCTGGACCTCTTTTATTAAAACACTTGGAGAAAAACTGTTTTGTAAGTCCACTGCACTTCACAATGTATGTTCACAAAACCACTCCTGAGTCACACCCTTTTCCATAAAATACTAAATGTACAGATATTGCTTCTTTCCACAAGCAGGCAAAGGTGAGGAGGTGGGTAAAAAATTGCAAGTCCACTCTTTGCTGAACTTTAAACTTTTATATAACATATTTTTTTTGTCCTATAAAACCCCATAAACATTGCGTGATTCTTGACTGAAGAGTGCAATCCTTTGCTTGACAGCAAAGGACAACCTGAAAAAAGGAACTCAAGTTTTGTGTATAAATAATGCAACACACCATGATGTTAACAATTAGCCCATCAATCCTTGTCAGGAACAGAAATTCACAGTTTATGAAAACAATTTGTGTGGTACGAAGGCTAAAGAAGATGCACTGTGCAAAGAGAGAAGTTCCATCCCACAAGCACCTGCACCTCCACAAAGTACTCCTTGTTGTAGAAGCACACAGAACAGCCCTCTACCATTACTATACACTGATTAATTTGCAGTTCAGTAATGTTTGTCAATGAAAAATATGAAAAAAAATATTCCAATTTAAAACTATTGACTGTTTAGCATTATAACTTCTGGGGCAGGAATATCTACCAAAAGTCAAGGCATAGCAACTGAATTATGCACAGGAGAAGCATTCCAGTCCTCATGCACAACATCATTAGCCTGAAATGAAGACAATTTCCCTCACCTATGTTCTAACACCTATAATGATCACAGTTGGATATCTAGCAGAAGTGTTTCTGTAAGAAACATCTGCCCAAGACAGTAAAATGACAAAAAAGAAAGAAACATGTCTTCACAGTGACAGAGGGATTCACATTTCACAACTGTAAGGAAGAAATTGATGGAAGAAAGATCATTTAGGTATCTGGGCCAGATTTGTTCTACAATTCAAGAACAGAGCATGCTTCATGTAACAGAAAGTGTGCATGGAAAAGTTCAACCTTATTTCTTCTTTCATATTATGTACTATAAATATAAAATATAAATACACTTAGTATACAACACTTAGTATACATTAAAATATATCAGGCAGTGAAATTCACAGTGGCTGATACTGAGGTAAATGCACAGATACTGCATTTGCAAACATAATGACATAGGAGTTCATGATGTTTGGCATGCAAGTTTTTGGGAGGACACAGTTCTGTTTACTGGAACGCCCTTTTAAAGTTCAAGGATTTGGTTTCACCATTGATGGCAAGAGGTGGACAATCATTTCTACCTAAAACAGCAGCTACACTTTCTTTCAATTTTCTATATGGCTACAGGAAATACAGCTTAGTTTAAAAGCTGTTTCAAAAGAAGTATAAATAATAGCCATTCCCTTTCATGAGAATTAAACTGTCTCCAAAGACAAAATCTCCAGGTGGCATCAAAGAATAAACTGCCCAGAAAACAGCCTGTTAAGAGAAATCTGATCTAGAGGTAGTAAAAATTAGCCTCAGTTCTGAAGCCCAGAAGAGCACCTAAACTTCAGCAGAAGACTGAGAACATACTTGCTACCTGTAGCAGTTTTATGTTAAAATCAATTTTCAGGAAAAGAGCTTTAATAGTTTTCTGATTTACAGAATCATCTGTACAGTGTCCAAGTTCAAACCTCTTTTCCCACAACTGAACCACTACTGAGAAGCAGAACCATAAATCACGTTGAATACACACCTGTGCAGAGATGCAAAATGTGAACATAGAAATAGATGAGCTCTGCAGTTCTTTTTAAGAAATTTCTAAGCTGGTTTTTTTACAGATTTTATGGTGAGGCAGCTAATTTGTTTTTCCTAAGGTAAAAAGACAGTTGGAATAATTAAATTGTCTTCCTTATTATTTGAAAAATAAAGTTTCTAGATACCAATAGTTCATATACACCTCCTTCTGCTTGTATTCTAGGCTGATTTGCTTACGATGCAGGTAGAAAGTTCAGCTAACTTTCTAACTAGAACACTAATGGCAGACTATTTAAATCGTTTTGGAAAATGAGTAAACCAGCAACATCAACTCTGAATGTCCAAACATGAACTGGAAACAAAAACTACATGAGAATGTAAATCTTGGAATATTAAATTCATGATTTTATCATGAGTCTCACAAAAATCAAGGTAATTACTTCTGAAAGTCTCTGGGATCAAGAGACTGTATGTGCTTTAAAAAGCTGCAGCTTGTAGTTGTGGTGGTGAATTCAATACCTGTGTAAACTAGGTGTAAGAAATCTCTAAATTTTGCTTTTTCTTGTCTTGTAATCTGAGGGGATGCACCAGTTGATTTCTGAAACCCTGAGTTGGTATTACGAAAAGAAAATCAGATTATTCTAAGCAGAGAATTATCATTTGAATCCCACTCTGGGACTGGGCTGGAACATTAATCCTGGGTGAAGATGAAGTGCTGACTTAAGCTTTGGATTTAATCTAATAGTACAATACTGTGAAAGTGTGTCCCTACTTTAAGAGTTAGAATAGAGCCCTAAAGTAATGTCTGCAGAGATTAATTTCTATCATAATAAATCCCTTTCTGACTTAAAAAAGTATAATCTCTTCCTTTCTAAAGGTCTGCAGTATGAGCTACTTTATTCATTTGAATGTGAAAGAGCAGTAGGTCACTGCACTTCAGCCTGCTGTGTTACAGACTATTTAAGCATCTGATATTTGACAATATGAAACACAACTAGAAACAGAAAACAGCTTAAAAAGTAAACTCTTCTCTCTTTCATAGGTTACAGAGAGTTCATGTCTATGCCAACAGCCTCTGCAGGGAAAAAAAAAAAAAGATGAACTAGTCCTGTCACTCCACATCTTTATTAGAAAAAATGGATCAAAAATTATGAAAGGGGAGATATGGTTATATAAGGAGCTTCTGAATATTTTTACAACTTGTGGGAACTCTTTCATGCACACGCTGTTGTGTGGATTTGGGAAGAGCTGTCATCAGTCGAGACACTGGTTCATCAAAGCAAAAAGAGATATATTCCCCCCCACACTGATCAGCTGATGGCACCAGTGACACACCAGCACCCACCACCAGTAGTGATGCTTCCTACACAATCAGGGAGAGAGCTGATAAATGCCTTTAATGAAGATGCCCTAGTCCATATCAACACAACCTCCCACGTCTTTTATCTCTGCATTCTCAACAAAGCTTGCAAAAGCTTTCAAAAGCTTCCAGGCACTCCTTGCATGAACTCCTTTGATTTCTGGCTGCCACTCACATCACCTGTGTTTACACAGTTATTTGCCACTTCCTACCATGCAGGTGAATAAACCTGTATTTCTGCACCTGTTCAGACCTATGGGGTGAAAGAGGTTTATAAAAAAGGAAAGGATAAGAGCTTTAACTGAGATTTTCTGCACAAAGCACTTAGGCTAAACTCTCCATTAATTTGTCTAATTAATAACGTCTCTCCATTAATTTCCTTTGTGCAATTAAAGCTTTCAAAAGAGATGCTGAGTAGGGATGGAAATATCCCACCATTTCCAGTCACTTGTCCTTTGCTTTGAAGGTGGCCAGGAAATTTTTAGCATTATGTTCACTTGAAATTTCTCAATTAATAAAATATTTACTTTTCTTGCTAGAAGTTACTAGGTTTTGCAGATCTCCTGATACGGTTTTACTGGTTTCTATCAAAAAGCTGCTGGACTTCTGCAGGCTTCTCTGCTGGCTGTTAGCAGGCTCCACCTCCATATCCAGGACAATCAGATGGTCAATATAGGGATCTAGATTTCTTATTTGACTTAATCTACATTAAGCTTTTGATCATAAGCTCCTCCTAAATCTTTCTTCAAAACACTGATGGTTCCCAAGCCTTTCGAAATACCTCAAATCCCTTACCAGGGAACAACAGACACAGGCCAGCTTGCCTCTTGCCCCACTGAGAGACAATCCATGCCTACAGTCTAATCAGCAGCACAATCCAAAGGCTGTCCTTTAAAATTGATAATCCTAAGTGTTTATGACCTTCCCTAGACAGGCAACACCTCCCTTCCTTCTTGTCCTTATGGACTGAAAGCATTCATACATGCATTCATGCTGGTCTTGACAGTTATTTTCCAGTTTCTACTTTCCTTTTGTCAATGAAACAAAATTATTTAAAACAAAACCTGAACTCTTACTGTGGAATTATCAGTTTTAGATAAATATTCCCAATTTTGATCTACATTTTAGATTTCAGTTTTACCTTTCCATTCCTCTTTCACGCTTTTCAGCATTTGAGGTTAGCAATTGGAAAGCACCAGCATGTGTGTCTATGTTCATACATAAACATATGTATACTTATTTCCATATTTATATATTTATACATAGTTTATATAGATGGAAATGAAAATTGTTTGTTCTTCCTTTGTTTTCCCTAAATTGGATGTATCCATTCACTGGTTGCTAGGCAATTATTAATCTCAGCACTGTTGAATTTATCTTTTACCATCCTAAGCAAATCCAAATTTGAAAGCCAAGCAATTAAAAAGTCATCATTAACTGCTCTTAAAACTCTGATTATATTTCATTATATCCTTCTATCTTCACTAAAATGAAATACCTTAGAATACAAATTCTAAACATATTCTCATTACACTTTCAAAAGAATTCACTGGTCTCTAGTTACTTCTGTCTTTTGATGTCCACTCTTAAATAGCTTCTTTGGTGACATTTTCTAACAAGAGGTGACAACACTATTGAAGAAATGGTTCTGGATCCAAAACACAGTTTCTGAATCTACACTTGCTTCAGATTTAATCACTTCCCTTCATGTGATCTGGAGGTGCCCTAATGACCCGCGTCAGTTCAGAAGGTTAAGTAACCATTGGGGTCTTGACTTAAACTCAGTTTCTAGGCTGAGATCTTTGGGTTTCAATCTACCTCATCCCCATCCAAACCTCTCTGCAGGCAGGAATAAAGTGAGTGAAGGATGTGGAGGCAACCAAGGGGTTCCTTTCCAAAGCCCATGAGCACATGACATGAGCATTTTACCCAAAATGCCAGCACTGAACATGCTTTCCCACATGGACACCATCTAAAATGACCTATTACACAAAACCCTTCAGATAAAGAGAATAAAGCAAAATACTGTGTAACTCCCTGTTGTTATAATTACCTAATCTTGTGGCATTGAGTTCAGGCATCTTTGGCCACATAGATATTTAGATCCATCCCCATGGAAGTTCTGTCACCACCAAAAAAGACACATCACTTTAGGAGGTACAAGAGTATTGCTGGTTTCCATCACTTTCTGTCTGCCTTTACAGGATGGTGACGTTACTGATCACACTCAGAATATTAATCAGGCACTGCAGAGCTGTGCCCCTCCTGTGAGGGATATGGAATAATAAGGATATTACAGCTATCAGCTACAATAAAGAAGCGATTCTGTTTATTTTGGATGATGTAGCTGGCAGTGCCTTGTGAGCATCCCATGTGGATGACTGATGAAATCCTTTAGGTCATTTTTGCTCAGAGTTGCCGAAAAGGACAGATGGCAATTTATACCTTTTTTGTTTCAGCATGTTCACAAGCAGAATAAAATCTGAAACTTTTGCACATATAAAGACTCCTGTATGGATTCCACAGCAGCACGTGACACAAAGACACCTAAAACAAGGATTTAGGCAGGGTGGTAAATTGGATTAATTTGTTTGATGGTCACAATTGCTCCACACAAATCCCTGTTGTACTCACTGCCTCTCACCTTAACAGCCACTTTACTACATGGTGGTTTACAGGAATGTTAAGTAAGGAAACAGTTTGCATATGTCAAAACCTCACCTCAGTGTGGCCATGCTACACTAACAAACCATATTCTTGGCTGTGGATTTTAATTTATTTTTTGTGGGTTTTTTGTTTTGTTTTGGGGTGAGTTTTTTTGTTGTTTTTTTTTTGTTGTTGTTGTTGTTGTTTAATTATTATTATTATTATCTGTTGTGAATTGTAAACCAAACTTAAACAAAGGTGGGTAGCAGCTTGAATGCCCTGGCTGCTACTTATGGAGTAGCATTTGAAAATGAAGAGCTGAGAATAGTAATTGGAAAAGGATGAGAAAGGGAAAAGTCTAGCAGAGAGCAGTGTAAATTAAAGATGTTCATAGAATGACTGAAATTGTGATGTTTCTAGTACATCACAAGAGGGATTTTAACTGTTATTTTAAGAATGATACATACAGATCCTTGACTGTTAAGCTAAATAACTATTCTCTTTCAGCTTCTGAACACAGAAAATGTTCTTAGAACAATCAGGTTCTTGTCTGGCATTGCAAGTTGATCAAAATATCTAATTGGAGGAATGAAGTGCATTATAACCGCTTCTAGTCTTAAGGTCAAGTCAGTGACCTTCAAGATCCCAGATACCACAGCACATCTGGAGCAGACCTGGAAACAAAGCTGGTCTCACTTACTAGTGGGAACACTACTAAGTACAAGGAGGGTTTACCTAATTGTTCTCCTTCGGGGTTTCGGGGTTTTCTTTTAGGCTTCTCAGCAGCTTTGTTTTACTAACTGCCCCTAGATAATGCAATGTGGTTGTAATGGAGTGTAATGCAATGGTAAAGTGGTTAATTTTGTACAGGATGCCCATGCTGTACTGTTTGAAATGAAATTGCTGTTCTTGGGCACTTAACAGAGTCCTGAGTCTGCAGGCAGAGTATGTATTTTTGCAACAAAGGACTAAGCAGAGAATAAACACCAAAGGATAGGAAAAATAGTAAAATGGAGGTGAAAATACTGAATATTATGAATATATATACATAAATAAATCTAACCTGTTAAAAACCCCCAAAGATATAACACGCATTAATTCCTTTTTTTCATCCAATGTAGAGGAAAAAAGGGAGGAAGTTGACTACAGTTTAACAGGTACAAATCAAGTCACAAACTTTTGGCTCTGTATATTAAATCCTTCTGATCCTTTACCACCTTCCACACTCCTACCATGTGTGAACATGGGATGTCACAAGAGAGGACAGCAGATTTTTAAGAGTAAGAACCAAGTCTTTACAGAGATTTGTACAGTGTTAGCACCACTCCCATACAATATGTGTATTATGTATACATACACGTCTGTAGCATAGAAAAATATACAAAATGTAAGGTTTTCAAAATAAAATTACAGATCACTACTAAATATAAAGGATCCATAATGGAAAACAGTCCTGGACATGAATATATTTTCTCTTAGAAGACTTCATGTGAGTACAGTTTCTGATGGGGGAAAAAAATCTTGGAAAAATCACTTTTTCTATAAAAATTCCAATTGAAAAGAAGGAAGAATGATGATTTTAAAGCCTGAGATAGAAGTAGATTAAATTTATCATATTTTAAAGCATTAGGATACTACTGTGCAAGGATGCTCAAGCTGTTGGATTGCTGTAGAACAAGAAATGGAGATGTCAAAAAAAAAGAGGAATAATTC